>NC_081833.1:54116560-54445727 GCF_030867095.1 Alligator mississippiensis | reverse complement strand
GAGACACGGCCCTCAGGGGCATAGAGCTGACCCAGCGGGTGACGTGGGGACAAGTGTCTGCTGGAGAACCATAGTGGGTCCAGCAAAACCAAAGGCTGGACGATGAGGGAAAAGAAGTGTGGAGTAGCCCACAGGCTACCACAGACACATATAGGGCCGAACATAGGCCACTAGTATCTGAGCTTGGGCATTGGTGACTAGGCCGGGGGAGCCAGGGGAAAAGGGGCAGCTGGGCCCCTCAGAGTGTATCAGCGATTTTTTTTTTGTATTTTATGTTTCCCACTGGTGGAGGGGTTGAGGGGCAGGGCTCATGGAGCCTGATTGTTGTTTGAGCCTTGAGGTGGTTGGTAGCCTCAGGGAAAAGAAGATAGCCTCGGGGTGCGGGAAGGATATCGCGGGCTGTTTACACGTAGGCAGAGAGGACCATCCCGGCGAACATACTCAGGGACTTAACAGTCGGGAATCTGGCCAGGAGGACATCTGTGACCCGTCAAGGCTGGGTGTAAGGGCAAGGTAGAGGGGAGATGGAGCCTTACAGAAGACCACCAGACAGACGTCCCGCCGTCAAGAGACTCCCAGTGGTCGTACCCTCCACGGAAGTAAGATTCAAAGTCGTGGCAGGTGAGATTGGGGAAGACTACACCGGAGGTAAATACCTACTCGACGGAACACCTGGGACGATGGACAGGCAAACACCACCGAACATCCGGGCCAGAGCAGCACGTGACCGGGTGCTCGAGGCCAGACGGGCACAGTATGTTATTACAATTATATAGTATTACCAGGGTTTTATGGTTTACCAAACTTGTATCTTGTATATAAGTTAACTCCCACTTTTTCTCTGCCAGTGATAGTGGCCCCTCTCGCCTGATTCTCTATTTCTCTGACAAGCACCATAATGTTTCCTTTCATGCTGCCCTTTGCATTTTTTCCTTCAAAATAGAAATAGAAACTACCTTTGACAGACTGAAAATTCTCCAAACTACTTCAGAGCTTCTCTGGCAGGCAATCAAATGCTTATCCAGGGCTACAAATGCTCTGGCACAACTTTAGAAATGAATCCTGAAAACCATAAATGAACGCAAATTGAAAAAAGTTGCACTAGCTACAGTATTTATAATTGAAAGTGCATAGATTCATCTCTGCTGTCATGGTTCTGGCTACCAGTTAGTACAGGCACAGACATTACACTTTTACCAGTAAAAGTGATTGGAAATTGGTCTATACCTGTAACAGAACAGAAGTTCAGCACAAAACCAGTCTATATCTGTGGCAGAACAGAAGTGTGGTGCACACAGACTGCTTTAAAATGGCAGAACCCAGTCTAAGATTTGTCCTCTCCCCTCCCCTCCACCAAAGGGCAAATGTTCTGTTTACTACTGATCTGAATTATGCTGCTTACAGAAAACCATGTAACTTAGATTACAGCCATACCTTGTCATGTATCCAAAGGTGCATCTCAAGCCGGTCCAGAGAAGTGATACTCCCCCTCTGAGACATTGGTCAGGCCGCAATTGGAGTACTGTGTCCAGTACTGGGCACCGCACTTTAAAAAGGATGTGGCCAGCCTGGAGAGGGTTCAGAGGAGGGCCACCCATTTGGTGAGAGGGCAACAGGACAGGCCCTATGTGAAGAGACTGAGGGACCTGAACCTGTTCAGCCTCGGCAAGAGGAGGCTGAGGGGGAACTTGGTGGCTGCCTACAAACTCATCAGGCGAGATCATCAGCAAATAGGAAGAGCCCTGGGGTGACGAGGAACAATGGTAATAAGCTGATGGAGAATAGGCTTAGGTTGGAGATCAGGAGGCAATATTTTACAGTTAGGGTGGCCAAAATCTGGAACTAACTTCCCAGGGAAGTGGTCCTCGCCCCTACCTTGGGCAAATTGAAGAGGAGGTTGGATGATCACCTGTCTGGGGTCTTGTGAACCCAGCATTCATTCCTGCCTGTGGCAGGGGGTCAGGCTAGATGATCTGATCAGGTCCCTCCTGACTCTAGCTACTATGAAACTACTATAGATCACTTCTGCCTCAGGCTTTTTGAATGTCTGAACCTAGCCACAGTGACTATGCAGCAATTACAGCTATAGCCCTGGACAGAAGGTGATTACCTGAAGCAACTACAATGTGCCTTAAAGAGTCAGCAAGATGTTAGTTCAGGGGTGACATGTTGATTTTTTCTGAGACTGAAACTCTTTGTTTAAATGCAGAAGCTACTTTTCTTTTTATCTTCAGCAAAAAGTACTAGAAAAAAGGCTTTCAAAGATTAACCCTGGATCCTTAACAGCAAGGAGAAGGCTAGTCCTAGAAATAGGACTAGTTTGACTTTCCAGTCAAATCCTCACCATGTGCATCTCTAAAGATCAAATGAGCTTTGGTGGTACTTTTTTTTAAGTCACTGTAATCAGTTAACTTCTAGCATGTGAGTATTGAAGATATTACAGCACAGCTATTTCCTACAGGCGCTTGTACATTGATCTTTTATGCATTTTCGACCCCATGGAAGGCTTAGAACCACCAAACCACTTGAAAAATGCTCTTTGGGACATCTTGAAATACCAGAAGAAAAAAGCATTATCTGATAGAATCAGAGAACACCATAATAACACACTGAAATGGACGAAGAGCAACAATAATTTCATGTGAATATCACTTAGCTTCCATCTGAGTGATCAATATAAAAAAGAAAGTATATGGGGGCGGGGGCGGGGGGCGGGGAATAAAACTAGCAAAGATATTGGCAGATAGACAGCTCAGAGTGGTTTCCGAATCAGGATGTTTTCTCACCAGCATCCAGGAAGATAAATCTGTCTGCATGGAGTTGAAGCTCTAAATTTTGGATGTCCGGTCTCTTCCACAACCACCTTACCCTTAATGCTCTTGATAAGTTCGTATGTTCAGAAGGAATACCCAGCAAATTTTTATGCAAAGGAAATAAAGACACAGCCTTTTTTCCTCTTAGATTGCTAATTTTTTGAGGACAGTTGTTATTAGAGAAGACTCTTACTACTATGACAAAGCTCAAAAATAAGAGTAGATTTTTGTTTTTAATTCAAATGAATAAATAGTATTCCTACTCAACATGTGTCTAATTCCTGAGGTTAATGACTAGTGGCGGTGATAATTTCACCTGCCTATAATAGAAGAAGCTGCTATTTCATAAATAGTGAATTGTACTGTTAGCTACATATGGCAGGTGCCTTTATTTCCCTCCAATAATATTTTCACATCAGAATAATGATGTGTCCCTTTGGTGCCCCCAAATGGCTGAAGGCTGAGAACCCCACCAGTGCTAGTAGAACCTGTTAGCAATACAAAGTTGGTAGCTGAGCTGGTATTTAATACCAGCATTAAATAGTATTAGTTTGAGCATTGTGTACATGCCTTATTTTTCTTTACCCAAGGCAGTACAGTCAGCAAATCACTTCAGTTAGGGCTTTAACAAGACTTGCTCTAGATTTAACCCTTCTGCTGTTTTCACCCTAGATTTAACCCTTCCTGGATATGCCCTTACAATTGTAAAAAGAAAAAACTTTTGATGCAATAGTAAAATAACCGCTCTTGCCTTGGTAATGTCCATGAATATCTTCTGCAGCTTTTGAACTGGTCTGGAAAAAACCTGATATATGGTTCTGTCTACAAAAGGAAATGACTGAAGAACCAAACCATAGCTAAGGAATATATATTTTAATTAACTTTAAGAAACACCCTCTATTTTTCCAGCACAGATGTCTTGCAGCAAAAATAATGCAGTTTTTCAGTTTAACCAGGCCATTTCTGCAGACTACAGAGCTGAGTGACTCATGTAAATGGACAGGAAGACATCTGTTTAACTAGCGTACTGCAGCAGAGCTGTACTCCCTCTCATTTTGCTGGAACGATATATATTTTGTAACTCTTTATTTTCCATGCCATATATTATCCTGTCATTGTTGAGGGTAATTAGATATTATGCATCACATAATTGCACAGCTTGTAAGGAGCTATTTTGTTTAAAATGTTCAAATACATGATCATCATGAGACCTTTGGGGGAAAAAAAACATTTTGAGAAGCTGAAGTATGTGCCTTTCATTTAAGAAATATGTCTTAATTGAAAGAGATACTAAAAAATAAAAACATCTCTATTTAATTGCTCTTTAAACCTATATAATTTGCTACTAGAGGAAGTTAGCCAGGCTTGCTGCCTTTCATCATATTGACCTTATTATCTTTTCGGCAGTGTTGGCCAAGGCACTAAAAGATAATCACTGCCTTTTTCTCAAAAGAAAACTGACTGTTGTAAAATTAATTAAGCTTTCTCCATAATGTAGGCTCTCTGAGCCAATCCTGCCAGGTTCTAAGTCTGTTCCACTAATTTCAATGAGCACCGAAACCCTCTGTGACATACTAGTCACTGGGTGGAATAGTGCTGCTTCTAGCTATACTTCTTTATCACCAGCATGACTACAGTTTGTTCTGCAGAACACTGCTTGAGGTTATATCAGGCAAGTACTGTGCATGTAGGTATTGTTTCCAGTCAGAGACACATTACGCATTTTTTAAATTGAAGTTAAATGAATACCAACTTCTTCTAACAACACAGAACAATCAAATCTGATAGCTTTTCATATGAAATAGATGAAGATATCTATATAATTGCCTACCAACTCCTCACTGTTCCTGTTAAAAGAAAACGTAAGGAATACTTTTACAACAGAACAGAAATACTTACGATATAACCGTGTATTGTTTCTTGAATGCCATGGGAGTTGACGGTGTTTAATGAACGTGAACAAAAGATGGACCTTGCTCCAAAGAACATGCAACATGACATGGCTTACCCTGCAAATCTTACATCGAGTAATCCTAACTCCTCACACAAATCAGCAGAAGGCATCAGAGCTTTTTGTGTGAACAGAGCTATTCACATGGATAGTCTGTACTGGACTCAAAGTACTGTTTTTACCATAAGGCCAAACAGAATGCAGAACATTTTGGTAGTCTGTTCTGCCTATGCTGTGACTTTTGTACTGAGGGAGACAGTTGGAGAAAAGCTTTTGGTAGATTAAATTAGTTTGTATAAAGATGAGTCCAGGACAGATAACAGTTGTTTTTTTGGATGCCAGTGGATATCTTCTGACTCTTGTAATCTCTACTATGAGATACAATCATGCATTGTCACTTACTGTCTGTGCTGCAGTAGCACCAGCCTGATTGGTACACCATACTACAAAAGTATTTTAAAAGACAATTCCTAATCCAAAAAACCTGCAGTCTAATTTGAGAGAAGATGCAAGCATGACAAATAAAAGGCAGGCAGAAGAACAAGAGTAAAAAATAAAAGTTGCACAGTTGCACCGTATAGCTGTTGCATACCCAATGGTTACTCATGGCTCCAAATCATTTGAGATTTTTTAAAAATAGATACATGTTATCCCCTAAGTGATGCCTAACCAAGCTATCACCGGTTGGTTTCTTGAGCACACATGACAAAAAGAGTTGATGAAAGCTCCAATTGTGTGCTTGCAAAGAGCTTCATTGTTTTTATGTTACCTACTCATCTGCTATATCCTGTTTGTGAGTTCTGCAAAGAAGTGGGTTCTGCATCGGTGCGGGGGGAAGTCTGTGCAGACCTCTGTCAAATCTGCATGGATTTCAAAAGTTGTAAGAGGCAAGAATTCTTGTGGGTGATATCTTTTATTAGATCAACTGCATGGCTGGGATAGGCATAGACAAGTTGTAGTTGTTTTTAAACTTTAAACAATATTTAAAATTTAAATCATTTTAAATATTTAAATGTATGCTTACCACAGTCAGTAGTCACATGGATACAAACCATTTTTTGTAGGCATATGAGTCATGCTAAATAAAACTATAAAACCTCTTTCTATCCATCTACTCTATAGAAAATCCTAAATTCAGTGTACTAATAGTCAGGAGAAAGTGCATTTTAAAAACTCTCCAGTTTGGTTAATTTCATAGCATTGCTACCAATGCTGAAGTTTGTGAATTTTTATTATAAAACTCACATACGCCATGTGAGGTGAACTGTAACTCAACCTTTAATATTCATTCAAAAGATAACATTTGAGTCTGAGTAGAGAACAATATGTTCACCGGGGTCTGTTTATTCTGCTTATTGTAGTACTGCGGCTGTGCTAGTGCTTTTATAAACAATTTATGATTTGTTGACAGGAGATGGATCTTGGAATGGAAAGCCTGGAAAGACAGAATATATCATTTCAGTGTAATATATGAAATCCTTTGTCTTTTACTCTACAGATGAGCAAGCCATGCTGTTTGTAACAGTTAAGCATGCTAAAAGGCCCAACCCTAGTCTTCACAGAGGTAAAACTTCCATCTCATGTTTTGTTCCTGAAATGATTTGCAAGTCATTGTAGGGCACTACTGAAGCAATGGTGCTCTGCATGAGGCATGAAGTCCATTGTAAGATTTGAGGCCTTACTGGGTTTGCCTTCCTATACTGATTCTATAGGAGATAATAACTTGTCAAGTATGTATAAGAGATGAATGCATAAAAACAATTTCTGAATTGGTTTTTAAATGTCTATTGTCATTTCAGAAAAACATGGCCTTTTTTCAACCCCCTGACAAACCATGGTGTGTTTCATTTGTATCTTATATATAGAACTGTAAAGGCAATTGCATTATTTTAACCCCTATTAGGATTTTTAAAAAAATCTATTTGACGTTGCAGCATATAAAGCCTCTTAAAATGGAAAAAATACAGTTATACAAAAAATCTCATCATTGATACTTGGATTTTCAATACACTTTTACGCATTTTGGACCAAATCCTCAAATACTTGCACGGGCAAAACTCCCACTGAAATCAACAAGAATTCTGTCTGTGTGAAGGGTTGAATAAAAACTCAGTAACGGTTTCAAGGTTATTCCCTCTGAATCTCGAGTCTGCACACTCCAGGTATAGACTATATTCTTCCTGTTACCATCAGTGATGATCTTATTGAAAGTCGACTATATCTATGTTTTAGATTGTTATGTGAAAATGCTAATGCATGTAGCTAATTAAATGTGGGCATAATCCCACTGGCATGTGTCTAAATGCTTGCAGGATCAGGGCTTTATCAATATTTATTTTAAAAGGCTTCCCTTACATTGATTACTGTCCATAAAACTGCTCTGTATCATGTACAATAATATACATACAATTTAAAAACATGTTAAGCATTTATGGCACAAAACAGTTAAAATATGCAGTTATTATTAACAGTTTCATTTTACTATAAAATCTGCAAATAAGTAACAAGGTCACCTACTACCTACAGCAGAGCACTGGGATCCAGAATGCTTTGGAACTGTCACACATGTCCAGCATTTGGCTAACTCAGATCCCAATGAAATGGTAAAACTTCTATCCACTTCAGTGAGAGCAGAGTTAGGCCAGTGATGAAATATCTCTGAACATCTCACTTTGATTTTTTTCTAGGCCTGTCAGTGGCTTGCTGGGGCCCAAGAAAAGTCACTTTCATTGCAGCCGACTGGACCTATCTGCAAAAGGAGCGTTTGATACAGACGCATGTTAATTACACAAGCTACCTTCAGATATAAAATCCCTCAAAATTAATTAAAAGATTCATTATTTTTAAATACACATTACAGACTACTGGATACTAAAATATATAGATACGCTATTTAGGAAATGGCCTTTGAAGCTCTTTGCTAATAGCTCCAGATAAAATTTACAAGAGAGAATTCTAACAGCTCTGCAGCTGTCTGCCATTACCATTCTCAGTTTCCATGGAAACAAAAACTGGATCAGCAAATTGAAAGCAACTGAAAGGTTTAAAACAGCCATTGTTTTAAATCACTCTTTTCCTCTGGACATGGAAGAAGGAAGCCACATTTTTTAGAAGTCTTATAGTTTTCAGCTGTACCTGAGCAGGGGAATAGTTCAGGTTAGTATGGGTACAATAAGAACAGATACAGTGCTGCTAGCAGGTCTGATGCATCAACTCCTTAATGGGAAAAAAATCCCTTTTTGGTAAAGAAAACAGGGTGCAAGGGCAAAGTGATCAGATAAAATAGTGATAGCAAATTATTTTAAACAAAAATACGATTATCTAAGGTAATTAACACATAAGAATAGCAGTACCATACTAGATCAGACCAATGGTCCATGTAGCCCAGTATCCTTTGTCCAGGAGTGGCAAATCAGACAGATTCTTTAGAGGGAAAGTATATGAGAGGGGCATATCTAGGGTAATCTATCCCCTGCTGCCCCATTTCTCATATCAACAGTCATTGGTTTAGGGATGCTAGAGGATACATCCCTGACTGTTCCATTTAATAGATATAGATCCATGAATTTATCTGATCCTTTTTTGAACCTGGTACTAACTTCACTTTATAATCCCAACAAATATTAAATCTGGATTTTTGTTTTTAATGAAAAATGTATGCAAGGCACTTCTGTTATGAGGACAACTAAAAAGATGGTTTGCAAATATCTTCATGTTCTTTTTATGGTCCCAATATTATGCACTCATGTAAGCATTCCTACTGATTTCTGTTAATACATGTGACTGTAAGATCATGGCCTAGATTACAAATTAATGCAGGTAGTGTTGATGCTGGTTTGCTGGTGGGCTGAGCTTATTCCACATGGATACTAGTTAAGACTAATTTTAAACCCATTTTCATGCAGGCAATAAAATGGCCTTGCAAAGTAGCAAGTTATGGTAATTTATACTGCGATTGAGAGAACTATATTTCACCCATTCTGAAAACTATCCAGGGTTTTCGAGGAGAACAGAAGCCCTGCCCAGAAGTCCCTTAAGGGCATTAATAGTTGTAGCATATTCACAGAAGTTACTGTCTAAGGGAGAAAGGCAGCTGATGATTGTATAAGGCCACCCCATTAGTCTTCTTTGGTATAAGAAATTTTCTCTTTAATTTATTCTTCCTGTTCTGGTTTTTGTTTTTTTGTTTTTTCATTTCTATTTAGGAAGGAAGAGTTTCAGGAAATGGGATTTACGGCCATCCCAGTCCATGTTTAAGGATCCTGACAATGGAACTCCATTCCTTCCTCTCTCCAAGACTATAAGATAAAGTTTTTGCCCTATGGATTAAATATTTTTCTGCTTTGGGGATTTGTTTCTGTTTTGGGAACTAACTGTACAGCTCAACTGCAGCCTGCACAAAGCTAGGAGAGAAACTTTTTCAAGAAAAGAAAAAGTCTTAAGGATTTGCTCTTTCTTATTTCTTTTTTCCCTTGCTCTCTGCGACGAGAGAGAACAAATCTACGAGCTGTCTGATGAACACCAGGAGGCACTGGCTACTTCTGCTGTGACAGACTCCAAGTCACAGGTGCAGGAATTCGTTCCGAACAACCTGAGGCTACACGGAGTCCTTGCTACAGGAGCCCTGCGGCCATGAAGCTGCTTAGATGGAGCCCCTGCTGGAGGGACTACACACACTTCTGAGTGTCTGCTGTGCAGGTTCCCTCCTGTCTAGTGCTACCAGACAGAACGGGAGGCACGTTACAGTTCTTCCTTCCCCGCTCTCCTTACTTGCCACTGCTGCGAGAAGAGGCTTAGTCATTCTGATGGCAGACTGATGCTGCTGGCCGAGAAGGAGGCCGAGTGAAAGTTGGAAGGGAATGTGTAAGAGAATGCATGGTGAAAATGAATGATTCGGGGTAGGGTATGAATAAGGAGGCAAATCAAGTCAGAGTGTCTGTGACATGAAGTAACTGAATGAAGGAAGGAAAAAGCAGGCAGAAATGAGAAAGGGTGGGAAGAGTCCATGCCTACAATCAGGGAGTCGTGCCTTCCAGAGGAAAAACTGAAAGAAAACCACCTCCTGCAGAAGCTTTCTACTGTGAATTTGGGACTTTTCACTTTGGCACTTTTTTCTTTAGAAAGCATGTAGTACTTTGTGGGTAATGATAGAAGTAATCCAGGATACTGGTAGAGTCTCAGAGAAGGAAGACACAGGGCCCCAGAAAGCAAATATTAAGAATTTGGTAATTCCTGGTAATGGAGGAAAACTGTACCCCAAATTTCTTGTGCTTGATTTTCTTTAATGTCTGTACATGAATCAGTGCTTTTTAAACATCCCATGCCCTCTTGCTTTGCAGTTTCCTTTCAGAAGCTAATCCAGTTCTCTGCCAGGGACAAGAACATATACATTCCCATTTTATATTTTGAGAAAAGTTGAACTAACTGTAAGAAAAATTTGCATTTCCCAAGTTTCCCCCTACTATTTTCAGAGATTAATAAATGTCATAAGAATTGCCAGAGGACATTGCTGTACTAATTTCTTTACAATTTATTTGAAACTACAAACAATCCCTCTCTCAAGGACTTGACATTAAACATGAAGCTTTTGAAGAGGAGCCGGTATGTTCATCAAATCATTTGTGACAGGAATATCAATAGTGATTCTTTCATTGTTTAAAAAAGTTTGTCATTTAGGCTTTGAAGTCTACTGTCATTACCATGTCATCAATAAAGACTCCAGTGATTCAAAACTTATTTCACCTCTCATATTAAGGAATTAGGGAACTTAAGATACAAAGTAAATTTCTCTGCCAATACAGTTGAAGTCCTGGAAGGGCTTTAACCTGGAGATATTGAACAGAAACATTCTGGAAAATGTATGCAGTCCATTACCCAGGAATTATCAAATTCTTTATATTTGCTTTCTGGGGCCCCGTGTCTTCCTTCTCTGAGACTCTGCCAGTATCCTTGATTACTTCTATTGTTACCCACAAAGTACTACATGCTTTCTAAAGAGAAAAGTGTCAAAGTGATAAGTCCCAAATTCACAGTATAAAGCTTCTGCAGCAGGTGGTTTTCTTTCAATTTTTCCTCTGGAAGACACGACTCCCTGATTGTAAGCATGGGCTCTTCCCACCCTTTCTCATTTCTGCATGCTTTTTCCTTCCTTCCTTCCTTCCTTCCTTCCTTCCTTCCTTCCGCTTTGGACGCTTCGGACCAGGCTCGCTTGGAGCTGCGTGGGGCGATCCCGAGCGTAAGACTCCCCGGCTTCCTATCTCTTTTCTTGCTTCACTCCCACCTCTCTAAAGGTCTCTAGCCTCTGTTTATTTCGCTTTCTGACTCTTTTCTTGCTTTTTTGCAGCTTTTACCCCCACTTTTCTCTCCTCTCTCTTCCCTCCCCCTCTGCTTCCGGTTTCTTTGTCTGTGAGACGCTTCTCGCAGCCTTCTCTTTTACTGTCTCTTTCCCTCTCTTTCTCTTTTTTCTGTCTGCTTGTTACGGGGAGTTACCTTTTCCATTAGCCTGCCTTCCAGAGGTGCTCTTAATTAACCCTCCATCCCCCCCTCACCCTTTAGTTTTCCTTTTCTTTTTTCTTTTTGCTGTTTTAACCCCCCCCCCTCCTTCCCCTGCCGCTTTTTTCCCCCCCCACCCTCCTCCCCCTTTGTGGGGAGCTCTCTATTATCATTTGCCGCTTGAGGGGTGCATTTTCCCCCCCCCCTCTTATTTTGTTCTATCCACGCTTTTTTTTTTTTCTTCACCCCCCAAATCCCTCCCTCCCTTTCAGTGGCTTATCTTCACTTTCTGTTTTGGCCGCATTCCCGGGAGCTTGGCCTTGAGCTCCTGTGTTTAAGTTTTCTTTTCATTCCCTTAGTTTTTTTGCTTTGCAGTTTAACCCTGTCCTAGTGAGGATGGCTGCTCCTACACCTGGCAGTTGGCATGAGGATGTCTCTCGGGACCTCCCGCTGACGCATGGCCTGAGGGTTCATGCCCCTCTCCATGTGGGGCTTGAGGTTTGCATGGAGGCTCTGGCTGCGCTCCTGGGATGGCGTACCATCCGCTATGCGGGTCGTGTGAACACGGTCCCGATGATTTATTTGAGCACGCCTGCCTTGGTTGACAGGGTGTGTGCTGAGGGCCTAGACATTGCGGGCATCCACTACCCTGTCACGCCCCTAGAGACTCAGGCAGTGAGGGTGGTGATCTCTAACATCCCACCACATGTTTCTGATCGGGAGCTGGCCAGGGGACTCGAGGCCTATGGAGTTCTTACGAGTCCTTTTCGCCGGCTGCCGATGGGAAGCAAGGACCCTCAGCGGAAGCACGTCCTGTCTTTTCGGAGGCAGGTCTTTATGCTCCTCAAGGAGGGCCCCCAGTCTCTACCTCGCTCCCTGAGCTTCACGCTCGAGGGTCGGAGGTATATTATCTATTTGTCTGTGGGAGAGACTACGTGTTTTAAGTGCGGCGGCTCCTCCCACCTGGCTGCTCAGTGCCCTCAGGGCAAGGCGGCCGGACCATCGCCACCTGCGGCAGGGCCGAGAGACGGCGTGTCGACTTCTGGGACACGCGGCAGGCCCAGGGAGGCAGGGAGCTCTTCCTCCCAGCCTCCTTCCACCCCTATTCCATCTCAGGGGACGGGGGGCTCTGGTGTGAAACCATCGTCCAGTGGAGAGGCTGGTGCTACTACCCAGGCCCCGCCGCCGCCTCCCCCGTCTGTGGCGCCCCCTGCCCTCAGTGCGGGGGCCCCGCCGGCTGGGGGGGCAGGGCAGTCTGGCCCGTCCCCAGCACAGGGGCAGCTGCCTACTACCACCAAGAAGAAGAAGAAGGAGGACAAAGAGAGGAAGATGAAGGGGGCCTCTCAGGATGCCCTGCCCTCCTCGGCCAGTGCCGAGGGACCCCCCACTAGAGAGCCTGGCCCCGCTCTGGCTGCCATACCACCCACCCCGTTGGATGTAGCCGTCGGCGGGGTAGACTTAGCGGAGGGGGAGGGGGCTTCAGGGGTCCCTCTCCCCTCGCCTGTCCCCCAGCCTCCGGAGTCGGGCGGCGGCGGGGATGGTGGCGAATGCCTCTCTTCTGGTGGCCTGGCCTCGGGGGTGGCGGGAGACTCTGCTACCCCCTTGGTCATGCCCCAGCCTGGTGGATTAGATGGAGAAGTTGACGAGATGGAGGTCCAGCTCACTGAGTCTCGCAAGAGGCGTCGTGAGCGGGATGGCCTCTCCCCCCCCAGGAAGACAGGGAATGCCCTCGTGGAGCCGGTCCTTGACTCGGACGATGAGAGGCGGCTGATGTGTCTAGACATCGAGGGTGTCGATGCTGCGGTTGCGGACGAGCTCCCGCCGGGGGTGCGGACTCGACGCTCTTCCTTAGGCAACATCCACCCCAAGCTGGCGGAGCCCCCCTGGGTCCCTCCAGACTATGGGGGACTCCTGTCCTTCTTGAAGTTAACTAAGGGGCAGAGGAACGTAGCAGGACGCATCACTCAGTGGTGCACAGACCCCAAAGTGTTCGTAAAGGGTGCCAGGGCAGCTGCCAAGCTCATGCAGCGGGATCTGGGCACACGCCAGATGGCTTACCGTTTGGAGAAGCTTGCCCAGAGGGTGAGAGCTGAGTGGGACTTGGGCGGGTCCCTCGACTAGAGTAGGGCACAGTAGGCCTTCCTTGACCTGTCTGTACTGCCTTGCTCTGCTCTTGGGTGCTCGTTCTTCCACCCGTACCTTGCTTTGCTCTTCCTCTCCCACACCCACATCCATGGCAGCCACAATCATTGGCACCTTCAACATCAACGGCTGTCGAGACTCGGTGAAGCGCGAAGCCGTCCTGGAGCTCCTGCGACAGAAGAGGCTGGCCGTCGCCTTCCTTCAAGAGACACACTCTGACAGATTCAACCAGGCGGCCTGGCGGGCTGCCTGGCGAGGACAGGTGTTCCTGAGCCATGGCACCAACCTTAGCGCTGGGGTCGCGACTCTCTTATCACCACAGCTGCAGCTTGACGCGGCGGTGCCGCGGGAGGTCATCCCCGGCCGCCTGCTGACCGTCCGCGTCACCCTCGCACAACACCGCCTGCTGCTCATCAACGTCTACGCGCCTTCCGATGGTCAGGAGAGGGTCGTTTTCTTCGAGACCTTGGCTGCCCTCCTGCGCGACGCTAGCGAGGATGATGACCTGCTCCTCCTCGGTGGGGATTTCAACTGCACCACTGCCCCGCGCCTCGACCGCACAGGGCCTGAACCCCACCTGCCCTCCGCTCGCAAGCTGCAATCTGCCTTGGAGGGGGCAGACCTCGTGGACATCTGGCGAGCCCTGCATCCTGATGCGCGCCAGTACACCTGGGCCAGGATGGGTGCCGGTGGTGTCACCATGGCTCGCCTCGACCGCCTTTATGTCACCAGGCACCACCTGCCACTCCTGCGCAGCAGCTGCATCGCTCCCTCGGGTCTGTCAGATCATGACCTAGCCTTCAGTGAACTGAGCCTGCCGGGGAGAGCCTGTGCACGGGCACCTTATTGGTGTCTCAACGCCAGCCTGCTTCAGGACTCCTATTTCCGGGACTGCTTTGCCCACTTCTGGAGGAGGTGGGAGGCTGCGAGATCGAGCCACTCCTCCTGGAAGCTGTGGTGGGACGTGGGCAAGGTACAGATCCGAGCCTTTTGCCAGCAGTACACCCAGCTGGCCGCGAACGAGACGCGCCGACGTATCCGGGAGTTGGAGGAGGACGTGGCGGAGCTCGAGGCTGCTCTGCTGGCCGCTGGCAGCGACGCGGCACTGAGCGAGAGCCTCCGGTTCCGCAGGAGATGTCTGCGCGACCTGGCGGAGAGCGCGGCCCGCGGCGCGAGGATCCGCGCCCGTTGCCAGGAACTGGCGGAAACTGACGCCCCGACCCGCTTCTTTTTCAACCTGGAGCGGCGGAGGGCAGCGAGCAAAGTCTTGGACCATCTCAAGACTCCTGAGGGCCGGGTAATTACAGAGCCCGGCGAAATACGCGAACATGCCGTCGCCTTCTATCGTGACCTGTTTGCGGCCGAGCCGTCGTGCCCCGAGGCCACGCGGGAACTCCACGAGGGCCTACCACGTCTCGATGCCCTGGAGGCCGGAGAGCTTGAGCGGGACTTGTCCCTGGAAGAGCTGGCGGCCGCCACGGCCGGCCTCGCCTCCGGCAAAGCCCCGGGCCTCGATGGGTTGCCTGCTGAGTTTTACAAGACCTTCTGGCCTCTCCTCGGCCCCAGCCTCCTGCGCGTTTTCCAGGAGAGCCTCGCCGACAAGGTCTTGCCGATCAGCTGCCGCCGAGCGGTGCTGACCCTGCTGCCCAAGAAGGGAGACCTGGGCTACATGAAGAACTGGCGGCCGGTCTCCCTGCTGTGCGCGGACTATAAGATCCTGGCCAAAGCGTTGGCCACCCGCCTCCGCGCGGTCATGGCCTCTCTCACCGGGCCCGAGCAGAGCTACTGCGTGCCGGGCAGGACCATTCAAGACAACCTGTTCCTGCTGCGGGACCTACTCACGGCTAGCGAGCTCTTTGGCCTCGACATCGGCCTCATCTCTCTAGACCAGGAGAAGGCCTTTGACCGGGTGGGCCACGCCTATCTCTTCCAGACTCTGGAGGCCTTTGGTTTTGGGCCCCTCTTCACCGGGGCCCTCCGGGTCTTGTACCGAGACATTTCCAGCCTGCTCAAGGTGAACGGTGTGCTGTGTGCTCCGTTCCCCGCACGCAGGGGCATTCGTCAGGGGTGTCCGCTGTCGGGCATGCTCTACTCCCTGGCCATCGAGCCGCTGCTGCACACGCTGCGCCGCCGCCTGAGTGGTGTGGCCCTGCCAGTGGCCACCGGCCCGTCCGCTAGGCCTCGTCTCCGGCTGTCGGCGTATGCGGATGATGTCACCGTCTTCCTCAACACTCAGGAAGACGTGCGGGCCCTGGCGGATTGCCAGCGTGCCTATGAGCGCGCCTCCTCCGCCCGCATCAACTGGGCCAAGAGCGATACTTTGTTGCTTGGCGCATGGACTGGCACGCTCCCCCCGGACTTGCCGGGGGGGCTCACATGGCGCCGCGAGGGCCTCAAGATCTTGGGCGTGTTCCTGGGGCCACCGGCCTTCATGGCGCGTAACTGGGACGACCTCGAGGAGGGGGTGGAGGCCCGCCTGCAGCGGTGGCGCTGGCGCCTGCCCAGCCTTTCCTACCGGGGGCGCGTCCTTGTCATCAACAACCTGGCGGCAGCGACCTTGTGGCACCGGTGCGCCGTGCTCGACCCCCCACCGGATCTCCTGGAGAGACTCCAGCGCAACCTGGTGGACTTCTTCTGGGATGGGCGCCACTGGCTCCCACGAGCCGTCCTTCACCTGCCTGTTGCCGAGGGGGGCCAGGGTCTGGTTGACCTGGCCAGCAGGGTGGCGGCCTTCCGCCTGCAGGCCCTTCAGCGACTGCTTTACAGCGAGGAGCAGCTGCCATGGCAACAACTGGCGTGCCGGTTCCTACAGAGGGTCGGCGCCCTTGGCTTTGACCGGGAGCTCTTTTTGTTGACACCCACGCTCCTGAACTGGGCGGTGCTTCCGGCCTTTTATCGCAGCGTGGTACGAGCCTGGCAGGTCGCCTTCTGCCTCCAGCCTCGAGCCCGGACACTGTGTTTCCCGCAGCTGCTGAGGGAGCCTCTGGTGCACAACTCAGCCCTGTGGGGCTCCGTGCCGAGCCTGGCCTCTGCCAGCCTCACGGCCACCCTCATCCAGGCGCGTGTCCTCCGCCTGCACCATCTCCTGGACCCCGCTCGGTCAGCCTGGCTCTCGCCCGAGGCGCTGGCCGCACGGCTGGGCGTGCGCTCCATCCGCACCATGGGTCATCTCCTGCGTGACATCCGCGCCGGCCTCCCGCCGGTGGCGGCGGCCGCCGTGGACGAACATCTCCGTGCGCGCCAGATCCCGCGGGCCGCGGATGCCGCGAGCGAGGCTTTCCCTTCGCTGCCGGTCACCCCGGCTGTGGCCGCGGAGTTGGCCGGTGGGCCGGGCACTCTGTTGCGGCTCCCCATGCGTCCCGATAGTGACACGGGTTGCCCCTTTGCTTCTCTATCGCGTAGAAGCTTGTATGCCTGGGTGGTCTGTGTCCGCCATGCTCAGGTGCTGGCGGGACGCCCCGATACACCGTGGCGACGGCGCCTGGGGCCACCGGCTTCCCCACCGGCCCACCCGGCGTGGCGCACGTTGTATAAGCCGCCGACCGCCAAGAAGACTGGCGACCTGCAGTGGCGGTTGCTGCACGGCATCCTAGCCACTGGCACGTTTGCGTCCCACTTTGACCCAGCCGCTTCGACGGCCTGCCCCTTCTGCCCTGGGGGCGTGGAGGAGGATCTCTTTCACGCCTTCCTGGACTGTCCCCGCCTGCGGCCGCTCTTTGCCACCCTCGAGCTGCCGCTGCGGGCGCTGGGCAGGAGCCTCTCAGAGACCACCTACATATGCTCCTACCCGTACCGGGCGGCCGAGCGGGGCGCCATCTGCCTGGCCAACTTTTTGCTGGGCCAGGCCAAGATGGCCGTCCTCAAGAGCCGCCGTAACCGGCTTGCCGGCACCGGCTCAGATGATGCCCCGCGGCTCTTTGGCCTCCTAGTGCGGGCGCGCCTCTCGCTGGAGTTTGAGCACGCTGTGCTCCGGCGGGGGGTGCCCGCCTTCGAGGCACTCTGGGCCCTTGAGGGAGCGCTGTGCCACGTGGAGGACGGCCGTCTCAAATACGCGCTCTGATGTCGTGACCGGTCTGGGCGACCGGGCGGGCGCGGTGGCGGACTGTGGCTTCCGGCTTGTGCCGTGCCCTGGGCCCTCACCAGGCTGCTTTTGTTCATTTTCTCGGGGTGAGAAGTCGAAGGGTTTTGTACGTGTACTATGGGACAGGGAAGGGTGGAATTGTTCGTTTCTCGAGGGCTATATACATAAATAGCATGTTAGACACGATGTGTATTACTGCGAAGGTGTTTGTCACGGTGTGATGTTCTGAACGTCCGGGAATGGTTTCTCTTTGGTGTGGTTTGATGGTTTTTTTGCTTTCTGTACCTGATCTTTTGTGAAATAAAGTTGTCAAAAGTCAAAGTCCTTCCTTCCTTCCTTCCTTCCTTCCTTCACTTACTTCATGTCACAGACACTCTGACTTGATTTGCCTCCTTATTCATATCCTACCCCGGATCATTCATTTTCACCATGCATTCTCTTACACTTTTTCTCCCAACTTTCACTCTGCCTCCTTCTCTAGGAAACGTCTTAATGAAGTAAATATTACACTTGAACTAAATTGCTCTTTCTGTATATCCTTCCCCATACTATGCCCTTCCTCACTCTCCCCAAGTTTTTGTGGAGGTCCCCTAGGACTCTGTCCATGGTCCCCTTCTCTTTTCCCACCACATCTTATCCCCATGTAACCTCATCTGCAAATCATGAATTCACTTACTGCCACTACGCTGTTCGCTCACAAAACAATTGCCCTGTTTCAGAACCCTCCACCTTTCCAAGCTAAAATTTCAGTTTGTCTCTCTAGTTTCTTATCAGTGATATCTAAGCACCAGCTGAAGCTTAATATGTTTAAAACACAGCTGTTAATTATATCCCCTCAGCCTTACCCACTACCTTTTATGATTGCTGTGGACGGTACCACCATCTTGCCTATTGCTCAGGTCCATAATCTGAGCATCATCTTTTAACTGCAAATTTCCTGGAGTTGTCACGTTCAGACTGCATACATTTTCCAGAATGTTTCTGTTTAATATCTCCAGGTTAAAGCCCTTTCTGTCCACCAGCTAAAACTCTCACCCAGACACTCATCATTTCTATTACTGTAACATCCTTATCTCTGGCCTTCACAAATACAATCCTGTTGTGTTTAGATCCACTCCAAATATTGCTACAAGGATAATTTTCAAATTATCTAGCACAGGAGGGAGGGGAGAAGGGGACCAAGGACTGCTGCAACCAAGCTACAGACTTTTTCAAGCCACACAGCCAAATTGTGTCATCTCCAGCACCGGTCTCTTCCTTTTCTTGAAAGACCCAGCTGGGGCCTATGTGCATGTTCATACATCCTGTCCACATTACTGCCCCCACAACATCTCCCAGATTTTGTGTGCTCCCCCCCCCCCCCCCCCCCCACACACACACACCATGGACTTCCTGCATTGTCATGAGAATTGCTCTATGGGTATTGCTGTCATTTTAACTATAACACCTCCACTTGATCTCCCATTCACTGATTCATCTCCCTTCCGCTGGCCTGCGCTCCTACTTTCTTTTCCTGCATCTCCACCATTTACACACAAACAAGCGAAATAAATATAAAGAATATAGCCACCAATTATAGATAAATAATAAATTTAGGCTTCTCTCAGTAACCCTGTAACATGCATGTTATTTCTGCCCTTTCATTCTGCTTACTCCTTTCCCTCCACTGCTTTAATGGGTATTACTTTAACTCAATGTATCAATGTCTAACTTTAAATATGAAGTTGAAGAGGCAGGGATCATGTCTTATTTACTCTATAAAGTTATTAGTATACTTTGGGATTATATCAGAAGTACTGATTTCAAATCCAGCATAGGTTTTCAAAACAGCCTGACTTCACTCTGCAAAGATGAGGATATGCTCACCTCATTACTTCTTAGCTGCTGTCCTCTTCTGCTTTTATACTCCTCGCTTCTGCTGCCCCTCCACCCCTGCCTGACTCAGACTTCACTTTGTAAAGATTGTTCTTTCATCTGTGCTCATTCATCCATGTAGAAGGTCTCCTCTCCTGTCCTCTAAATGATCTAGTGAGAGCTGAGGAAAGGCAATGACTAAAAGTTAACTTTCCTGTTTACTTTAGCCTGTGGTGGATTAAAAAAGAAAAAAAGCCATGGATGCTTCCCTTTCCCTTTTTCATATCACTCTCACTAATCTGCAAAACAAACTCCTACATGTCTTTCCACCCTTCTTTGAATTTTGGTCATGGCTCATTCCCTTCTTTCATCATATACAGTCTTCAACTTCCTACTAGATTTGTTCTGCTCATTTTTGTTCAAGTTGAGCCTTTCCATTTGATAAATGTGATTATCCATAGCCTCAGTCATTCAGTGCATTTTACTGTTGCTGGTTTGGTATTCTCAATACAGATAATTCCTTAAAAAGAGTCGTTACTGGTGTGGGCCATGGGGTTTTCTTTTGAAATGGGTAACCAATCTATACTGTTTTCTTCCTAATGGTTTCTTCTCTCCACATTAGTGTTTGACCCTGCTAGCAAAGAGCTAAATGGGAAAAGTCATGTTTTGTAGTGAATGTTGCTAAATCAAGCCTTGTTATTAGAGTCTAGTGATGGCATTTAAAATGGTTCTGCACTTGCCATTCTTTGGCAAAAGTCAGATCTACATTTGAGCCAAAAGCTTGGCAGACCAGATTATATTGAGAAGTCAGCAAGACTTCTTACTGAATAAAAGTAAATGGCATTTGTATTCTGTTTACAGTAGTGCATGAAAAATTAATTTGCACTTTTAAATTAGAGGAGGCAATTACTGGAGGGCATGCTAAAAACAGCCATTTCATTATGAATCTCAGGGAACAAGATGCTCTGTTTATGGAAAAACTTTTCTATATACCCTTCTCTGCTCATAATTTGTGACAAGAACATCCCCCCAGCAATGAAACCACAGCAGCACTATAGACTCCAGTGGAAGCTAGTTGCTAGAGGAGGTACACAGGCTCCTGGGTGGGGGATTGTATTATTAAAATCCATGCTTTACTTCACTGCTATTGCTACCTGAAGTAGCTAGATTGAAGCTAACTCAGGTATGTCTGTGTGTGCTGCAATCTCACCTCCAAATGGCACAGTAGACAAACCCTATGGCATAATATATATCAAAAGAACAGATATGCACTAAGTGCAACAAAACACATTGAAAAAATACAAGATCCTCTACCTTTTCCTCTTTCAATTTTAGACTTTTTAAAAAGCCATTTCCATCCATTTTTCTGTCCCAATTTCCTATTTCCTTATTCAGTCATCCTACTTAGTCATAGTTTCACCTCACAATTGTATTCAAAGCGAGTGATGATTGTTAAGATTATCTTTCATTTCAACAACTCAAGCTTTCATACTAGTCACAGCTTAAATTTCTCACCACCTCCAGGAGGTATATCTGTACTTGTCTTGCCTTTTATTGTAGATTTAGTGTGAAAGCAAACTCAGCAAATGGGAATGAAGCTGAAAACGACAGTTTTATAGTAGACCGCAATGGTGAACAGTACATTACACATCTGAACATCATGCATGTATTACTGTAAATATTCATCTCATGCAGATCACATTTTGAAGCCACGTATAAGGTCTATAAGCTCTGGTTTGTTTAGATAAAATGTGTGACTATTAATTTCTCTCCCTCTTATTTGATGAGCAAGCAAGTTTATTTTGCTGTGTCTGGAATAGCTGAGTCTTTTGTTCACATGAGTGATGTGTTGAACTATGCAGGGCAATGTTATCAGCAAAATCAAGGTAACCGAAATGTATGTCATCATTTGTCTATGAAATTACTTGGCTGTCTCTGGTTATATTCTTCATGACCCTGTCACTAACTAATGTAAACAATAGTTGAGACAGACAGTAGTATGTCCTTGCCTTATTCCCGTTGTTGCTGCATACTTTTGGCTTAATGCCTTCACTGTCTCTGGCTGCACGTTTAGGAATGTCAATAGGTCCTTGATATTTCTGCTATTTTTTCCTTGGTACTCTTAAATATTCTTTAACTTTCTAGAGACTGTTGGGCATATGCTGTCAAAGGCCTCCAAAGCTAAAAAATATATTACCTGAGGTTCTTGCCACTATATACCTTGTTCTATGATGTACCTGTGAACAATGATTTGTTCTGCGCATGATCTTGACAGTCTAAAACCAGTCTGTTCTTGTCAGAGTGGGAGAACTTACTTGTGTTTTAACACGCATCTGCATTAGTATTTTCTTGCCTAAACACAATATTCAGATCCAATTCAAGATTTGGAAATAATTTGATTTGTAAATATCAAATTAAAGGAGATACTGGTTTACTGGTGGAATATGGTATCGCTTAAAATGAGGGTAAAACCTGTGGTTCTTTATTTTGCACATCAGAATACAAACAGCTTTCACTTCAAGGTCCTCTAAAGAAAGAGATACTTAATATGAATTATTAATTGATGGATTAACTGTATTGTAGTGAATAGGAGTCCCAGTCACAGATCAGAATCCATTTACATTAAGCACAGTACAGACACAAAATAACAAGCTGGTCCTTGCTTCAAAAGCTCATTTAGAAGTGTAAGGAAAGAAATAATACATGGATATAGAAAGACAGACAAGAGTTTTAGGAAACAATGAGACAATATTGGTCAGTACATCAGGAACCTGGAGATTGCCATTGTGGGAAAGTGCAGCAACACTGTGGGACAACCTGCTGCCCTCCAGGGTATTTCCTCTTATGTGCCTTCAAATGCTTAGGCCACTCACTTGCCACACCTTGAAGCTAATCATTTGAGTGTAGGTCCTCAGTTTGGTCAGAGGGCAACAACTTTAGGTGCCTGACCCTTGTATCATATAGCCCCCTTTCCAAGGCCTTCGCAGTGCCCCATCTTTGTAGACCCCTGCTTCATTTACCAAAGACTATCAATGCCATGTCAGCCCACATCAGTCTGTGTGGCTTATTAGTCCAAATCAGTCCCAGGGCTTGTTAGCCTAAATTGGTTTAAATACACTGCCACAGAGTCTCCTACTTGCAGCATCTCTGCTCCCCAAATAATCACCCCATACCTTGTGGCTCAGACCTATTGCCAGGCTGCTTCACACCCAATTCAATCTGTACAGGCTGTTGTCTACTTCCCCCCAGGACTTCCCAAAAGTAGCTGAGAGGCTTTCCCTGGGCCTATTCACAGCCATTGTTTCTGGGATCCAGCTTCCCCAACTCCATCCCACAGGATATTCTCTCTTTCACTGTCAAAAGCCTTCTGCCAAAGGCTGCAAACTCTTTGGTGTATATAGCTCAGCAAGGGCAGAGGTCACAATCTAAGCTGTCTGCCTTAAAGGTACAGCTATCTTTGAGCCTAGAGTCTATGAGGGGAGCAGGGAGGCTGTAGTTAGAAGACTGTGGGTGTGCATTTGAACTAATTTAGGCAGTCAAGCCATTTAGACTATTTGGAAGTCCACTGCTCGGGCCTGTAGGGGGGCTGTTAGGAAAGCTAAGGTGGACATAGAGCTAGGACTAGCATCCAAGATCAAGGATAATAAAAAGTCCTTTTTCAAATTTATAGGGAGGATGAAGAAGGCGCCGGGAAATGTGGGGTCCCTGCAAGATGCACTGGGCAATCTGGTGGTTGCGCCAGAGGAGAAGGCAGACATCTTTAACAAATTCTTCACCTCCGTTTTCTTGTGCAGGGACTGGGACTCCCCCACCGTGATTCAAGATGGACTCGAGGGGAACACCCCAAGACCTAAGGTTGAGGAGGACTGGGTTAGAGTGCTTCTGGAGGGGCTGGACGTGTTCAAGTCAGCAGGTCTGGATGCTCTCCATGCCAGGGTGTTGAGGGAGCTAGCAGGGGTTATTGCAGGGCCCTTGGCATGGCTTTACGAGCGCTCGTGGTGCTCAGGCCAGGTGCCAGATGATTGGAAGATAGCCAATGTGGTCCCCATCTTTAAGAAAGGGAGGAGGGAGGACCTGGGCAACTATAGGCCCGTCAGTCTTACCTCAATTCTGGGGAAACTCTTTGAGAAGATCATCAAGAAGCACATCTGTGATGGGCCGGCATCAGGGGTGATGCCGAGGGGCAACCAGCACGGTTTCATTAGGGGCAGGTCATGTCAGACCAACCTGATTGCCTTTTACGATCAGGTCACAAAAGCATTGGATGCAGGTGTCGCCGTGGATGTAGTCTTCCTGGACTTCAGCAAGGCCTTTGACACTGTCTCCCACCCCATCCTCATTAAAAAACTAGGCGACTGTGGCATCGATGCCTACATGGTCAGATGGATTGCTAATTGCCTGAAGGGTCATACTCAGAGGGTGGTGGTGGACGGGTCATATTCAACCTGGGGGGAAGTGGGCAGCGGAGTCCCCCAGGGCTCGGTCCTTGGACCTGCGCTGTTCAATTTCTTTATCAGTGATTTGGATGATGGGGTGAAAAGCAACCTGTTCAAATTTGCTGATGATATCAAAATTTGGGGTGAGGTGGGCACGCTAGTAGGGAGGGAAAGACTGCAGAAAGACCTGGATAGGTTGCAGCGGTGGGCTGACAAAAACAGGATGCGTTTCAATACGCACAAGTGCAGGGTGCTGCACTTGGGCAGTAGTAACCGGCAACACACTTATAAGATGGGAAACTCCCTTCTTGAGAGCACGGAGGCAGAAAGGGATCTTGGAATCATCATTGACTCCAAGATGAACATGGGCCGACAATGCAAGGTCACAGTCGGCAGGGCTAACCAGACCCTATCGTGCATCCACAGGTGCATCTCAAGTAGGGCCAAGGAGGTGATCCCCCCCTCTACGCAACACTGGTCAGGCCAGAGCTGGAGTACTGTGTCCAGTTCTGGGCACCGCACTTCAAGAGGGATGTGGACAACATTGAGAGGGTCTGCATGATCCGGGGACAGCAGGGAAGACCCTACAATGAGAGGCTACGGGACCTGAAGAGCCTTCTCTTGTGAAGGCTGAGGGGGGACCTTGTGACCGTCTATAAACTCACTAGGGGGGGACCAGAAGGGTTTGGGGGAGACCTTGTTTCCCCCAGTGCCCCCCGGGATAACAAGGAATAACGGCCACAAGTTGTTGGAGAGTAGGTTTAGATTAGACATCCGTAAGAACTACTTCACAGTCAGGGCGGCTAGGATCTGGAACCAACTTCCAAGGGAAGTGGTGCTGGCTCCTACTCTGGGGGTCTTTAAGAAGCGGCTCGATGCCTACATGGCTGGGGTCACTTGAGCCCAGTTTCTCTCCTGCCCAGGCAGGGGGTCGAACTTGAAGATCTACAAGGTCTCTTCCGACCCGACTTCTATGATTCTATGAAGTGGAGGAGACTTTCCTGAACTGTCCGCAACTGCAGCCACTTTTTGCTGCCTTCAGCACCCTGTCTGATGCTCTGGACTTGGAATTCTCTGAGACCGTGCACATCTCTGTCCCACACCAAGCAGCCAAAGGGAGTGTGATCTGCTTGGCCAATTGCCTGCTGCACCAGGCCAGACCCTGGATAGCTGCAGAAACTAGCTTGCCAGAGGCTAGGCTCTGATAATGCCCTCCAACTCCTTATTTCCTGGTCTGGGCACATATCTCATTTGAGTCTGGACATTTCATCTTGCAACAAAATGTAGATGAGTTTGTGTCATGCTGGGCCACCAAGGAGGCACTCTACAAGGTGGAAGACAGACGGCTAAATCCTCATCGTGAGATCTCATTTAGTTTTGTTTACTGATTTTTATTCCATCCAGGAGAACACACAACACCAGCAGACTCTCCCTATACCTGAAGAAGGGTTTGTGCCTGAAAGCTTGCAAAGAACAATTTTTCCAACTATTTAGTTGGTCTAATAAAAGAGATCACATTTACCCAAATAACCTTGTCTGCCTAACCCAGGGGTGGACAAAATGCAGCCCGTGGGTTGGATGCGGCCCACCAGGCTCTTCTATCTGGCCTGCGGGGCCCCTAAAAAATTAAAAAAATTAATATTTATCTGCCCCTGGCTGCCTGTCATGCAGCCCTCAATGGCTTGCCAAAACTCAGTAAGCAGCCCTCCACCCAAAATAATTGCCTGCCCCTGGCCTAACCCCATGGAGAGCATTAAGGGGGAGAGGTTTTCAGACTCTGGTGATATAAGTGTTTTGGTTCTGATGAATGTTCAAAAAGCCTGACATTCAAAAAGCCTGAGCCTGAATTGATTCAATCTTTGCAGGTTAGTCTAACCTACAAAGCTTGAACTGATTTGGGGGTGGGTAGACATTCCCTTTTCATTCCATAAATACAGGCACATGCCTGCAGTGGCTCAGGCTAGAAGCCAGGGGGAAAGGCGGGGGTGCTAGAACAGCCCTCCCTTCCCTTGCACAGAGCTGACCTGAGGGGGGTGGGGGGCATGGCCAGGCCCTGGCAGGATGCTGTGATTAGGAAGGGGCTCCCCCCCTATCCTGACCAGCCTAGCAGGGAATGTTTATCACCCCAACCCAGTGTTTAACAGTCCATTAAGAAAACAACAGAGGGACATTACCAGCTATCTGTTAATTCTGCCTTTGTCCCTTCTGCCACAGCTTGGAGGTAGCCAGCATGTGGTTTGTTAGTTAATGCTGAGAGGTGTCTTTGAGGGATGGGGGAATGCCTGTTTAACAAAGTGGGCAGGGGAGGTTGGGGAGCAGAAGCCAGGCAGATGCTTGCAGAGACTGCGGGAGCTGCAGCTAGGGAGCAGAGGGGAAGGGCCAGCCCTGCTGTGGAGCAGAGAGCCTCACCCAGCCCAGAGAGCATGCTGGGATGTTGAGGGAGTCTGGCTTATCTTAAACCAGCAAGGGGCCTGGGACAGACATTGCATAAACTGGTTTGAGCCAAATCAGTTAAGTCTGATACTACATTCAACCAGGTTTATCTCAAACCAGTTTGAGCCATTTTTGAACTGGTTTATGTGCACTGAGTGTATTATTACAGGTTTAAACCAGTTTCTAATCACTTAAACCAGTTTGTGTGTAATGTCTGTCCCTAGCCTTTATGTTTAAGTGTAGGAAGGCCATAAAAAGGAATATCACTAGTAGAGAAATAGCATGACTGAAGCAGAAATACCAAAGAGCAGTTCTTTGGTAAAGATGAAGTCCTGTAGTGTTCTGAGGTTTAGAGGCAGACTTACCTAAGAGGGTATGTGGACAGAAAGAATACACAGTAACAGGAATGGGCAGATCTAGGATTTTGAAGAGGGGACTGCAGATGGTGTGGCACATCATCACATAATGTAACACATTTTTCTCCAGTATTTACTAATAAGGTAGCACTATATTATTCTGTTTAAGATCAAAGTAAAAACAAATATAACTAATAGAATGAGCACTAATTTGCTACAGTATATACAAGTTTAAAAACAACTAAATAGGCAGAAAAGTCAAGGGACATTGCATCTTTAGTCTTATAGTCATTATAGTTAAATCAACATCTCTTATTCAGAATTATCAGAAACCAAAATCTAGCCTTCTTGAGCATCTTGACTGACAGTGAAATATTGGATGCACTGCCATTTTTGCACCTGAGCTATTATTACCACACCTGAGATTACCACGCTTGAGCTAAAAATAGTCTGCAGGGATGTGAAATAAGAGTAACAATACCAGGAATGGTTAACAGATAGCAAAATTGCAGAAGGAAAGATAGTTTGAATAATGAAACATCAAGACCATTGAGAAGGATAGAGGGTCATTAACGCCTCGCTGCACTGCCTGAATAGAAATGCTACTACACCTCTCAGGCACTTAGGGTACCTACATACATACCTGATGCCTGCTCCAATGCATTCTAACTATTAATCAAGTCTCCTGGAGCATGTTAATTAGCACGCTTCAGCAGCCTCAGTGTCATGTGTATTCAGCATCCCTGTATTCCAAAATGTCAACAGGGGCACTTTAACTAAAGATTCCCTAATGAGCTTTAGTTAAAGTTCCCCTGCCACCATTATGAAGTGTGGAGACACTGATATATGAAATGCTTCAGTCACTTTAATGAGAGCAGCTCCTGAGAGTCGCTCTCAATAAAGGGCCCCCTCCTTACTCCCCCCTACCCGCCCCCTCTGCAGAGCACATGTAAAGATACCATTGGTTTTCAAGTTTGGGTAGAGCAGGAATCAAAGGGGGGGGGGGGGAGGGAGGTGCAGCTGCATCAGTGCATCCCCCCGGATCTGCCCCTGGTAGCAGGGTCTAAGACTAATACTTCTTGCTTTTGGGTTTTGTTTTTGTGGAGGGTTTTTTGTTTGTTTGTTAAGTTCTAGCCTGCCAGGCATATCTTCCCCAATGTGTCAAGTTCAATCTAGTGTTTCCCTGCCCTATTTATACCCTGCACTCAGAGCATTCACCAGCAATTTTGATATTCTCAGGGTTATCTTTTGAGCTGTTGGCTGTAGAGTCAAAGTAGATGTTTACTTCAGTAGCGGCACGGCAATTAAAACTGTAGTACAGGTTTATTTAAAGTTCTGAGACAAGCCTGCTTAACTCTAAAACCCTATTTATTTTGTAGCTGTTCTCCCGTGATAGGATGCTGCTGTCAGCATGAAATTTTAAAATAGTTTCCATTAACACAGCTGTGAAGACAGAACCTGGCTTAAGTTTACTGCTTTTTAAACCTGCTCCCAGTGCCTTGACTCCTAATTCTCATTTAAACTAAATCCCATTTACTCTACTCGTCACACTCAATTTAAGCACTCTTTACAATGGCAGAACAGTATAAATGGCATCAAGCGTACTCTCAGGTGCCATGCCTACATTAGTCAGCACAACAGCCCTGGCATGTTCCAATGCATTTGCTAAAAAAAGCTGGAGCGGGTGTTGGGCCTGTCCTAAGACATTGTCTGATGGGACTCTCCCAAGTTGTACGTAAAGAAAGATCTAATTTGGGCCCCAATTCTGAATTCTCTTTTTAGCCAGAACTCCAGTAGATTTTGCAGGTCTTTATTTGATGTAAACCAAAGATTTTCAGTAAGAAAATGTTCAACAGAACCATTAAGGCTGAAACATTTGCTGTGGAATGGAATCAGATATGTTATCATCTTATAAGAAAAACTCAAATAAAGGAAGCCTTATTCAAACTTGCCTTCTTGAGAAAATAAAATATAGGTAACATAATCACAACATTTGTGAATAAAATTATTTATTTCAGGTACACACATTTAGTGCCCCTTAGTTAGCAAAGGGAGTGAACGTCTGCGAAGTAGAATTAAGAGGTAGGGAAAGGAAAATCAGCAGCTTTGCAGGTTAGTTGGGAGAAGGCATAGGAGCTGGGGAGGAAGGAAGGAATGTGGTATTATTATATCAATGGATCAAAAATGAAAATCTTTCAGAAAGGGCTGAACATTTTGGGTAGCAACACACTGTTTTGTATAAGCCTCCCCCACTAAACAACTATGTCTTTTTCATTGGTGCCGTTGACCCCAGACAAAAAGAATTAGTGAGCATCCTCAAAAGGACAAGACAGACAGATAAAACTGGGGGAGGACAAAGAACTATGAGTGATAGGGAGGCATATTTTCAGCTGGTGGAAACTGTGACAGCTCCATTTGTAGTCATTAATTCACAGGGTTTAACCAGGGACATGTAAAATGGCAGAATAAAAGGAAGCGATGAGTAAAGAGGAGAGACTAAAGAAAGAGGCATTTATAATATGTGCAGAAATTAGCTCAAGAAAGACTTGCTAAATTCCAGGGCTTGCCTTGTTGCTTACAACTACCTTTCTAGTGAATGTATCAAGGCTCTCCCCTGCTCTCAGACCCATTATATATACCGACTGATTAGGAATGTGTTTGGTGCCCTTTTAAAAGGGAGTAAGACATCAATGATTCAAGAGGAGGACAGTTAAAGTTAAATTGATTAGAGACTCAAATTGTATTATTACATAGCATTTTCTAGGCTGCTGAATTTAATTCTGTAACCTAGATAGCTTTTCCTAATCCTGCCACAGTGCACATTACCAGCTTGCCATCACAACTGAGCTGCTTGTCATGGACTGCTAAGAGATACCTGGAAGCATGTGAGGATAATTTATCTCAGACAGCATCTTGATTAGTAAATATGTGAGACTACATCAATTAGATAAAGAGGGATTCACACCTTTGGTTGTGAAAAACTACTAGGATTCTCCATCTTCCACAAAGGAGTTTTTGGGGTGCACAGTATAAAAAGCTAGAAGAAAAACAGAAGCCAATCAGATGGTAACGTCTGCTTACAAATTAGTGTCACATGAGTGCAGTAATAGAAATGATCCGCATTGGAGAAGGGACACAAAAGCCAAGAGCAATGTAGGTTTACACTGCTGTTAAACAAAGTTTCTGGAAAACATTACATTTCTAATACTTCAGGCCTGACTAGAAATACACGAAATATCAGCTCAATACTTTGTATAATATTTATTTAATACAGAATTATTAATTCTATACAAGTTGGTTTTTATTTTTGATCAGAATAAAAATATGTATGCACAAAAAATACGTGGAATTTAGCATCCCTTCATTAAGGGAAAATCATTGAGTGGAAAAGTATATTCAGTGCTTGATTAAAGAAATAAATAAAAATCAGTAAATCTATACTGTGTGCTAACAACAACATCCAATTCTGGGAACCTTCTAATACAATAATCATAGAATGATAATAGATAATTAAGCTTAAACTGCATGCACCATCTTCTTATAGAGAGATTTCATACATGTATGCAATTAGCCAAAGATGGAATCCAAACCTTCCTCCCCATACCCTTTGCAATTCCTTAAAACCTTGGCTGAAGGTGCAACAAAATATCCAGTATTAGAAAGCAAGGAGAAGAGTCCATTTGGACATTTTTTTTTACATCTGTATGTTAATGTTTCTTTACTATAAAATGCACTGCCACAAAAAAAGGCAAAAAACAAGTTCAAATTAAATAAGAACTAGGGGTGCACCAATAGAGATTTTGGGGGCTGATACTGATGGTCAATAATTAAGGAGGCATATTGGCCGATACCGATCTGATTTCCGATATAGCTGTCTCCAGGTGGTAAGTCTGTTGTGGTGGAAGGGGAGGGGGGAGAGAAGGGGTGTGGGGGGGGGCAGATCAATGCCCCCCACAGTGAGGGAGGATGGGAGCAGGGGCAGGCACTGCTTGGGAGAGGCGGGGGCACCGGATGGAGGTGCAGCTCATGGGGGGGTGGCTCCTGCTGCTGCTTGCACCCCAGAAGGGTGGGGGTGTGCCCCCCCCCCAGCTCTTCACAGGGCAAGGCAGGCTACAGCTGGTGCTGCATGGCTCTTCTTGGCGGGGGCTGGGCTCAGAGTGGGCATGGGAGGGGCTGCAGCCACCCCAAATTTTGCTGCAGTTCCACTCCTAGTGCTGCTGCTATCGCCAGCTGCTCAGCACAGCCTCAGCTCTTCCCAGCACATGGGTGGAGGTGGGACATTGAGCCGGGCTGTGCCTGTTGGCACAGGGCTGGGAGCAGAACTGCAGCAAAATTTGAGGTGGCTGCAGCCCCTCTCAGTGCTGCTGGTGAACGCTCTAAGCCTAGCCCTCACTGAGAAGAGCCATGCAGCTCTAGCTCCTAATGTCTATGCAATCTATGAAATCTATGAAATCACTTCATGTGGCAACTGATTCACGTACTTTTGAGCGATTGGAGGACCATTACCTATTCTCTCCTCTTGCAATCGAGAAGTGGGGGCTGGGAGCTCCCTGTTGCCAGGGCAGGGGGACATTGTCCCTGCCCAGGCTCCAGTAGCAGAGTCTGTCCCAAAAGCAGGCAGCTCCCAGGGCAGAGAGTAATCTCCCACCCCGTGCTGCCTGGCTAACTCAGAGCACATTTGCTCCCCATCGGCCAGCTACACGTAGCATACTGTGCAGTAAGTAATTGAGAGTAAATTTGATATTTGTATTCACAGGTAGCAAATTTACTCATGATTAGAGCAAGTTACTTTTCAGTAAGTGTCTGCACGTGTAGATGGTGACACTGTGCAGTAATTAGCTCTAATCTTGAGTAAAGCATCTTGTGTAGTAAATGTCTACAGTGCAGTAAATGTCTTGTGTAGATGCACCCAAGATAATTTTCTATTGCTTAGTTTTGATTGGGTATTGGAGGCAAACTACATACATTATATTGCCTTCCTCACCTTATTTTGGATATTTGGAATTTTTTTTAAAAGAAATAAATTATTATTTTTTTAAAAAGATATAATTGGCAAGAAGTGTGGAAAATGGAGGATGAAACTGAAAGCAAAGCATGGGTTGGTTTTCCTCTGTAATTTATGAAAACTATACAGTAAGCAAAGAACAGCTTGGAGCCACAGGTGGGGGAAGGGGAACTTAATAATGTAACAACAGCTGGTGGTCTCTTCCCTTCTGACTTGAAGGGAATGGCAATGTTGTAACAATTGCCTGTTAAAAGTTTTTGGATAGATTTCCTCAAATTCCATCCAGGAACTGCATTGGATTAGACACCAAAACTGAAATGAAAGAAAAGGAGTTTCAAAACTCTCCTTCCACAGGAAAATGACCTAACTGCTATTCAAGCAAGTAGTATAGAGCAAAATTTTAAATACTCAGGAGGCCTCTTCAAAAACAAAAATTAGATTCTGCTGATTCAGGAAAAGCTTCTATTTTCAGCGTGTGCATACACAATATAAAACGTCGCACTTCACTATTTGTATTTGAAAGATACATGGGGCTAAATTCACAAAGGCACTTAGGTACTGAGCTGCCAGTCTGGGCACTCCTAAGTTCAATATTTATGACTGTCAAAATTCTCACAGCCTCCTTGTAGCTCCAGGAGCCACTGCTCCTCCTGCCATCAATTTTCTAGCCCCATGAGGTCACATGACACTGCTTCATGGGCTGAATCCAGCCTGTGCATTGTATCTTGGTCACCCCTGCTCTAGGTCAAAGGTTATATAGAAGCTAGGAGGATTTAACCCTCAGAGGGCGTATCTACATGAGACATGATTAATTAGCTCTGCAATAATTAGCTCTGTGCTCTATTCAGGTGCAGGAAACTAACTAATTCAGGTGCAGGAGTTTTTTCATGTACAGCAGCTCACGTGGAGATGCTGCCCCAGCTAGCTGGGGCATGAGGGTTTTTCACTGTGGGGGCTGCCTGCGGCTAGCCCTGCACTGAAGCACCCTTGTGTCCCAGGCAGCCCCTCTGCAGCACACTGAGCCCGGTTGGTGCAGCCCTGGGCTGACCGGCTGACCCCCAGGGGCCCTCTGCCAGCCAGGGCTGCTCTGACCTGTTCAATATGCTGCACTCTGGGTGTATATATAAACAGCATACCCAGGAGCTTCCTGGGAGCAATAAACCTCTGGAGTTTATTGCTGAGCATTAATGGCACGTGTAGACATGCCCAGTCTCTATCAGATGCCGGTTGCAGAAAACTGACAGGCATAGCTTTCAAGCTAGCATGCAAGTGAGCTCAAAAAGATTACACTGCTACTCTATCTTCTAAAATGCTGGCACAAGAATCTAGCATTGGATTAATTCCAACAATAATCACTTATACATTTACAAATTGTATAACAAAGGTGTGAACAATCAGCCTGTGCTGTAACAGAGCTGGGTTTACTGTTACAATATGGTATGAAGGTCAGTTGAGAGAGGAGGGCAAGGTAAAGACTGTTTTAATAATAATAATAATAATAATAAAGTTGTTGTTTGGAAGCTATTTACTTCTACAATCAAACTAAATGCCAGCTCCAGTAATAATAAGGTCTAGTATCCGAATGTCATCTTAAAGACTTAGGGTTGTTGTTTAAGAAATAGTTATTTGCCTTCCAAGAAAGGCAATCAATAACTTTACTAGGAGACTCAGCTGCTAATTGAGCACATATTCAATGTACTGAATCATTGATTCTTTTCTTCCCTTCCCTGCTATGCAATTGCTTCTTTATTCAAGTTGCAGAAAGTTCTTTGCTTTGGAGGTATGTAAATAGACTGTATAACTGCTGATGCTGGATAGAAGAATATACCTGTTAACAAAAATGATGTTGCCACAGTAAAGATCTCTAATGGTCCCCTGTCTCTTTGGGAGCAGAGAAAAAAAGGTAGAATTGCTTCATGATAAACAGGAGACAGTCTCACAAATAAGGATTTGTCTATCCTTTTTCTAGGTCTCTTTCCATAAGAGATGAGATGAGTGTGAAGGCAAGAACAGCTGTCAACCCTATAGATGACAATGTGTTTCAATATTAATCTTTAAACCATATGCATCACTGATCTTAGTGTAGTGAGACATGTTATAAGTTTAATAATGGCTTCCAATTCACTATCACTACATGTTTTCAATATGATCTGCATGGGTTTTAGCCAATCCCATTATTAAGATTAATGAGAAGGATCAAGAGCATTGCCAGGTAAATGATATAAATGGATTCATTTCTTTTTTCATTTTTACCATTGACAAAGACCTACATGGAGCCAAAAATCATTGTTTTCTTGCCAGAGCCAGTCCACAGTGGATATGTTTAGGTATGCTTGAGTAAGCTGTTTGCTCAGCTACTGATTTATCCATCTGTTTTCCTGTAAGTGCCAGGCCTTTATGAAAATTAAAGGAACTGAAATCTAAAATTTGCTGGCTTATATCAGGTGCTGCGCCGTTATGGAGAATCAGATGAGAGAGAATCAAACTAGCATTACTGCAAAATCTGGAGGCACAGAAGAACAAGGTATAATCAGACACACTGGAGTGGGACAGACTAAATCATAAAAACAAACAAACAAAATAAAACTTTATACTTTTTTAAATTTCGGAATTTATATAATAGTTTTTTCACTTTTTTATTTTGGCCTTTTATGAAGGGAAAATGTGGAGAGCTTAACAGATGAATTTTCCAGAGACCATAGAACAGGGGAAGGAAAAACAATTGGGGATGGAAGGGGACTGACCTGAATTGGATGATGTACCATGTGCAGATACTGTGTTGTGTATCCTTATTTGTTAAATAAGCAAGAGAAAAAAATGTTCAACTTTAAATAGAAATTTTTAAACAGTTCATTGAACTCAAATTCCTGGAGGTTGGAGGCTGGCAAAGATGATGAAATCATTTAAAAAAATTCGAGAGACTAGTCAGTAAACTCTATAAACATGTGAGCTTAATGTCTGGTACAGAGAAAATCCTTTGAAAAGTCTCAAGAGAGGTGTTTGGAAAACACCTAGAGAGCTCAGCTTGATTAAGAATAGCAGGATGGATAGAAGCAGGGGTTATCATGCTTAAGTAACATGCTGAAGAGCACCGAACCATACCTCTCAACCTCCAAATCTGCTCGTGTGTGATGCAGGCCACTGAATTGTGAGACTAATGGCCTAAATGTGTAGCAACAGTTCTGCTGAGAGTTGAACCACAATTGTCAGATTATAATGGTTAAGTGTGAACCCTGTTTTTAAGAGTGTTTTCTCACGTGTGAAACCACTCAGGCAGTTTTTCAGCCTTTAACTGGGCTCATCTCTTTCCATTCAATCAACCTGTTACAGTTAGTAAGACAGGCTTGTTCGATTTACACAGGCGGTAAACATCCCTAAACTAGGTGGTATGCTACTGATTTAGGCACAACATGCTACAGAACGTGGGCCACAAACAGCCACCTTATGCAGATGTATCTGAGAGATGGTTCAGTGTACACAGGCTGACAAACCCATCCGTGCCCTACCCCAGTTAATCTGACCAGCCCATCCACAGTACATCCTACAGTTGAATCCAGACTCCAAGCACAATGCCAACTGCCGCTGTTCCCACAATGCTTACATGGACGGGGACCTTGCTTCTTTGCTGCACCTGTGCAGTTCTCTACGTGTCAGGGGTCCTTGGACATTTGAGCAGCTTCGAGGCTCTTGTTCTCTTTCTCACTTCCAATCTGCAAACCCAAGAGCTGCCCAGGACTTTACAGCAGATACATTAGGAATGTGTAGAAAGTGAGACCATAGCATTTCTGGAGGAGAAACAGGAATGAGCAAAGCCCATGCTCATTTCTTGATGCTTTCCCATCCTCTCTGAGGAAAATGGTATCAGCTCCACTCAACTTTCCTCCTTTGAATTTTTCCTCTGAAACCTTTTGCCAGTTCCTGGGCAATGCACCCTCCTCAGACTCTACCTGCAGTTTGGGAGGGAGAATCAAGTACCCTGAACCCAGGCTGGTAGCTTCTCACCCATGAAAAACTCCTCAGGTTGCTGTGCAGGTGGCCAAACCCACTCCAATGCAGAATGTATGCAAATTGTGACCTATTTGAGAAGTCTCCACGCTGATAAGAAAACTGGCTAGGAGCAGGAGGTAGATGGTAACTGCAGAAGAATGACAAGGTTTTACTGTACGATCTCAGATACCAAGTTTGAGTTACCTGCAGCTCATCATTACATGTGGCCATAGAAAAAAATTGGAATAGGTTAAGAAAGTGGAGACACTACTGGGGCTGTCTCCCCATGGTCTATATATGGTATATAATGACAATGGAAGTGCATATTGAAAGCAAGGCACCTAAATTTATAGATTTGAGAGTAGGAGACCCAACAAAGAGGAAAGAGTACAAGAATCAGAAATAATTTGATCTAGTTAGTGGCCAACAGGTTACAAATCCAACTTAGGGGAGAAAATAAACAAGGAAGTAGCAAACAAAACTAAGAATATGGGCTATTTGAGACTCATAATCAGCATACCGATCAGAAGATTTTTAATTACTTTTATCAGTCTAGCGTTCCCTCATGATAGATGAACATGAGATCTTAAGGGTTGCTAACAATAGCCTACAAATCATGATAAAAGGCTGTTACTGTGGCTGCATTTGTTACAATTCTAGACTGGGTCTATGTCCTTTACTGGATACTGTCACACAAAATGGATGCTATTAATTTGACAAAGGTGCAATGTAAGGAAACAAAGGCAGTATCAGGTCAGGGTAAACGCCAAAAAATATTTTTGATCCTCCTTTAACTCTAAAAAAGAAGACTTCATGCCAAACAATGATAAAAAGGCAAAATTTAAGCATGGGATCAAGTTAAAATAAATATTCTTTAACCCCTCCCCAAATTGGCAAATTGGTATAAAAATGATAATTAGGTTTCCTTCTAGGGAAAGAGAAAACAGGATTAAGCCAGGTGTATTAAAAATGGGCTAGATTTTACTTCTTCCTGACCAAAAATTCATTATGCTTCCACAAGTGCAATATAAGAATGGCTCGTGTAGCAGCAAGAGTTTGGATAGAGAAGTCATAGGTGGAGTTCAGGCTGTCTACAATAGAACATTTATTTGTTTCAACTATCCTGTGAAGAGTTAAAGCAGCAAATCTTCCCCAAGTGTAGCTATAGTTTAATTGATATGAGTCCTTATATTACCACAGCCTAATTTGGGAAGCAGAATAAGCTACAGATATATAAGGCACTTTTATACCAGTACAACTACATTCACCAAAAGAGCTAAACTGCTAAAACTGGCAAGTACAGGCCACACTAGAAGTGAGGAGAAACTTTTTTTTATTGACAGCTTTGGGCCACTGCAATTTCTTTACTCGTGTCACAAATAGACAACTAGTCCAAATTAAGTCAACAGAGTTATTTCTGTACCAAGATAGTGCTCTGATATCAACACCCAGTAAAAAAAAATCTCTTTATTCTTTTCTGGGTTTGAAGAAATGTCAGACTTAGGGGGGGAAAAAAATCCCAGATGACTCATCATGTCAAGTTGCATAAGTGATGTCCTGTTACATAACATAATGGGACTGACTCGATCCAACATGAGATGACAGAACCTAACCTGTCAACTGTGAAATCAGAAAGACCAGTTCTCTCAAAACTGCAGCTGCATAAAACATTACTTTGGGAGGGAAGAAGAGACTGCTTTGTAATACAAAGAAAAGGGGTGTGTATATAAATACTTTATTGATACCTTAGCTATGAAAATAGTCATTCTAATGCTAGAACATCAAGAGTCTTAAAGACGTATCTTGATAGGAAGGAATTCACTTATTAGTTGGCACACTTTTTCTTTTACCCATTTCCTTAAGCATACCAGAAGGCAGAGTAGCTATGAATAAGACTAATGACAATGGCCTCCACTTTCATTAGAGACTTTAAAGCCTGATATGAGCTCATTTACACTTACTTTATACAGTTGCTATCTCTAGTAATTTACAGAGTTATATAAGTGTAAATGTGATCAGAATAAGGACTCTAAGTCAAATTTAGTTAAAAACAAAAACCACAAAAACCCATGCCCTGTATGCCTATGTTAATATGCAGAATCCTCCATGATTAGAGACATGAAATTGGTATCAAGAAGTAGAAATACTTGTTTAATGTGAAAACATTGTGATTTTGATTTGTGGGTGCATCTGGGCCTCTGAATGCTGTAAGAGTGGTCTTTAATATGGCATAGGCTTCGGAGACAAAATGTGGAGGTTCACCAAAATATGTCTATTGAATCACTGCATTCTATTCAGCTTCTAGGTGCCTGTACTTCAGGGCGAAAACACTTAAATGACAGTCAAACTATATCGTAGACACACAAGAAACAATCTATTCAGACTGTGGGCATCTATATTTAAGAAAAAACAATGCGAGGAAAGAATGAAAAATAAATGTGGAAAAATGCATAAAAAGAGACAAGTTAAACATCAGCTCCAATTACATAAGAAGAAATAATAAAAGTGAGGAAACTAGGTCCAAAATTAAGTTTTAAGTAGTGACTAATTGGGGGACATACCATTTTTCATGTCACTCTTGGATATACCATCCCAAGAAGCTGCAGTGTGTAGAATTACATTATTGTGTTATTGTGAATGTACTGATTTTGTGCAATTTTTTAGAAGTCATATCTGGAAAGTACTTTCCAGGGTTAACGTCTTAAAAAAAAGAAGAAACAATATTATTTCAACTTAATGCAGGATTATGATTTTATCAACCTGCTGCCTAGATCCTATATGAACTGTAGCTCAATGATTTTTTTATGTACAGTAGTATTAAGTCTACAGAAACTAGCTTTTCATACTTGTGCTCTATTCAAATGGTAAAAATCTAACTGCTACCCTCATTATGTCAAAAATAATCTTTGATCCAATTCCCACAGGCTTCTATTGATGTTGAAACATTTGACATTAACATACTTCTTTGTGTATGTCACAATATTTTCTTAAATCTCCTTTAGCATTTAATAAAGAAGCTAATTTTAACTGCTTATTGGGGCAGAGTATACGCTGTACAACTCTAATGAATAGGCCTGGGTGAGCTGCTCAGTAAACATTCAAGTCTGAACCAACTTGAACTTGGTACAGTTTTAGATTTGGCAAAAGTATGATGAAACATCAACCCAGAAGACTCAGCACTCTGGGATCTGTCCTCAGAGTGTTGTTGACTTGAGACAGCAAACTGCTTCTGGCATTTTTTCCTTATGGTCTGGCTCTTCTTGGCTTGCTGCAGCTACATGTGACCAAAACTTGCCTGTTGTCCGTGAAATGGAAATGATCAACATAATACAGGCTCTCTATAGCTGATCTTGCTGTAATCATTCTTTTCTTTATACTTTTCATGAGATAATGCCATCAAATTCTATAAAATAAAGGAAGTGCATTAAAAATTATTTTGTAAAAACTATTGCTGTAGTAGTAAAATAAAGAAAGCACTAGAGGAAAAACAGCATGCTCCCACTTCTCTACTCGCATCCAACTATAGTAGCAGAATAAATATGAAAAAATAGGTGGAGCCATAGTTTCAGTGACAGAGTAACTTTTTCACAACAGCCCAAGTGATTTGGGCACTTAGGACCAGATATACCAGCGAACACAATGGAAGCTAGGAGCCTGTCACTTGGCAGTCCTAACCAGCTGTCCTGAAGTGCCATACAAACACAGCTGTGCTGTTGCCAATATAGCAGACAGCAAAATGAAGCAGACTGGCATACGTGACAGTGCCACTGGCAGGCATGTTAAGTTTACCCTACAAACATGGCCTTAGGCACTTTCAAGAATATTAACTGTAGGCTGTTAAAGTTCCATACTTCACATAATGGTTTTAAGAAAGCCTTCAGGTACTCATTGCTGAATGGTGAAGGAAGGAGTTCTGAAAGGATGCTCCCCTTCTGTTTCTGGCAATGTGTCCAAAGGCTGCTAAGCATGAATATCCAACAATGATGTGACTAAGCATACAAAGCTGCATTTCATATGTTCTGCCTATGGAATTGAGCCATTGATAGAGGAGACACATAATAATACAGTGGCTTACTTACATACTTATGAGAAGTTAGTAACAAATCCTAGTAGCAAATCCTAGTCTGGGTAAGAGACTACATTTAGTGGCAGCTAACTCAGCAATTCCTTTAACTTATGTGCTAGAGACTTTTTCTGCTACTGGCATTCTCTGTTTTGATCTCTGATGATATCAATGATCTCATACCATATGGTAGCCACACTTCATTAGAATAATGAATTTTAGCAAGTGTTTCCATTCTCTAATAAATAATCTCCAATCCAAAAGCATTTGATGGATAGAATCAACATAAGCACATTCAGTTATTGCCACACTAATCCTCAATCATATCTAGCAATTTTTAGTAATCCCAATATACCCTCATATCAAGACAGGAGCTTGTCAGCTACTGTCTAATAACACACTAAAGTGGGTACCTTATCCTGAATGCACTGTCTCTGCTGCTAATGAAATGTCTTCTCTCAACAGACACATGCAACTCCCTTGAGAACTAATATAAATTAAACATTCACCTAACAACAGAATATTCCTCTATATCTTTCAAGTCATACTTTATTTATGTGGTGTCTTATGAAATACCATCTATGAACTAGAATTGTATCAAAACTGGTTCAACCTAAGTGACCCAAAGCTGTGCTCTGCTCATGAGAGAGAGAGAGGGAGAGAGTAGAAGAGGGTAATGTTAAAATATTTTTCTGATTATTTTCTCAATTTCATACACCTCTGCACTTCCTAGTTCAATCAAAAGTGACAGTTTTCTTTACATTTCCAGCCTGAAAGAAACAGGGGGCACCAGGCAGCTCTCAAATAATCATATTCTCATTAAATAGCTAACCAATTCTGTAGGTTCAAGAGTGTCATCTAATGATCTGAATTTTTAGTTAAGTAAGCAAATAGAACCTCTGAACTTATAATTTGTCAGGTATTTTAAAAAATATATTACTTCATCAATAAAATATGAAATGTAAAAATCATTATTTTGACCATATGTGCAATATAGAACATGACTAGATTAATGCTGTGCATCAGATTTCACAAAGACTATGAATCTGGATTATTATTAATAGAAGCACCATGTTGCTACCATATATGCCCATTAGTGCTCTTTGCACCCTGCCTGCACTACATAAAGGTTCAGTCTTAGAGAAAGGACCCCAGATAATTCTTTAAGCCTTGGGATATTCATAGTTCAGAGAGATGCACACGGTATTGTTTACTTTCATTCAAACAACAATACACTTACTAAACTCATGTAACTTAATTAACTGACAAACAAAACACTTTCCATTTGTTCAGCAGAATTTACATGCCCAGTGGAAGAACAACCACTTGTTTAGGCTACTTGATTAAACAATATTTATCCCGCAGTTGTAGTCAACATATTTAATCAAAGCAGCAGAGATGTTAATTTCAACCAACTGAAGTCACTCTTCTTACCCAACTAGATTACTTATGCCCAAAGGCTGAAGACTTGAAAAATATACTAAATTTGCATTCCTGAATTATGAATGTTACAGTGTGACATGTAAAGATATCATTATAATACATTAGAAATTTGTAATTTTCCTGAAAACTGTAATTTCTACTACCTAATAAAAGCACTGTGGAGGTACAGTTCCAGGTATCTTCCACCTTTCTGATCTCATCTCCTGCAGGGCATCTCCCCAGCTTTGTGTCTGTAGTATATGTGTATGTAATGATGGCATCTCATTCCTTTACTTATGTGCCCAACCCATCCTGAAATTCTTCCAGAAACCACCTGTCACCTTATCAATTCACTCTTTCCTTTATGTCATTACTATTTGTATCACCAAGACCCTTGTTTTCCCTGCAGTAACTTTACTATGACTTTTTAATCAGTTAGTTTGCCTGCTTTTTGGGGGTGGGAGGCAGGGATGAGGGCATGGAGTACATAAAAATATAAGGATTGTGGATTTGGTTTCACTTTGGGGAACAGCACTACAGAACATTTAAAGTTAGTGAATTTTTGAGGGGGAGTATCACTGCTCACTTAATTTAGAGAGTGAATAAGTAAAATATCAAATAGCCTTGGTTTTAAAAGTTCTTGGAATACAAAAATTGGAGTGGTGTTGTAGACATGGTGGTTCAGTTTTTTTAGTGATAACTTTTATTGGACCAATTGTCTAAAAAGGCTGGTCTAACAGCTCTGCCAACGACAGGTTGTTCCAACAAAGCTAAAAGCAAGCCAACATCTGCTTTGAGGTGGTTCTGATTTGATCCAAAGCAAAACTTGGGACAAAAGAAGACTGGTATAACCCTTTACACACACAACTTGTTTCTGGAATGAATGGCAATTAAATGAAACACAACTGTCCAAGGAAAAGGTGTTAGCACATTTGGAACAATGAGTTTGTTTGTCTGTAAGACCCCAGGACAAAAGGCTTTCTTCCAGGAGAAATTTTTAGCCTAAATGATATTACCTGAAAAACTATTTTGTTTCTCTTGAAGTACATAGTAGTTGATCTGTGCATAGAAGTATTGCTATGGGGCTCATCCTTTCTCCAACTCCCATGCACACCTGTCCAGACAATGAAAAGAAAATGAGACCTACTAGTCAGAACATTATTTCAAAACATTTTTTCCTCCATCCATTTTTCTTATCTCAATTAATTCTCAATTCTCATCTAACAAACACCAAACCCTCAGAGGCCCTAATATGGGACAACACAGCATGATGGTATTGTGATGATAGATGGATTATTTATAAGGGCATGAAACAGATTGGAAAAACTAAACACAAGGCTGAAAAAAAAATATCTAAAGTGCAAAAATGTTTAAATGACATGGGAGTAAATCTTTAAGCATGAACAATTTTCTTTCCAGTCTGCACTGCATCATTCCTTCAACTCACATTTTTTATATTCTAAAATAATTTATTTAAAAGAAAAGATATTCGTTAACGTGGTTTGGGTGGGAAAGCAACAAATACAGAATTAAAATGTATGACGATTCTAGCAATAATGGATTTTAATAACACCACAATAAAAGTACACTGAGAATATGATTAAAAGAACTGATATGCTGCTAAGGAAATATTAGCTACTCTATTGCTACCAACATAAAAATAAACGTATATTTCTCTGGATCTCATTGACATGACTTCTGATTCATATTTTTAAGTGCTGGATCTAACCAGTGGTCACTCTTACTAACTTCTATGAGCAACATATCAGATTCATTCTTCATTGGGACATATAATGAATGAACGGTAATGAACTCTGGAAGCCTGAGTAAACTTGTTAACTCCATTTGATTCTCTGCATTGTAGCTGTAGCTTTTTATTTATTTTTTTAAAATACTGCTTCATTTCTTTCATTTTTGCTATCCAGGGTCTTGAGCTGCTTGTTTTACTTCTCTCCCACCTAAGGAGAAATACTAAAGTTCACAATCAAAACAATACCAAGTTTTAGCCTTCAAGACAATAATTTTCTGAGATTAATTTGAGTTTCATTTTATTGTTGCACATTTATCCTTTACGATGTAAATTTCTTACATCAGAATATTTATTATCAAGCAACACCCTGCTGTTAAAAATCTTTTTCTTTTTCTAAGCCTAGAGCAATTTTCTGTATACATATGTGCACAAAGGAAATGGACATTTTCTGCACAATGCAGAAGCTATGGATTTTATTTTTAACCCTTGCTATACAGCACAGTCTGGGGGCCCTCCATACAAATAGCATACAAATCTAGCATACAAATCTAATCAACAGCTAGCATACAAATCTAATCAAAATACATTTGAAGGAAAAGGTACCTTTCTTCATTATTAATATTTCTATTTGGATCTTTGGAAGGTTTATAATAAGGTTGTTCCCTTAAAAAGGAAGTTCATTTCTTCCAAATACATGTGATAGAAGCACAACTGGTTACCAAGAGGACAATATCTAATCATTACCAGTGGCCCACATATGAATATTTTCCTATACCAGTTTCTTGAGATGTTGCATGGGGCATGAACAATATATGGTTTGAAAAAAGTCAAGGTAAGTTTTGAAAGCACCACGTAAGTAAAATATTTAGGTTTAAGTGGCTTTGAGAAAACAGTGGAGAATGATCGCTTAGTCTTGCATGTGATATATATATTAAGGGTCATTATTACTGTTGTTACTGTAATCAATACAATTCTGGACTGATATTATATCAATGATTCTCAACCAGGGTGTCACAACACCCTGGGGTGCCTCGAGATCCTTTCAAGGATGTTGAGGGGTGCCATACAATGTTAGCACTGTTAGGTATGCAAACACAGTTGACATGGTAAATCCAGGGATTTCAGATAAGAATCCATACTGTTAAAAACATTCAGACTTGTTGTGGTCTTTCTGAGTTCTTTGTAACAGAGAAATTGCCCTATTCTTTTTTTTTGTAATAAAAATATGAGTGACAACTAAGTGCTGGTATTTTCCAAGTATAAAAGGTTGAGAATCACTGTATTAGGTAGTCATTTTCAAGTTTAGAGATTATTTCTTAATCAGTATTCTCATAAATATCTGTTCCAAAATGCAGTAAAGCAGAGAACTATATTCTATTCTTTGACTAAAGAAAATTCCAGAAAATAGGTACAACAGTAAGGTAGGAGGGCTGCCAAAATCTAGAAGTAGGGCAGACTGGAACCAGATGAAGGCTTGAGAGTTGGGCAGGCCAGCATCAAATGACGTTTAAGACTTCCAAGTGTAAGGTGCTCCATCTGGGGGCAAATAATTCTCCTCATACATACAGGCTTGGAGGTGACAGCCTGACCTGCACCACGGCTGAAAGGGACCTAGGGGTAATGACTGACCACCGCATGAACATGAGCCATTAGTGCGATGTGGTGGCCAGCAGGGCAAACAACATGCTGGCATGCATCAACCAATGCATCTTGTGTAAAACTAAGGCAGTGATAGTCCTGCTGTACTCAGCACTGGTGAGACCGCAGTTGGAGTACTGGGTCTAGTTCTGGGAACTGCACTTCAATAAGGATGTGGAAAAACTTGAGAGGGTCCAGAGAAGAGCCACCCATATGATCAGGGACTTGCACGGCAAGCCATATGAGAAAAGGCTGAGGGACATGGGCTGCTTTAGCCTAAAGAAGAGAAGGTTGAGAGGGGACTTGATAGTGGCTATCAGAGAAGTGCATCAGGAGCTCAGTGAACAACTGTTCACTAAGGCACCCCTGGGGAAGACCAGGAGCAATGGATACAAACTCCTGGAAGGCTGCTTCAGGCTTAATACCAGGAAAAACTCCTTCACAGTCAGGGTGTCCAGACTGTGGAATAAGCTCCCTCCAGAGGTGGTACAGTCACCTACCCAGGAGGTTTTCAAGAGAAGACGACAATCACTTAGCTGGGGTCACCTAACCCGAGTTGTCTTCCTGCCTAGAGCGTGGGGGGGGGGGGGAAGGGCGGCTTGACCTGATGATCTGCAAGGTCCCTTCCAGCCCCTAATAATCTATGAGTCTAGAGGTGCTCCCTCTAAAGGATCTCTTCCAGGAGGCCATCAGCGCTAGTTAAAGTTGTTTTTTTTTTAAATAAAGAAGTGATCTGAGACCACTAAATTAATTTCACTAAGGCTGGTATTTCCCAACCCTGGATTTCATAACCCGAAAGCAAAAGGAATGGTATCCTGCCACTAATTCCTTTTATCCATCTAGAGCCTTAGCAGCAAGCAGTCACAATCAGTTGTTTAAATTAGTGACAGAAAATAAAACACTGAAGTGAATCCTGGAGAAAATACAAGTGCCAAATGACAGCTACTGATTTAAGGAATAAGATTAAGTAATGCCACAAAGTGTCCAAAATGTGGTAATAGTAGAAATGTACTACTTGCATAATAATTGGACGAAGTGAAAATAATCATAGAATACGTCTTTGTAGTTTGTTATAGTAGTATGGCTGATGCTATGATGCTTTGAAGTAGCTTAGCTCAAGCAAAAGTGGCCACAAGCAAAAGGCCAACCCAATCTTTTCTCAGGTTACTATGTTCTCACTGTAGCAACAGCAATGTGACCGATGCCAGGATTCTCAGTTCTTTGTACTGCATTATTCTGAGTTCTCTTTCAAAATTTGGGCAGTGAATTTTGTGAAACTTTTCAATCCTTTCTGGCCATGTACAAGAAAGAGCTGTTAGCTTTGGAAATTATTGGCACATATCACTTTTGTTTCTTTCCTGTGTCTGCATTCATCTGGAAAGCCAGGGTTTCTACTCTGCATGATGACCTTTATGAAATCTGACCTTTCTGTAGTTGTTCTTTCAAAAGCAGAAGCCACTAACACAGCATGCAATACAGTGAGAGGTTTTTCAGCAGCTTTCAACATGCTTTAATTAGATAACAGACCCATACTCTTGCTGTACAGAGATGCTTGTTGCAGTTTCATAAGAATTCCATTTTCTTAGGGTTTCATATTTTTTTTTAAGTAGGACCCCAAACATACTACATAGTAACTCAGACCTAGCATAACCACCAGTAGACCCAGAATTTGTGTATGAAAAAAGGACCTCATGGAAATGTATGTTGAGTTTGAGCAAAGCCACACAGATGTGATCAGTACAAAAGTGGGTCATTTTTGCTATCTGGAAACCCAGAATGTTACAGGTCACTAATGAAGCAATTTAGTACTGGAAGGTCTATGGTTGATGCTGTGGCAACAAAAGTATGCAAGACAGCAATTCATGTGATTTGTTCTCAGGTGGTGACAATTGCTAGTGCCCATGGTATTATAGGAGGCTTTCAGTGTACGACTCCAGCACAGTTTGAAAAGTCCACTAACGCCGCATGTGCTAACTTTTTGCATTCTAAACATAAAAATGTGTTTTAAGCTTGTACTCCTGCTTTTAACATTCCACAATTCTAAAGTGGAAACAATGGGCATATTTAACACGAAACTAATGAACTACATTTTTTTTTATTTTAAAGAAATTTTTCGTGTTCCAAACCAAATCAAGTCCAAATCCGTCAGTCAGTCCAGAACCATAAGAGGCCCTACAACTGGCAAACATCCTCCACCTCGGGCTTCAAATATTTCCAAAGTCTTTTGGCAGACATCCTTTGTGCAGGCCCAAGCCCAAAGGCTTGGGGTTCAGATACCCCCAGGTTTCGCCTGCTCTTAGCCACATGGCCACAGGAGCAAGCTAGGGAGGAGCCTCCCATTTGCATAAAGTGGGCTTTAAGCCCCAACACCTCGGTGGATTCTGAACCATGCCAGAAGAACAGTTATCGCTGGGAATGCTTAAGAAAACTGCCTTCATGGACCCAGATGCATGATGTTGCCCCTGCCAGGTACACTTGATCTTAGCCAAAAGGCCGAGAAGTGATGAAACTAATAAACTACAAGCCCAACAAATGCATACCTTTTGATCCCAATGTAACAGTGCAACAATGGATATCACTGTCATCCCTGGGATTCTTGGCTTTCTACTACTGGAGAGGTAAGTATTGTAATCCAACAGCGTGCACCATGCATCAGGAACTGGAAATACTTAAGAAGTTGAGATAGTGAACAATGGCAGTGTTTGTCCTGTTGAACACTGTACACCTTGAACCAGAAATGGCTTCACCCATTATAGCAGCTGATAATAGTTCACATTTACCTATACACAAAATGTAGAAGCAGCTGTTGGTGGAATTGCATCATATTGCAAAAATGATCAAAGACAGCACTTCAGTTGCAGGGAAACTGGGAACATGGAACCATAGATACAAACTTGCCATGTGGCAGCTGTTGAAAGAATTCAGTTTTACACTAGTCAGTACCTAAAAAGTCTTGTTTCTGGTCCACAAAGAACCACAGGTGAACCCTGATAGCTGATAAAAGAGTTGAACTCTGTACCTTTTCAAAAACTTGGCAATAAGAGTATTTTCAAAGTATGAAACTCAAACTAGTGAAGAGTACTTAGGAAGATTTGGACTTACACAAGGTGTACCATGCTACATTAAATGAATGGGAACTTTATACGACCAGCTTTCCTTGCCTCATTTTCCCACCTATACCTGGGATTGAGGTAGGAAGCTAAACCACAAAAGAACAACAGTTTAGTTTCAGGGTAAGAGGCTACATGATGGTGATGATAGGGAAGGTGGGGGTCGGAGGGGAAAGAGTCTTTTTCCTGTCTGACAGACTACATGTAATACTAGGTTTGAGGATGTCTTTTGAGTACTCTGCCTATTTTTATACAAAGTGAAGAACTTCCAGGCACCAGGTGGGGACACCATGAGGCACAAATACCCCAGAGGGGACTCAAAGCACTGAGTCCTTACTACATTACTAGCTCTAGCTTCAACACATCCCATGGAGGACCAGCTAAAGAAAATCCCCAGTTATCTTGAGCTAAGGATTTCTATGTCTGAATGGGATTTCTATAAGGGGTAACATTCAAATTATACCTTGAGTTAACAAAGTCCACATCTATAGTTAGCAATCATTTGATACTGTTTGAAGTAATATTAAAAATACTGTCCTATGAATATTACATTCAGTGCTTCCCCTCATTCTGATCTACTTTATATAAAAAAAATCTATGGTTCTCTATCAGAGAAAAAAAATGTAATACTGTTAAGAAATAAAGTAAGCACCCTTAACAGTGACAGTGTAGTCTTTTTGCACTACCTCCACTTAAAAGAGACAAGTACAATTTTCACCATTTCCTGTTGTAATCACTCTGACAAATACATTGGTTCTTTATACAGCATTATTTTCCTCTTAACCCTCATCTGAAAACAAAGCTCAATGAAGCAATCTTCTGGCCATAACCTTTTATTTCAATAACAGCATTGGTTTTCATGCTTTCAAAAATGTAAATTTAAAGCTTATTCTGTTCCTAAAATAGTAATTTATTTCTCCTCAGTGTCTTTGTGGTGTCACAATAAAGGCATAAACACCTGCAAGCCTGTGACCTTTTAAGATGTTACTCACCTGGGCATAGGAAGTGGTTAGGGAGGTTGCTGTAGTTATAATCAGAGCTGTTCCAGAATATTTGCTACTTAGGGACACAGTGACAGCTGTTGACCTTGACTTTACTGAGACATAAGTTTGAAAATGACTGAGAGATGGACCACTAAGTATGTAGGCTGCATAAAGATTGACAACTTGTATTCAGTCCCATATTAGTGACAGGTTGGTGAGGGATAATGATAATATTTCTAAGGACAGGGACATTTGATATATTTAGTTTACACTTTGTTTTCACATTAGAAAAGTAAAGTGTTTTCATCCTTGGTTTCACTCAATTCTATTTGCTTTAATGTAATTGTCTGTTCAGATCCACTGATGTTGAAAATTGCATTTGTCCTTATCAGTGGAGGTTGTATAAAAAAAAAATGAAAAATTTGAAGGAGATGTAGTTTTAATCCAAATAAGCTACATTTATTACCTTTAAACTGATGCAATGACCCTATAAATCCCCAGGAAAAGGCAATAAGGTTTTATTTTTAGATGTATTGAAGTGTTTGTTTCTCAAAGAACATCTTATATAGGACCCACAGAAGTTTAGGAAGTTTGTTTGTTTAAAGAACTACTTTTCTCTTATAAGGTGGAAGGGTGCCCCTAACTGCATTGTGTAACTTCAACCATGGGCTACTTTCTTTTTACCCGAGTATCTTAGGAAAAATACAAGCAGCATTCCCCCTCCTAATTCTATTTTGTAGTTTATTTTCTTATAAATGTATTTAATATAATATGTTCCTATTTTGCTTGTTGAAATATATTGCCAAAACACTCCAGTTACAGAACTAGCTTTAAAAAAAATGGTGTGATTTGGGTTAAAACTGAGATAAAACAAACAAGCAAACTATATTTTGGGGGCTTTTTATGTTCCATTTCTGTTTGTAATCTTAAGCATTCACAGAATGCTTCCTTTGAAATAAGAAATACTTAAAATTTTCATAAAAACTGAAATGGTGCTGTAATTAGAGGAGCAAAAATGTTAAGGAAAAACACTAGTACTCTCAAATTTTTCACTATTTTGGTTTGAAAGTTGAACTACATTGGGAGGTATTTTTTTTAAACAGACTTCTTTGAACTCAATTCATTTTTGTTAATCCTTTGTAATAAGTGAGATGATACTACTACTAGTTTTTTTTTATTTTGTAGAAATGTATTTCTCCATCTGGGTATAGATAAACCCTTTTCTTGCAGACTGCCATTTTTCAGTGAGGCTATCTCTGTGGTAAAATTATTCATGAAGCAGTTCACAAGACTGTACTGGTAAGGAGCTGTGACTCTAGTCTATACCAGCCTCTGCTGTACCTTTTTACTCCTTTTCCCTTCAATTCCTGTTCTAATACATGGTAATAATTACCACATAAGATGGTTTTGATCAGGGTGGTATTAACAATGTTTATCGTGGGCTCTAACCACTAGCAACAGGATCAAGATGACTTTAATTACTATATTCCCTGCATCTATGGAGAGACAAGCAGTTTGAATCCAACTATAGCCATCAGGCCTCTGAGCAAGTTAGGGCAGCTGGATCCATTTTAAGAAGAAACCTGGTAATGGAGCAGATTTTGTTTTGCAGTTGGGGAAGAGGTTGTGTGATGGAGCAGAAACTCTGCCAGTCTTTCAAAGGGTGAAGTATGTACTTCATTCCTGCTTGACATGGTGGATAAAGCTTGAATCTTCTACAACCCTGTCTTCACTCCTATGCGTTTCATTTAGGAATGGAACCTCCTGTAGCATGTTGTGAGCAGGGGCTCCTACGTTAATAATAAAGAGGAAAAATTTTGACTCCAAGTTTCCCGCCCATGTTTTTCTTGCCTGCCATGACTTGATGAGAGTTAATTCAAAGAAATGTGAGGGTAACTCTGTGTTCTAATCATAGTAGAAATTGATATTCTCACTTTTATTCTCTTAATGCCTCTGTATCTGGAGGTCTGCTCACTTTCCAACAATCAGCCTAAGCCTGGCTTTTGGGAACATGACCTCTAATAGCTCTTGGTCCTTAATGGAAACCTATAAAAAAAACCTCACAAAAAAACAAGTACAAATTGGCCTCTTCGTTGGGCATGAAATCAGCTCTGTTGCTCTCTCTGACCATGGCTCTCAATTCCCCTTCGGGGGGTCTGCTGCTCATTCATAACTTATTTTTATTTGTCCTACTTCTAGTTAGTAATTAACAAGATTTATCCTTCTCCCCAAGTGTGGTGAATGCTCCTGATGTCAGCCAGTGACATCATCCTTCCGGGAGTCTCATCGCCAGCTAGGTGAGTTTCTCTTTTTAAGTTTCTCTAAGTAACGGGGACCTGAGGTTCCCTGTTACACATATAACATTTGGTTCCCTTGTTAGGGGGGGAGGAGTGCTCAATCTTTTTCATGTTCTCTTCCCCTCCACATAACAATAGAAAGGATAGCTACAACCAAATACAATGTCAGCCAGACTGCCTCTGATGGCAATACACCTTAAATATTGATGAGTGGAATAAATAAGATGCTCCTAGTTCAAAAACCCAGTGAAAGACTCACCAAAAGGGAAGAACAAAAGGGAAAAAGAGAATTCTCAATAAAGTAAGCAAAATCAACTACTAAACAAGGAATGCATTTGCTATATTTCCTACTACTCTGACCAGCCAGCCAAGCGTGTACATTTGAGTCATCACAATGGGATGCTACTAGCCTTTCTAGTACAGCATACTCTTCCCAGGGGCTTACCAATCTTTGTTTCCACTGTTTCATGGAATGGAAAAATGGTTTGTCTTTAAAATGCAAGGAACAGGGAGAGAATTTCCTACCAGGGCTCTCCTAACCATGGTTTCTATTCTGTAACAAAGCACAATCAAAGATCTGGGATGCTCTTCAATACTCATGTCATCTTAACAAAATGTCAGTGACCAATTGTGATGTACAGAAGTCTCAAACAAGCTCACAGCACAAATGGAGGTCAACTAGATAACATGGCAATAAAACTGCATTAAGAACAGAAACATGCTGGGTAGCACATGGAACAGATTGGCAGTTTGGGAGGCTCACAGGATTGCAATTGCCTCTAATTCTGCCTATGAGTCAAACTAACAATGCTGCATCCTTGAAAGAGGAATTCTGCTCTTTCTTCCCTCTCCAGAGAGGTGTGTGTTACTTCTGTAACTTGTGCTGTCAACAGTTCTACTTTATCTTTAATAACATTTTAGATACAGTACTATGAACTCCTTGCTTCCTATATGGAAACTACTGTGATAACCCTACTGAGCCAAATCCTACAGGGCTTTCAACAAGTGATCACCACTCCCGTCACTTCTTTATAGTTCAGTTCATCTTGTGGAAATTAATGTCATTACATATTTTTCCAAGTCACACTGAGTCCTGCTCATAAAAAATAATTAATTCCAAAGGCTTAATCAGTTTCCCTAATAAGGTAGTTCAAGTGGAAAAATAAATTGCTTGAAAGTAAGCAAAAGAAATTTGTACCTACTTGGTTTGCAGGTTTGTCTAGGCTTGTTTTGCAAAGTAATGTGTAGCAGAACAGTTGTGCCATATTCCCATGTTACCTCTAGAGAATGTCCTTTTTTCTCCTTCAGATAAGTTTCCATTGCAAAGTAAGTGCATGAGGTCTTAACATATCAGGTGACAACTAGCTTTATAAGCTCTCCTCTAGTTAGAGGATCTTAAGCCTAGTTACCTCTTTAATAAATCATTTCAAAAGTTTATGAAATTTAAAGCAAGAACCTCTTCCTGGTGTCCTCTATCACCACTTAAAAACTGATAACTTATTTTTTTCCTTGAAATGTTCACAAATATATGATATGGATATCTATGGAATCTATGGCTTGAAATGACTCTCAACTTTGAGTGACTAATTACTTAAATTTAATTTGACTAGAACAGTTTGGTTTCATTATCTTAAACTGAGACATACATCAAAGCCTGTGCAGGGGAAGGTCTTGAATTTAAAACTCATTTCTCCAATTGAAGACTTGCTCCATAGTAATCTAAGGCACAGCAGGTATTCTTTTTATATCTAGATGACTTGAATTACCCTGGGAAAAGGTAATGAAGGCTCCCTCACGTGAACTGGAGATTCAGAGTTTAGCTGATTCAGAACAAGCACTCTTCATTATCATCCCTTCTATTCTGGCACTTTCCACCCTGGTGTGTCAGTGGCATTTTCAACCCCTGCAAGCACTCACCTAAGCAAAAAACAAATGCACAGCCTACTCTTTGGAAACCATTCAGTTCCCTTTTGCTCAACATCTTTCATCCAAAAATTGTCACAAAAAGCTTCACTGTCTATTAAAAAAATCCAGCATTTCATAGAGAGTGCAAGTGCATCAGATAATGGGGAGAGAGACCAGAACAGCAGCTAGATAAGAATGAGTCAAGCTGTGGATAAAAGCTAAAAGACAGTCAAGTGGAAAAGAGAGAAGCTAAACAATTCACACACTGAGGCCATGAGGGACAATGAAATGAATAATGAACACTGCAGTAGGAAAATCTACTTACTTTTGAAAATGTTCTTTCTCAAGTTTTGTATTTTATTAGCTATTATGCAAGCTGATTTGTTTGTACATAAACAGTTTTAAGATAAGGTCTGTATGCCAGATTCTGATCCCTTTTCTCACACTGCTGAGCACCTTACACCACACTTATGTCCACTGAACCAAACAGGACTGCTCAAGGAGTAAGGTGCTGCTTGCATGAATAAGTGGACTAGACTCTCCCTATTTTAGTTGAGAAGAAAAATCAAGAGATTTGATAGCTCCTATTACCAGATCTTCACTTCTATAGTGTCTGATACTATTGACCCAGATCATGAATGAGTTGTCTGGGTGCTATCCTAATATTTCATAATAAGTGCTGGGCTGCTCCATTTATCTTTTCCATTTTATTGAATGAATCAAAAATATACCAAATCTAATACAAAAAACCAGCTATTAAGATAAAAAACAACCCTGTATCTCCATTAAAATTCCTTGTAAGAAAAAAGAAAAACCCTAATCATTCCCCTTAACAACATCAAATAATACACCAAACGAGAGGGATTTTACTCTTTATTTGCCAAGGGTGAAAGAGCAATGCTATAAATTCTTTCAAGTGTAGCTATCACTGATCTTGCTACATGTGTACACTTCTAGCCATGCCACATCTAAAGACAAGAACTTGATAGCAACTTAAAAAACCCCTATATATAAATTCTACCTCATTACAGAAGACACTCTGTTACTGAAAATAAAGGATTTCTTTCTTGTGCTTTCTTTCTTTATTCAAAATGTACTTCCTGCCCACCTCCCTTTTTATTTTGTTTGATGTGTGTGTGTGTGAATGTGCGCACACACAGGCGTGCATGTGCACAGGTACATGCATACAATATCATAATATATTATTTAATCATTAGGCTTATTAGCCATATGTCAATGGTTGTGGGTCTTCTCAGAACTCAAAAATCAAAAACTGAGGGCAAAATCCATAAAGCAGGGGGAGGAGGGGTGGATTGCAATACATCACTTTTAGTTACACTGCCACCTACTGTTATCCTTAGGCCAGAATTACATGCCCCAAGTCCTTCCACAATAGGACCCAAGTCTGGAGATTATTGAAGCCAATCAAATGAACTAGCCTGGGAAATGCAGAGGGACCTAAATCTGTCCTCTTGAAGATAGGTAGGCACTCAAGACTCTCAGTCATGAAGCTTCTTTAATAACCAGCCAACCAATGATTGGTTGACTCTCTCACCCAAATATTTATGCAAACAGCTTCAGCAGGAGTGATTGAGACATACTCTCAAATTTCCAAGTCTGGTAGGGAGGGCACTCTCCTAGAATACAGGAAATCTGCGTCTAACTCCTTACTCCAACTGAGGGAAGTTAAGTATTTGAACATGAATAATTCCATTGCTATCAAACACAATTACTCATATGCTTATTGACAGTGTTGAGACTTAATGCACTCATTGTGAGAGATAAGCAACTATTTGGCTGCAAGTCTGGAGTACATCAGTATGCTAATGAAGCTGAGCATGCCAGGCATGCTCAGAATCTTCTATGATGAGGTTACTTTTTCTGCTTTTTTTTGCCAGCTTCACTCCAGGCCTGCATCCATACCATCTCAATCACAGTCCACAACAAAAAATTGTGGAACCTTGGTGTCATTTCCAGAAGTCATAATTTAGCATCATTCACCTTAACAGCTGAGTAACAAAGCAGAGCCCTATAAAGCCAATTCCACTTTCTTTACCCGGTAACAAAATTACATTAACATACCATTTTCTTTAGTCAATAAAACAGTCTTTTCCTATAGATCTGATTATTCATCACAAGTGTCTTCTCTTCAGGTACTGTTAGTCATTGCTATACATTTAGCAATCAAACTGAAGCATCAAGTACTAGTAATAGTGAATACAAAGAACTTAGTGCTATACTTTTGCCTCCCATCTGTGAAGTTGTCACAGATATAGCTTTGTTGCTACTATATCTCTCATCAGCAACATTTAGTTCACAGAATGATGCTGGAATCAACAGGATTTCCTAAACAACTGAAATAATTGACTTTTTTGGGGGTCAAATATTATATCAAGATGCAAAACGCTGTTACACATACAGGCACGCCTCACTTAATATTGTCCTGGTTAACATTGTTTCATTATTACATCGCTCATTTATTAGAGAACACACTTGTTTAAAGTTGCACAATGTTTGCTTATAATGTTGTTTGACCATTGCCCACTAGTAGGTAACCAATGTGATGTAATTGGATTCGCTTAACATTGTTTAGCTTGAAGTTGCATTGTTCAAGAACGTAACTATGATGTTAAGTGAGGAGTAGCTATACTAGTCTATAATATTACTCTCAGGACAACTTTTCCACTTAGCACGCTGGACACATAATTACCAAACTATATGCAATTCCCTATATGAGCTATATCATGCAAGTGACTTCATTAAGCTGGCTTGTTCATAGCTTTGCCAAACTACATTTAAATTCCTGTGCAGAAGAAGGGCCTGTGCAGGGGGTAATGGAGCCAGAATGGCTAGGTGCTGGGCACCTGAATCTGCAGGAGTGAGTAGGTGTTACGATGGGAGTTGGGGTTTTAGGAGAATGGGAGAGAGTGGCTGGATCCTAGTCCCATGGAGGAGCTGGGTGCAGCTGGCTGTGCAGGAACAGGACTGAGGCACTCATCTATAGGGGGCAACACCGCTGCTCTGGCTGCCCTGGGAATCAGTAGGAGCCCCAGAGAGATAGGAGGAACCACGGTGGCCCCAAGCGGCTGATAGTGTAACTGCAGCTTGGGCTTGAAACTCACCAAAGCTGCTGGGTGAAGCGACACTTGGCAGCCCTACCAGGACTTGCTCCAGAGGTTCAGATTCAGCTTTCTGCTACACTGAGCTTCCCCTCTCAGCTCCTGAATTGCTAGGTTTCTGTGTGTACCAGCATGCAATCAAATGCCTAATTTGCACATGCAACTAAGGCAATTAAGCATGCAAATAGCCACTTAAATGCATAATTGGCCATTTCCATATGCAGTTATTTGATTGGCGTGCATATTGGTGATAATTGGACAAGCAAATTAGACATATAAATGGATATCAACTTTATAGGGTGCACAAGATAAATTTCCTCAGTGAATTCTTAGCAGGCTCAAGACTCAAGGATTTCTTCTAGGTACAGAAACAAAGGAGGAAGTATGCCACCCCAACCAGCAAATGGGAGACATGAGCTACTGCAGCCTCAGTGAGGGATAAAAGCCCTATATGATGCTACTTCTCTCTTCTTTCCAACCTGCAGCAACAGAACACAAATTATTGCTGTTGTTGCCAGAATTATTTTAACTTTTTACATTGAGATATCATGAAAATAACCCCCTTCTACCATCAGGGCCAGCCTGTCCTATCCTGCGAAACCTGTGGCTGCAGGGGGTGCTTTTAGCTAAGGGGTCCCCTGCGTCCGGCTGCTCACCATCCCCCCTGCCTTTGATGCTGCTGCCGGCTTCACATCTGGCCACTCGCCACCCCCACTGCTGCTACTGTCAGCTACTTCAGCTGCTCAACACCCCCACTCTCCTGCTGCTGATGATGCTGGCTTCTTCACATCACAGGGCCCCAAAACTAGGGTCCCAAAAACCCCTTGCAAGACCCCTTGTGGGCCAGCCCTGTCTACCATGAAGAAGAATCTGAAAAAGAAACTGACACCCCCCAGAAAAAGGGAATATAGAGAGCAGGCCTTGCTATGCTATTAGGAGATGAGTGGAAAAGCTGCTCTTCTGTAAGCAGGGGGAACGTGCCTGTGAGACCACGCACCTCCCTCCATTTTGTAGGACAGGATTTTAGGTTGCAGGGGTAGAACAGGCGCCAGCTGGCTGCCATTCACAGCACAGCTTTCAGCTCTTAGGTTCATTACTAACAAAACAGCTTCCTTTACCAGAGCGTCATAGTGACCTGTGACCTTTTTAGACCACTACATCTAGTGAATTCAAATTTCTAAAAGCCAGGAAACCAAGACTAAAAAATTCTAGAAACAAGGAAATTCAATAAGTTAAGGTATACAGCACCCCACACAACACAATGCTAACTCTGATACAGTTCATACATAACCTTTGGGAAAAGTCCTGCAAGGAGATTGCCATAATAGACAACAAGGAGAACTAAGATAATGATACTTTTATGTTGTGTTCTTGAATTGCAGCACTTGCCTGGATGCACTCTAGCAGTCATTCAGTCTGTGAAATGCAGCTGTATTGAATGTTAGAAACTATTTGGAGCAGATTGACAGAGCTGTTGAGGCTGAGTGATGTGAAGTACACTGTGATACCACAAATGGCCAAGATTTCTCCAGTCACACACTCTGGGGACTGTCAGCAGTCTAGTGACTGTTCTCTAGGGCATAGTGAGGGGCAAGTCAAATGCTTCCTGACTCTCTCAATTTTTTCACAAGCCACCAGATTTCAGTGAGACTGGGAGCCAGATTGAAAACGATGTGAAAAGTCCCAGCTCTCTATCACGGACTGCCTTTGATTAGCTGTCTCTCCTCTTTCCCGCCCTCCGAGAGCAGCAGCCACTCGCGGCTGCTTAGGAAGAAGGCAATACGCAGCCTGAGGCTCTTCTCACAGGAAGGACCAGAAGGAGTCCAGCAGCAGCTTACCTCCTTCTGCCCTCCTGTGAGCAAAGGGACAGATCCTCTTCCCGCAGTGGCTCAGTAGGGGTGAAGAGCCCATGATAATTCCTCCCTCAGAAAGGGCCAGCCTGGAAGAAAAGCACGAAGAGTCCTATTCCCCACATGATCTGCAGCATCGGTAAGAGAAGAGGGCTAGTATACACATTGCTCGCAGGAAACGAGAGTTAAAGAGCCTGAGGGAGGTAGTCTGTGCATTGCGTTTTTGTTTTCTAGTCTTCAGAAATGAACATGAGAACTCAGTGATAGTGATGGTCTTTTGTTGACAAATGTCATTTAATTTTTTAAACAGAAAAAGAGATTTCATATAATTTGGTAGCAAGTGGTTTCATGTGGGCTTGCAGGCATATCTGAGGATAAGAAAAGGAGGTACTTGTATGGAGCCATCTTTGTAGTTGACATTCCTTATGCTAGGAGCTCTGAAGCTCTGCAGCAGAGCTTCAAAGCTGCTAGGATGAGGAAGAGGCCTTTTATTCCTCCCCACTCTGACCAGTGCCAGAAGGCGGCCCAGTGGGGCTCTACTCTGTCCACTGTATGTTATTAGGATATATGTCATTTACCTGCCTCAGACAGCATGAGGCCTAGTCTGAATTGGGGTTTGATCTACTGTTCTTTCCCTCGATGCTGCCTAGGTATATGGAGAGTACACTTTTTCTCCCCCTGGGTCTCCAGAATAATCCACAGCTTCACCGTCAAAGTGAAGCAGGCATCCACATGGTGGCAAAAGGTAATCCTTACAATTTAGTCAAGACAGACAGAAAAATTGGGGCTGTTTTGGAAATCAGGCAGCCATTTTGGAAATGAGAGGAGGCAGCAATGGAAAGTGGCATAAAAAATAAGGTTCAAGTTACCTAGTTTGCTAGTTACTTTAATTTCTTTCTTCCAGGTTCACAAAACATAACAAACACTGAACGTAGCCTTCCCTTACTCTGATCCTTCCCCGTATATGTTTAAAACTTTTGATTTCAAAACGATCATTGCCTTCCTCTAAAACTTTTCAACTGCTGGTGTTTGTTGCACTGACAGCGAACTACGGTGGATGTTTTCTGAGCTGTCACATTCTCTATTTGCTTTCTGCTGTCCCACAAAAGAAAGGAAAACAATATTGGTATGTACCTTTTGTAGGCCCTGATCCAGCAACACTTATAAGAACGTGTTGGATTCCCAAGCATGTAGGTATGCCATTGAAGTAACTAAGATTTTTACTTAAGTGGTTTTCTAATATTGTGCTGGATTGAGTTTCAGTAAGTAACTTGGCTGGAAATGAATGATTCCAACTTCAGACAACTTGTCACTTGACACCATTCTGCCAAAAAATGTTATGCAATGCCTACAGCAAATTTTTCTAAGCCAAAAAATCCAGACTGGCTCTGTGGCTCTTTTAATCTTAGCTATCATGTACATAACACATTCATTACTATGACAAATATAACTAAGTAATTTGAGGATCACAATGCTGCAAAGCAACAAAGACACCATAGTGAGAAGAGATATGTTAAGATTATTCAGGGTCAAAATCAAATAAAAGGAAAAAAAACCATATTCAAACCATATTAAGGGTGACTGTAATATGGGTGTCATTTTGAACCAAAAATGGTCTGTCTCTAACGCCCTAATGGTTTTAGTGGTCTGTAAAAGTCTATAATTTAAAGCATTAAAGTGCTTGAGCATGTTATCGTTCAAAAACAAGCAAATTGTGCTAATAAGATTATTGTTATATTAAAAATGGTGCTAATTTGAGGCTTCTAAGAATACAAATGTACAGCTCATAAATGTTATGTTCTCATTAGTCACACACAGTAGAACATGACACAAAGTAGGTATTTTGTCTCTGTTAGAAACAAAACAGCTTGAGCGAACAAAAGATTGCACATCAATTCATCAGGGAAAAACTTGTCAGTTAAACAAAGTGGTTCCTATAAAAAAAACATTAGTGATAAAATGAAAAAAAAAAAAGAGATTGCTAGTGGAAAGGACACAAAAAGAAAACAAAACTCCTTAGAGGAAAAACAAATGATCCTCAGCTGTGGTATTATTTCACATGAAACTTAGAAATCCAAAATATAGCAGTACCTGCTATATAGATAACCCTGTTTTAACAGGCAGTATGTTCCCCAGTGCAGATCTAATCCAGGGAAGTTCTCTGTAGCCTGAAAGAAGAATTAATTTACACCGAGCTCTAAAAATAACAGCTACAACTGTCATGGCAATGAATAAGTACGAAACAACAGCTACAATTAAGTCAGTAGTAAATAAGACCACGCGCATCTGCTACAGAAAACTGTGAGCTTGGAGTAGCATGCCAGCATTCTCTTACCGGTGTCTGAAAATGGCTTATTGGTAGGGACCTACCAAATTCAAGATTTTTCAGTTTCTGCAAAAACTGCAAATTTAGTAGTTTTCCCATAAACAATCCCAGTCCCTGCAAAACAGTGCAGGGACCATAAAAAAGCACAAAATCAGCAGCAACTGAGAGAGAGAGAAAAAAAAAAAGAGAGCCGCAAAAACAAAAGGGCAGAAAGCCCTGGAGTCTTGAAGCACTGGGGGGAAGATTTTTGCAATGTGCCCGCCAATACTTCTGATTGGCTGAGGAGCCCTGGAAGTCCCACCCCTTCCTGGAGATTGACAGATGGCTACTTGTCAATCTCTGGGGACTGGGCGGGAAGGCCCTCACACCTCAGATTGGCCAAGAAGCCCTGGAAGCCCCACCCTTTCCCATAGATTGACAGGTGGCCATCTTGGGGCAGAACTTATGGGGTGGGACTTCTGGGGCCCCTTGGACAATCAGAATGTGTGCTGGGGGTGGGGGGGGCTGCAGTACTCTTCCACAAAAATGGCACCCAATGCTGTGCTAGGATGGTGAAATATGGAGGTAGCCTTCAGAATTAGGTAGGTCCCTGCTCATTGGTCTTTTAGTTGGAATTTTATTTTAAAAATGAATTTTGCTATAGAGGCTTGAAAGCCAAGGAACAACCCAATTATTAATGTATTCATCAGTGTTTTCATGAACAAGATCATTTTAATTTACAGATTAATACAATACATATTTAGAAGTTTATGCAGATATTGAAAAATAAATAGAAAATTATTAACATAGAAGAAAATAATACATTTTATTGATGAGTTAATAAGAAAATAATTAGTGTCTGAACCATTTTATTTCTTCCTAAATGTGTTATAAATGTAGAAAACCTGGAACGGAAGTAGGAGGGGGTCTATAAGCTATTAAATATTTAGCTTTTTCAACCTTTCTTTGAAAGGTTTCTTTGAGGGGCTTATCCCTCTTGGGTGTTGTGATTCCAAGAACAGATACATTTTTGGAAGTAGTACAACAGTCATCAGTTATTTGACATTCTTTAGAGACATTAGGCTTACCAGAGAATCAGCACAATATAAAGGACAATGGGATTATAATGTTTAAGGTGGGCTTAGGGTTTATGGCAGGCCCTATTCCAAAGATTTACATTTAAAATTTGTGTATAAATGAATTCCTGCTATTAATTCTTATTTGTTAATATGATTATAGCATTATAGAAATGCTAGGTATTATTAATAACATTGAGTAGCTTAGGCACATTTTTTTCTAAACCAGTATCTGTAGGTCTACTATTTGTTTAATCATCAGTGTCACTAACCCGCACAAACAATTCCATTTTTGTGAAGTTCAAGTTGCAAGCGTATATGAGAACAGTGCCATGACGTTCTTTCTTGCCCAAGTAGGCTTGTGACAATGCAATATTCTCAGATTGATGACCAGGGATCCTGGTTTTCCCTGATTAAAAAAAATAGCAAATTCTCTGATTAAAATCCGTGATTAAAATTAAGGGTCCCACACAACTCCCCTGGCCCTGCTGGTGCCCACCCCCACTGCCTCCACAAGCCTACTGGTGTTTTTTGGGGCCCCCAGCTGTCAGGGCTATGGGGCCAGGGACCTGGCTCCATAGCCCTGTACCCTTGGCAATGGAGCACAGCTCAGCTTTCCCCCTGCTGCCTGGCGTGGGCTCACGAGGGGGCCAGCTCCCACTGCTGTGCGTGTGCCGGGGGGGGGTAGAGTTACCCGTGACACACAGATCTGTGTGTGGAGTGGACATGAGCTGTATGCTCAGGCTCCTGCCCTGCTGCCCTCCTCTGGGGCCTATGCAGCCCAGCATTTGTGACCTGGCACTGCAGGGCATAAGGCAACCATGCAGGAAAGCTTCTTCCTGCTGCGAGCTCCACACTGTCCTGATAACATGTTCGCTCCATGAGCAGGACCAGTGCAGTCTGGCATGGGGTTGCACACAGGGAATACATTGCTAGGGCAGCATGGAGCTCATAGTGGCAAGTAGCTTTCCAGTGCTGTGCCCTGAAGCACCAGGTCACAAATGCTGGGCTGTAGAGGCCCCAGGGGAGGGTAGCAGGGTGGGAGCCTAAGCACACAGTGCATAGCCCACACCTGCTCCCTCCCCACACACCAGTCAGGGGAATGTACCCCTCCCTTCCCCTGGGAACTGGCCTCACCTCTCCACCCCCCCAGACAAGCTTCCCACAGCTCTGTCCCTCTCCCTGCTTGGGTCCTGCAGCTGCACATTGCAGCCCTGGGCCCCAAGCCCCACGCACTGCCTGGCTAGGCAGCAGACCCAGGCCTAGCCCTGCCCAACTCCCTCCCTCCCTATGGGGGCCTCAATTCCCTCCCCCGCCACCAGCTTACCTGCAGGAGCTGTTCTCTAGGCTGCCTGGCAGCCATGTACATATATATGTGTTGGGCTAAAGTTAATTTGTCTTTATATACTCTTGATCTTACCTTTATAATATCCTTTATTGCTTTTTTAGTTATTATTTTATAACCAATATCCATTTTAGTTTGCTCAAATAACTGTAACTTAGGCTTAGTTGAGACTCCATTTTGCTTTTTACATTGCTTAGCATAAGTGTAACAGTCATTTTGTTTTGTAGTTTTGTAGGTTAAATATAGTATAAGAGAAGTAGTGTGTATGCAATGCCTGTGGTATGTCTGGGATGTTTGAAAAGAGATAATGAAAGAATAAACAGTATGTGTGGAAATGCTATGCTCAGAGAGTCTGTCTTGCACCTCAGTCTAGAAGGATAGAAATAGCCTTCTGTGATTTAACAGCCAAAGGTTACAGCAATGTCCAAAGATCAGCAGTTAAGGACTACAAAATATAAGATCAGGTTTTGTTTTAATGGCTGAAGAAACTGCTGACAACAAATAGAAGAAATTGTGGACCACAAAGCCGAAGAGTCTGTCAATCATAACATCGTAACTGAAGAAGAGGATCATTTCATCATCAAGGCGACATGACACAGCAAGACCCATAGACTTGTATGGGGAACAATCACTATAAAGATGGACAAGAACAAAGAAGCTTTGGGTCTGTCCTGCAAAAAAGAAGCAGCAGCATTGGAACACGTCTGACAAAGACCTGACTTCACCCTTGTGGTTAACTTGGCTGGCCACTAAGCTAACCCAAGCATTTTAAGGACTGGTAATATCTTGATATGTGCAGGACTGTCTGTCTGTCTCCTTTTGTATGTATGTGAATAAATGGGTATGTATGTGTGAGTGTATGAAACAGGAAACACCACCTTTTATTGTTCTTTCTTTTATTTTGTCTTATGTTTTCAATAAATGCAGCATTGTTCCTTATCCCCTGATAAGATTCCCACTTGTTTTTAATTCACACTGTATGCCCTCTGCATACAACACATGCACATGGCACCCCCTGCCTGAGCGCCCTCCTTCTGTTCCCCCTAGCCCCTTGTAGGCTGCAACTCTACCAGCCTGCAGAGGGCTGTTGCAAAACTGCAAAATCCATGGGTTTCTCTGCTAAAATGAGAAATAAGTGTTTTTCTCCAGTAAGGGGGGAAATCCTTGCTTTACTCCATTTTTCTGTAGGAAACAAAAAATCCAGATCCCTGTTGATAACTATATTCTAGTCTTATTCATCCAGTTCATCTTAATGAAGATGTTTATGTTGAACTGGAGATTTTTACATTATCTTTATGTGAAATAAGGAACAGAGAATGAAAATGCTTATGTTTTTGAATGAGGTATCCCATTCATGCTCGTTAGTATCTGGCATGAAGTGTTATTTGAAATTGTTTTCTTTTGATAAATATCTATATAATAATGTACATGATAATAAATGATTCTGGAGTTCTGAATTTCATGGTGATTAGTAGGGGCGTGTGAAACAGGCCATATTTGATTTCGATTTGGATTCGGCCTGAATCCTGGACAGTGATTAGATTCATTGATTCGTATCACTGTCCCTGATTTGATTTGGCCGAATCCAAATCTGGAGATTTGATGCTGATTCAGGGAATCAGCAATTCAGCCATAGACACAGCTTTAAATGTTTTTTCTACATACCTCAAGGTACCAGACACAGCTTGTGAATGCCACGATGCTGGGGCAGATGGAGTGTTCCACAGGAGTGCGGGGGGGGGGGGGGGCGGCGTGCTTGGCGGCAAACCTAGAAGTGGACCAGAAGTACTTCTGGTCCGCTTCTGGGTCCCCTGGGGAGTGCACCAGGGGGGCCCTTGCACCCCCAGCTCAGCGATCGGCCATGGGGGGACTGCAGGTACCCCCCCGACCCAGGAGACACCAGTTGCTGAGCTGGGGGGGCATGGAGGGGCCCCCCTGAGCAATCCCTGGTGGACCCACAAGTTCTTCTGGTCCAGTTCCGGGTCTACTGCCAAGCATGCTGGGGAGCCCCCCGCACTCCTGTTTGATGTTCCATCTGCCCCAGCATGACAGCATTCATGAGCCACCTGGTACCTTGAGGTATGTAGAAAAAACAATTAAAGCTGTGTCCATGTCCGAATCACCAAATCTTTCTGAAACTCTCTGAATCGATTTGGAAGGTTCTGATTCTATTTGGAAAGATTAAATGGTCTCGTGATTTGATTTGGATTGGGAGATTCAGACACCGAACCTCCACACAGCCGTAGTGATTAGAGGGGTAGAAATAATTTTTGTCTTGTTTTGTGACTTAATATAATCTAACATCATAAAATATGCACAATATGTACAATGCTTCTGCATTTGATCTCTTGACAAAGAACTAGAGCACATTTCTGTTTTAAGTTTGAAAGTTATTTTCCTTCTGTGCATAGTGACAGAACGTATAAACATGATATTTGGAAGTGTACATGGCAGGGATTCTTAACCAGGGTGCCATGGCACCCTGTCATGCTACGAGATGCTTTTAAGGGCACCATGCAGTATTAGCATGTGCTAACACCTACACATGATTCACAACATAAACTCAGAGATTTCAAATAGGAACCCATAGTATCAAAAGCATTTTGGTCTGTTGTGGTCTTTCTGAATTCTTTGCAACAGAACAGAATTGATCTATTGTTTTTCTGTTGTCACAAAACCAAGCAAAAAGTAAAAGCTGATGTTTTTCAAGGGGTCCCATTAGTTTAATGAAGGGTGCCTTGGTTACAACTACTTTTACTTTCATTTCCTTATGACAGTTCATTGTTATGGAATGCTGTTTTCTCTTATTGCCCACAGCTGTGCATTTTCAACATGTAGCCTTTCCCAGAGCAGAGTTAATGTTCTGGTGTTAATCTGAGGCTGCTTATTACTAGTTGTAAAAATGTAACCTTAACTCTGAATTTCCTGGGTTTTTAACAGGGTTCTTAAAATAAAAATTGTTAATATCATACATAAATTATGCAATCTTCCTAAAATTCCCTCCAGCCATCAATATCCCTGGATGGGAAGGAGTTCTGGTGGCTTCTGCATCATTATTTTTCTTTCTCCTTCTTGATAGTAATACTGATTAAATGAGGAGTTTCTAAAAAAAGAAAAGACTCTTTTGTGTGCTATTTATTAGCTTTCAGGAACAGTTAATAAAAATAGTGGTGAACAGAAGTCAATAAAGTAAATACATCCCTTTTTTAGTTCTTGAATTAGCTTTCTTCACAAATTGATATTTCCAAGGTGGTTGGGGTTTTTTTGTTTTATTTTCAATTTGGTTTCATATTTGGATGAATTAGGCAAAATAAGTCCCATTAATTCAGCCTGATAATCTTATCTATATCCATATGACAACAACACCATCAGCGTTCCTGGGCAAAGCCTTGTAAAGAACAGAATATTTCAACATCTGTGTTCAGACTGCCTTGGAAGGATATTTTTATCATTTTAATTCAATACGATCAGTGTCTCATATTTGTCATTTGGACATATGTAACTTGACATTTTTGCCTCCACCTTTGTCAGTAACATAACTTATGCCAAGCCTTTGACCTTATTCAAGATTTATTCTATCTGGCCTTTCATATAAGCCAGTGGCTGGCTTTTCTTTAGTATGATTCAGGTGCTTGACCTGCCTTTGTATCTCTTGTTCCCATTGCTGAAAAGTTGTTCCTTTTCTTCCTCCCAGGAATGATGAAAAAACCTGGTTTGGTTAAATAGTTCAGCTCAAATCCAGATTTCTTTGCATCTTTTTTCTGAAAAAATCCTGCTCAGCGTATAGTAAGCCACATGTGTTCTGTATCTAATATGGTACCAATCAATGTATATAGCATCTCACTTTCACACTAATTTATAACTACTGGCTAGTTTACATCATATTATGATTTGCTTTAGTCTAGACTATAAGACACTAATATCACTACTGCAGTTATAAACAGGAAACCTGAAAATAAGAGGGGATTCATGCTATCTTTGAAGCCATGGAACCAAATTACATAAAATTGACTAGTTTGTTGGCACTCTTTCATTACTTTCTTTTGTTTGATGGCTTAAATGTCAAAGAGGATACTCTTTGAGGGTCTCTTTGTTTTATTTTGGGTGGTCTATGTCATTGGTCTGAACATATGTCAGTTTGCAAGTTGGTAGAATCTATCATAAAGAATAAATCAGCAGTCATGTGCACAAATATAGTCTGCTGAGGAACAGCCAACATGGGTTTTTGTAAAGGGAAATCCAGCCTCAGCAAGTCTGCTGAGTATACTATATTTGGACTTTCAATTATACTTTCAAAAAGCATTCAACAAGGTCCTTCACCAAAGACTTAAAAAACCCCCCCTGTGTTGCCACGGGAATGGAAAGAAGGTTATTTCATGGATTGTGAACCAGTTAAAAGGTAGGAAACAAAAATAGAGATAAATGGCCACTTTTCAGGATGGACAGAGATCAGAAGTATGGTCCTGCAGGGATCTATGCTGTGCCCAATTTTATTCAACATTTTCATCAGTGACCTGGAAATGGGGTGCACTGTGAAATCTCCAAGTTTGCAGATGATAACAAATAATTTTGTGTAGTTAAGTTTCTTGCTGATGGAAAGGAGTTGCAGAAAGATCTCACCAAGCTGAGTGGGTAAAAAAAATAGCAGATGAGTGTTAATGTTGATAAGTACAAGGTAATTCAACTGGAGAAAAATAACCTCATGTATATGTACAAAATGCTGGATTCTGAACTAGCTGTTATGACTCAAGAAAGAGACCTTGGAGTCATTTTAGATCATTCTCTAAAAATGTCAGCTGAAGCCAATAAAATGCTGGGCATTATTCAGAAGAGAATAGAAAACAGAATGGAGAACATCATGATACGTTTATACAAATCCGTGGCATGCCCACATCTTGAGTACTGTGTACAGTTTTGATTCCCACATCTCAAAAAAGATGTAGCAGAATTAGAAAAGATACAGAGAAGGGTCCACCATTGCCCAACTGCCAAATTTCTGGATCTATGGGAAGCCCTTGGCCCTGCATGCTGGATCAGGCATCAAATCCCACTGCACAGGGGCAGCACTGGCCCCAGGGCTCAATCCTAGCATTTGGGGATGGCCTGGGCCCTGGGGCCCAATCCCAGTGGTCAGGGCAGGCAGGGACTAGTGCTGGGCCCCAGGGCCTCATTCTGGAACACAGGGCTCTATCCAGCCTGTGGACTGGCCCTGCACCACTCATCTGTCCTGCAGGGCCAAAACTTGAGCTACTCTCAATGCTCTTGTTTAGGCTTGGCAGAATTCAATTATAATTTTAAAAATAATTTCTACAGACAATATCAGTTTTTATTTTTAAGCATTTATTTAGATTTTTATTTATTTAAATTTTCAGGATTGTGCCAAACTAGAGGTATGGGGGGCAGGCAATTTATTAATGACAGATGTAACTACTGTAGGACCACTGCCAGCTGAATGGCTGAGCTACCATCAGTCCTGGCTCCACCCTCCCTCAGCTCCCTTTGTCACTTCCTCTTCCTTTGGTCCCAGTCCCTTGGGGTTTCTGGAAGTTGCAATCCAAACTACAGTCTGCACAGTTTTATAGGATTGCTCCTCATCACATACTCCATCAGCCATCATTTTTCTTATGTTGCCTTTCTAAAAGTTTAGATTATTAGTGATGGAAATACCTTTCATCAATCTTTCAGTGTGAGGTAAAGTCAACATTTTTCAACCTTTACCAACCCAAATTGAATCTTGACAAGCTTTGTTCTGTAACATCCACTTACACCACTGTCAGTGACAGGATACTGGGTTAGATGGACCATTGGTCTGAACCAGTCTGGCACTTCTTGCATTCATATTTTAAGAAGTCTAGAAACAGTGTTATGATTTGGGTAGACTAGCCCAAGTCTTGCTTGCCATGCTGAAAAGGTCCTAACTTGTCTTGTAAGTAGTCTTTATTTTTCTCCTGAGCAGGCACAATTTTCAGTTTTAATGTGATTTTTGATTGTGCCCAGCCAGGTGAAAATACAGACCATGTATTAGACAGGGAGAGAGGACTTTTCAGAAAATCTTTATTAGGGAGGAGGCCAATTAAACATCTGAAAGGGTAAGGCTCTGTTTGTGAAGAAGACATTTCAATTGTGATCTCTGCTTGCTGTAGTGTCTTAGCCTGTGACCCAGCCAATCTTTCCTATTATAATCTATCTCATTATTCAAGAAAGTAAATTGCTGCTTGCTTTTCTAATAGGGCTACCTTATTTCAAATTTGTTAAGTATAAATAAATCATTTGTTCCCAGAAATAGCTTGATTTGAATTTAATATCCTGAAGAAGAGGCTATTCTTGATCTCTTCTCCGTTCCCTTCTATACTACTTAAGTCCAGAAAATAGTAGCTGTCACATAGCTTGTATTCTTGCAGGACTTAGTTCTTTTATATTTGTGGAAATGTCAACAGTAAGCTGTCTCCTTTATCTTATGAAAATACTTAAGCAATAAATGAGACAACCAATAGACTGGGTGCAATCTTATTATGCAAAATGACAGAAACCTTTGTGTAACTTTGTATCCTATTCCATATAGCAAATACCCATTTATATCAAACCACATTGAGAAAGACTTGTTTACTCTCATATTTATAAACATGAGATTAAAAAGTATTTTGATTCTTTCCTTTCTTCTCCATACAATATACCATGAATGCATATTAAAAAAGCAACTTATTCTATATAAGGTAGATTCATTACTTAAATGCCTTTTCAGGTAGATCCATTCACAATACAAACACTGAGGAAATTCATACTGTACCGAGAATGGCTATTAATAATTTAAAACGGTGCTATATTTTAGTGGATAAAATTCCCACAGGACACATTTGTATGTGAATAACAGATTCATTAGAAGTATAACTAAGTCAGAGAGATCTGATGTCATGTGTTAATGTAAGCTTTGTTACCATAAATATGAAATGGACACATTATTCATTTAGGATATAATTTTGAAGTATCAACTTACATTATCAGACACTTATGGAGTTACACAGATCATTCAGTACAATTGCAAGAAAAAACTTTATAATCAGAAATATGAAACCCCATGTATTAGGTATGATTTTTAAAAATGTCTGTCTAATTTAAGTTTTTCATGGCAGTTTTTATCCTTCTACCGGTAAAATCAGGTTGCTTTTATTACTATGGCCTCAATTCTTACAGAACACTAATTACTCCTATTTCCCACTGTTATCAGTGGCAGCTGAGGATATGCAACAGCTATTGGGACTGAGCCCTGTGTAAAAGGCCAGAAGTAACAGGAAAAAATATTACAGTTTTAATGTGTAATATCTTTAAAATTAAATGAAATTTCATTTATTTCAAGGCAATTAAAGAGTGCCTTTAGATGTGCTTGTTCATGTTCTAATTTGAATGTATAGAAGAGACTTGATTAATTAAGTCTGCTCCACATTCTAATTAAAGTGGTCCAGTGTCGCCTCACTGTCATGTATATTAAGCTCTTGTGCATTTCAAAATGGCCACAGGGGTACTTTATCTAAATCTTGTTGAATGAGCTTTAGATAAAGTGTCCTGTGGCCGTTTTGAAATGTGCAGGGGCTTAATATACATTGAAGCGGCTGCCCGGGAACCGCTCTTATTAAAATGCCTCCCCCCACCCTGAGCACATGTATAGGCAACCTCAACATCCATTACCTACTGTCAGTAATAGCATGGCTAAATGTAGACAGTGTTTCATGTCTTCAAAAATCTATGAATTTCAGCTTTTCCTTGGGTAAAAGCCAATGCCAGAAAAACACCCTGTGCAAAAATGAGTTAAGACTGAGAGTGTGATAATTTGAAGGTAAATATTATTACAGGGACGTTATAATTATCCCTAAAATCAAGCACTGCAATCCAGATAATTTAAAGTTTACACCACAAATGCATCCCAGCACATTAAGATGAGAATTGCATCTTTAAGGTAGCCAAACAAAAATAACTCCTTTCCTGTATCATGTCATGCAGTAACCATACTATTATGATTGTGGCATGCACTGTTTATAGTCCCAGAATATATTAAAAAGCTGTTAGGGTTTTTGCTCTTTTTTTTCTTTATGGCATCACTTAGTATGATGTCTGCTTTAAGTTTTCTTGACCTAGCTCCCTTGCAGTCCTGTCTTAAGCTCTGATGCCCAAGTGAATATATATCCAGTAACATATTATGTGTTTTCATTGTTAAGGTTTGGACTAAGGGGAAAAAAAAATCAGTCAATTTTCTTAAAGGTACCATTAACTAGAGCTAATTAAAATATGTATTTGTAAGATCTCTCAAAATGTATTTAGTACTTAAACAGCAAGTAGTGTTTCTTTTGGATGTGTATACTGTCTTGTCCATACCGAAGAGGTTGACTCCCTGCTTAATTGTACAATGCAATACAACCACAATGGAGTCACAACTGCACTTCCATAATACCACATCTTAAAACTGTCACTTAGTTATATGACAATATCAGATGCCACAGAAAAGCAACTTAATACAAGAAAGTAAATTAATAGACTGCATGCAGGTGCTATCAATATCCATCAAGGACTACCACAGAAAATGAGTCACCAGACTGAAACTCTTTGCTATCCCCATAGACTAACATGGTATAACCTGGATTTTCAGACAGTAGGTACTCTGACAAACTTTACATAGTGTTGTAAGAAGGCATGATGTACTGAAAGGAAAGGCTTGGACTAACTGTAAATTTCCTTGGCTTTGTAAGCATAATGCTTGTGGTTTAAAATGATCAATGCTATTTTATATCTGTAACAATAACTATATACATTAGATAGAGACGTAAGTACTTACCAGAACATTTAGTACAATTTATAATGCTCTCATTCAAACTCTTTGTTTGAAGGCATTTTTGTCCAAACAGCTAGAAAGCTGAATAGACAAAGAATACATCTGAGATGAATTGATGTAGCACACATGTTGATTACAATTAGCAGAGTTTGTTCCTAGCATATATTAAAAGGAACCTGCTGCTGAAAATGATTTAGTATGAATTGTTTTTTGTCAGTAGCTATATTTTTGAATTATATTGAGCTGGGTTGTTTTTGGTGGGGGCAGGGGGAGTTAATGTTCAAAGAATGACATTCCTTATTGCTTTACCATATGGAGCACATTATCATGTGAGGATAAAATACTGTTAATATAGGTTTTGTGTAAGTAAAGATCTTCTAATCACTCTGTTTTAACTATTATATTTTCATTATGATCTGATGGTTGAGAATTTGCATAGAGTACCAATAGACAAACATATTCCATTATTTGGCAGAGAGATTGAAGATTGAGATGTGTCATAGAGGAAGCTCTAATGTTATTGCTTCTGCCAAATGGTTGTTGGAGAGCTGGAGGGTCTGGCAGGTCTTCACTGCAACATTTTGTTGGCATAGCTATGTCAGTCAGGGTGTGATTCCTGGCTGATATAACTGTGCAAGCAAAACCATAGGCACAGTTATATTAGCAAATGCTCAGTTTGCTGGCATGTTAGTTTACTTTGTGCTTTTTCTGGCATAGCATTTTCTAGCCCCCTCCAGTCCTGAACAATTTTACTGGTAGAGTCACATACATGCTAAGAGTGCTTTGCCAGGATAGTGTACCAGCAAAACCCTCCACTGCTGCCCTTAGATTATAGCTATAAGGATGGGAAGGCAAGCAGGCTTTTGTGAACATTCAGAACCCTAAGCAAATTATAGGGCTGAGATCCTGAGAACATTTTGTTGCCATGTGCAAGTATGGATCAGGGGACTATGCTATTACCGTAATGTATTTTCACCCTAGACATGCAAGACCTTAATGTTATAAAAAACATTATCACATCATGAACAAAACCCCAAGATCTTAGGGAGGGTTGTACAAAACCATTTAAGAGCCTGAATAACAGTTAAATACAGCTTATGCTATAGACACAAGGGAGTACAGTGCTAATATTCCTACCATTAAATAAGATTAAATGGTGCTGATATCCTTACACTTTTAGAAAGCATTTGGCCTGTGTTTCTGGAAAGTGCTTGTAGCATTATTATAGTTCTGTATAGGTATAATTTGGCTTCTATGAATTCTATTGATTACGAATTTTATAACTACTAGCAGCATTTCCAAACCCAGAAATCCTGCCCCTACCCCTAAACTCTAGGAACACAGCAGCCCACAATATAGCAAAGCTATCAAGATATCCTGGCATGGTGGATACAGGCTGTGGAGAAGCCATTAAGTGATACTTGCTCTGCAAAAGCTGTTTCTTTAGACACTGTGAAGAAGGGGGTTGGGGGTGAAGTTTTAAAACTTTATTATATAAATATTAAAAACAAATGATGAAAGTGCAAAGATATGTAGCCCTCCTAGGGGCCAAGCATGAAACACTTGTCAGTGACAAAAAACACCATATCACGGAAGACTATATCCCTTCCCCCACTTACACTTGCAGGACCACCTGTCCATTTTCTGCCTTGCAGGGTACCCATCAATGGCCCAGCATGATGCAAACTGGTCCACATTTGTTGCAAGGTGAAGTGTCTAAACTCAGATATGACACACCCATCCCCAAAAGTGGAAGGGTTGGTGGGGATTGTTGGAGCTGGCCCCTTGCAAACTGGTTTCTTCAGTTTTTCCGAGTTGCCATTTTAGTCTGGCCCAGCAGGAAATTTGTCAGGCAGAACATGCTCCACTTGGTTGTTTGGTATGGGATACAGAAGATATACACAGTCTCAGAGAAGTCCAACTCCTGGGCACTAAAGAGGGTGCTAAGAGCAGCAAAGAGTGGCTGCAGCCAGGGGCAGTCCAGTAAGATGTGGAAGAGAGTCTTCTCTACCTCCTTCTTGCAGAAAGGGAGGCTACTGATGTCCTAGGCAGACAGAAGTGTCTGTGGCTCAGGCTCCATGCAGCAGCTGCCACTAGAAGTTACCAGTTCTGTTTGTTATGGGCAGCTTCTACAGGGTGTGCCAAGCTGGGCACACTTGCTCTGGAGTTGCTGTAACTAGGTATTGCCTCCAAGTTGTGTTGGGGCAGGTGGTGAGGACACAGGCATGACATACTTTGGCTAGGCAGGGGTGGCCAGCCTTACAGTTGTGGGAGTGCAAGGCACAGATGCACTGATCACCATAATTTTTGGTCTACTCAGATTTCCAGGGACATACCACACAGAGCCAGTTACATATTGAGTGTTTTTGCAAGTGAAAACAGAAGTGGTCTCCTGGGGCCTGATTCTGATCTTGTTATAAATCAGGTATAACTCTGCTGATGCTAGTGCAGTCACCTTCGTGTGTAAGGAGTGACCTAGAAACCTCTACTCGAAGACGAAGCAGAAGAGAATGCTATGTGAAGAATGCCCATCTGCAATGATAAGGAGGAGACAGTCCTAGATAAAGGGGGCTTGAAAACAAAAGAAGAAACAAAGTACTGGGTTAAAGGGCTCATTAAAATACTAAAAGTCACACCCCTAGGTGGGGAAGAAGTATGCTAATGAAACACATATGTATGTAAATGAGATACATAGCTAAAACACAGGTATAGAGACATGCTCAGTAAAGAACTTCTTGCGTCACTCACTTATAACCAATCATTAAACAAGCATGCTTGCGAAGGCATTGAAAACTCCTGTATAAAAGATGCTTAGAAATAGTGATCTGGTGTGCTTGTTACATGAATTATTCCACTTGCACCTTTTATTGCTAGCAATAAACTTTCTTTGTACTTTCACCCCTGGTATCTTTATTGGCCTTTGCATACCGGGCACGATCCCAGACTTGAGCTGGGGCACAACAGTTTTTGGCGACCCAGATGGGACTTCCTTAGATAAGGCTTTGCCCGGACTAACTGACGACCAGCTGACCGCTCTTCCGGAACGAATGTCAGGCGTGCCCCAGGATCTCTTTTCCCGGTAAGACTTTTGCTTCAGGGGTAGCTGGATCGCTGAGGCGGCAGTAGCCTAACGGTGCAACGCCATAGAGTGAAAGTACCAGTAACAGGCACTTGGGTGAGAGGGTAGAAAGGGCATAAGGCCTATCATCAGTACGCCTACCTGGGATTATCTCTGTAAGTATTCTGTCTGGCCCGAGTCCAAGACCAGTGATTTTTCCCCTGTGAGGACGAGGACTAAGAACAGATCCCTGGATCCCAGGTAAGTCGGACGGTCAGAACTGGGAAGGCAGCCCTGAGAATGGTACCATTAACAATAAGGTTAGGGAATGTACCCCCCTCTCTTTTGTATTGGGACATTGGGCAGAGTTCGGTGGGGATCCTATGACTAAGAAGAAAGCTAAATTCTTCTGTGAAACTGCGTGGCCATGCTATAAGCTAGGTGATCAAGAACATTGGCCTCTGGAGGGAAGTGTTAATTATAATACCATCTTACAATTGATTTTGTTCTGCCGGCAGAATGGTAAATGGGAGGAATTGATGTATGCACAAGCGTTTATGTCTCTCTGTAGGGATAGAAAGATTTTGGATAAATGTGGATTGGGGGAGGGGGTTGGGATCTGTAAGGTGGCAGTGGCTCGACCAACTGAAAATCCTGTCCTGGAATGTCCGGAGCCGGAGGTTCCACTCCCTTTGCCACCTCTACCTTATCCTCCTCCTCTTCCCCCTCCTCCTCCTCATTCGTCTGATTCCTCGTTGGCATCCACTCTTCTTCCTTCCTCCCCCCCCCCCCCGAGGCGGAGGTTGAGAACACTCCCCGACCCAGGGATCTGGAACAGCACTGACCATGGCCGTCGCGTGCTTGGCAATCTCCAGAACCCCCGACTTCTCCTGATATAACCCCGGGAGGTGGGTGGAGAGTACAGTTAGAAGCAGACTCCGGGGTTAAGGGAAAACATCACAGGGAATCTGATCCTGGCCATGGGAAGGGAAATGGGGTATTTCCCCTAAGAGAACAAGTGGTACCCGGGCCCCTCGAAGATGATGGTGAGCCAACCTACCATCGAACCTTTGTGCACGTTCCTTTCACTACCTCAGATTTGTATAACTGGTGGAACAATACCCCCAGCTTGAGAGAGGATCCTGAAAAGGTATGAAACCTGTTTGAAACGATTTTCAAAACCCATAACCCAATCTGGGCAGATGTTCAGTCTCTTTTAGATGTCCTGTTGACACCAGAGGAAAGGAGGATGGTAGTAAACAAAGCCCGTGAGTACGTGGAAAAGGAAATTACCGCAGGGCGCTTGCAAGGAAATAAGGACAATCATGTCTCCACCTAGGAGCCAGATTGGAGCCCAGACCAAGATATGACCTCCATCCGTGCCTATCGAGAATATATCCTCTGAGGATTGAGAGGTGCTGTGAAAAAACCTCAGAATCTCAGTAAGGTGTATGAGGTTCGACAGGAGACGAATGAGACCCCGAGTGCCTTCTTGGAAAGAATCTACACTACTTTCAGACAATACACCCGTGAGGACCCGGAGGATGCATCAAACGCTCGCATGGTGAATATGATCTTCATAGGTCAGAGTGCACTGGACATTAGGAAGAAATTGCAGAAGACAGATGGAGCAGCAGGTATGCCTATTTCCCAACTAGTAGACATTATTTACCAAGTATTTACTAACTGAGAAAGTGTTCAGGAAAAGAAACAGGACAAGAAAGAGGAGAGAAAGATGAGAATGCAGGCAGCCCTAGTGGCGGCTGCGATCACGGGAAAACCCAGAAATGAGGGATCCTGGAGACAGCTTCAGAGGTGGGGTCCATTAGAGAAAGATCAGTGTGCCTATTGCAAACAAAAGGGACACTGGAAGTGGGAATGCCCCAATCGCAAAGTAGGTGAAGGTGAAAAGAAAAGAGAGGAGAGCAGTGAACTGTTTGCTTTTGGAGGGGATTCAGATTGAAGGGGACCGGAGGCCCGGGAGGGAAAGATAAGCCAGATCCCGGTGTCCCCTGACGAGCCTCTGGTTAAAATGCAACTAGGGGACAGAGATGAATTGGTAGAATTTCTCGTCAATACAGGTGCTACTCATTCTGTCTTAACTCAAAAACTGAAACCTTTAAGTAAAAAGACTGTGCCGGTGGTAGGGGTCACAGGGAAGGCAGTAACACGACCCTTCCTACAGCCAATGGCCTGTAATCTTGGGCAGGCCAAAGTCATCCATCAATTCTTGTATATGCCAGACTGCCCCGTTCCCCTTTTAGGGAGAGACCTCCTCTGTAAACTGCAAGCTACATTGTCATTTCAGGATGGGCAAATGTTCCTGACTGTGCCTCCTGTAAAGGGGTGGCACCTGCAGGCCTGCCTTTTCGGCCTTCTCCGAGAGGAAAGTACACCTGATATTCCTCAACCCCTGCTTGATGCTGTTGTACCATGGGTATGGGTAGGTCACCAACCCGGGAAGGCTAAAAATGCTGACCCTGTAAAGATTCAACTTTTGCCAGGGGCCCAGCCTCCATGCATGAAACAATATCCAATGCGGATGGAAGCCAGGAAAGGACTGAAGCCGTTAGTTGAACGGTTCCTGGAGTATGGCCTTCTCCGTGAATGCACATCAGCTTTTAACACAGCCATCTTGCCCGTGAAGAAGCCTAAGAGTGACGAATATCGTTTTGTCTGCCTTGAACCCAGCTCATAACTGGTTCACGGTTATTGATTTAAAAGATGCTTTCTTCTGTATACCGGTAGAGAGGCAATCTCTCTGAGATTCCTAACTAGGAATTAGAAAGCTAGCAGATATACTAGTAGCAAAAATACAGCAGTCCAAACAACTAGAGGGTTTCTGAAGCTGAGAAAATGATGTTCAGGAATTCATAGATTCATAGATGTTAGGGTCAGAAGGGACCTCAATAGATTATTGAGTCCGACCCCCTGCATAGGCAGAAAAGAGTGCTGGGTTTAGATGACCCCAGCTAGATGCCTATCTAACCTCCTCTTGAAGACCCCAGAGTAGGGGAGAGCACCATCTCCCTTGGGAGCCCGTTCCAAACCTTGGCCACTCTAACTGTGAAGAAGTTCTTCCTAATGTCCAATCTAAATGTGCTCTCTGCTAGCTTGTGGCCATTATTTCTTGTAACCCCCAGGGGCACCTTGGTGAGTAAAGCCTCACCAATTCCCTTCTGTGTCCCCATGATGAACTTATAGGCAGCCACAAGGTCGCCTCTCAACCTTCTCTTGCGGAGGCTGAAGAGGTCCAGGTGCCCTAGTCTCTCCTCATAGGGCTTGCTCTGCAAGCCCTTAACCATACGAGTGGCCCTTCTCTGGACCCTCTCCAGGTTATCCGCATCCCTCTTGAAGTGTGGCGCCCAAAACTGCACGCAGTACTCCAACTGCGGTCTGACCAGTGCCCGATAGAGGGGAAGTATCACCTCCTTGGTTCTGTTCGTCATGCATCTGCTGATGCACGATAAAGTGCCATTAGCTTTTCTGATGGCTTTGTCACACTGACGACTCATGTTCATCTTGGAGTCCACTATGACTCCACGATCCCTTTCTGCTTCTGTGCCACCCAGCAGGTCATTTCCTAGGCAGTAGGTATGCTGGACATTTTTCCTCCCTAGGTGCAGCACTTTGCATTTCTCCTTGTTGAATTGCAATCTGTTGTTTTCTGCCCACTTGTCTAACCTGTCCAGGTCTGCTTGTAGTTGTTCCCTGCCCTCCTGCATGTCCACTTCTCCCCACAGTTTTGTGTCATCCGCAAACTTGGACAGAGTACACTTCACTCCCTCGTCCAAGTCGCTGATGAAGACATTGAAGGGTATCGGTCCAAGGACCGAAACCTGTGGGACCCCACTGCCCACACCCTTCCAGGTGGATACCGACCCATCCACTACGACTTTCTGGGTACAACCCTCTAGCCAATTCGCCACCCACCGGACCGTGCAGTCATCCAAGTCACAGACTCTTAACTTGTTCACCAGTATGGGGTGGGATACCGTATCAAAGGCCTTCCTGAAGTCTAAGTAAACGACGTCAACCCCTACTCCTGCATCCAGGTGTTTTGTAACCTGGTCATAAAAAGAGACTAGATTAGTCAGGCATGATCTTCCTGCTACAAACCCGTGCTGGTTTCCCCTCAGCATAATTTTTCCTGCCGGGCTCTCACAAATGTGAGCCTTGATAATTTTTTCAAAGACTTTGCAAGGAAGGAGGTGAGACTGACTGGCCTATAGTTGCCTGGGCCCTCCTTCCTCCCCTTCTTGAAATTATGTTACAACAGTAAATTAGAAATTGAAGTATACTAAATTGATAGGCAAAAATACCTAGGGCTTGATCCTGGCCACCAACTTTGCTGATTTACAACAGTGAGTGAATCTGGCTCCTTAAGGTTTCCTTTATTATGGATCACCATTGCATACCGCATACCCTCCTTGCCTCTAGGGGTCACGGGCATGGCCAAAACATGGGGTGCATGGTCAGAGCTTCAGAGCTCTTTGGCTCTTGTTGCTTGCTGGGGTGACTGCATGGGAAACCAGTTCACTTAAATACCACTTGAGGATTTTCTAAATTGCGGTCCCAGGGATGAGGAGGCATCAAGCTACATTTGGACAAACCTCTCTTCTACCCTGTGCTTGGTACATCCACATTTATGATGTACTTTATTCAGTATACTTCATTCACAACTTTATTTATCTATAGAGGGGAGTTCGTGAAGAGAAAGCTAGGACGCAAGTTTGCAACACACTGTAGCCATTCTCCATAACTCCCTATGTGGCAACTGCTTCAAAGTGGAGTAAACTGCTACAGGTAAAAGCACTTTTAATGCAGGGAGTTAGTATGGGACACCTACATTTACTATATTTTCTTGCATATTTGCAAGCCCCAGAATATAATACATGTCTTGCTTTTAAAAGTCAGAATGAAAGGGGAGAAAAAAGATTTTTCCAGTTATAGCTGCATGGAGCAGGGGCAGAGTGAATCTTTAGCTCACTTACTCTCCCTTTCCTATTTAACTAAAGCTGAACCCCTAGTTCTTGCTGAAGGCTTGTCTCCATGAGTGGATCAAGAAAATCTGGTATAACCTGGTTTACTATGTACTAACTTTTCCAAGTAGTGGCCTTTTCCCAGTAACAGTTTCAATTACAGGATTTGGTATTAATAATGTATGTGTTCTGGTTGGGGTAGCACTATCACCAAGACTGAAGTAAATGCAGATTAATAATGTTATGCCGTATTTTTATAGAAGAATACCAGGACTTCAAATGTAAAACTAATTCTGTAAAGTTTTCTTACAAAAACACCATATATAGATCTCTCTAAAGAAGTCACAAAGACTTTTTGTGGTTTTAATAGTCATCATTTTTTGTTTTCCATGCCATTAGATATTCTAATGTATCCAGAAATGCTGATGTGAAAAAACTACCCCTGAATGGCACTGGAAATAAGTATCTGGAAATTACAATCTATATATTCAAACACAAACTGCATACCAAATGGGGTTTTACACAAAACTGAGCTCTGTTATAATGCATATACAGTTAAAAATATTTAAGCCTACCTATTCATTTAAAGAAGTTTTTTACAAAATAGTTTACTTGCTTATAATTATAGAAAACATCTACAAGTGGTATATAAGCTTTATAAACCTTCAAGATATTTTTTCATCACTGATTTTGCACAAAAAAGCTTCAATATAAACATGACACTCTTTCAATTTATTTGACAAATTTTAATCTGAGACACAGGGTTCCATGTGCATTTAACATGCAAGAAAACCTTTGTGCACTGCATTGGATTGTTAGTTTTTTACTTTAAGTATATTTGTCCTTGCATTTCAGAATTCATGTACTGCTAACCTATGTATGAAAGTTGGGGATGGAGAGGAGGCATGCATGCTTTTAAGTTGCTTTCTTTAATATATTAAATTAAGCTTGAGATGTAGGTGCATGCATTAGATTAAGGAAAACATTTATTTTACCTTCTTTTCAGTTTAAAATCAATAAACTTCAATCCAGTGGCTCAGTACATCATAGAGGTTTCAAAGTCAGCTCTCAGATTCAATCTTGCAATAATTCCCTTGATTTCAATAACCTTATATGAAGTATGATTTTTGCCCATTAAATCTCCTAAGTGCATTTCTCCCCATAAAATACACCCTTGTCCTATAGCTTATTTCCAGCCATTCTAACTTTGTAAAAAATACAAAGACAAATATTGCCTTATTTTAGAGGGGAAAATACTGTAGGGCTACCTCAAATATAGTTATCAGAAAGCAAGACCTTACTGCATATGACAGCATGTAAGCATCAAGGTTGTGTCAGAAATTCTATAGTAGGCCAGATGTATGAAATTGCCTTACACAACAGGAATATCCAGTTAGGGCAGCTTGATATTGCTTAGGTAGCACAGAGGAGTTAAAGGTATTGCTGGGAGCTCATTAAAAGACAGAACAAAAATTCCAATCACCTATGCTAAACAGAAAACAAGAGATAATAGGTGGATAAGGACAGAATGAGGAATACAAGGAAACAGTGTAAGGGTATTAGTCAGCAGGATGGCCAGTTGTAGCAGTGGATCTGGAGCCTAACTTTGTCAAAGAAGTGTTATAGTCCTCATGTCGAAAGAGTTCTAAGGGTGGATTTGAAGGAGGATCATGAGATATGTTTGACTATATCTATACTTGAGGTCCTCTCAGATACGAGGGGCAGAATGGGAGAAAGCAAAAAGGTTCTTGCTTTAAATGTAACAAGGGGAGAGGGAGGCTGTCATTGCTGGCCAACCAGGTGCAGTAATCTGCATTTTAGTACTGAGATGTGCATAGGACACAAAGACCTTTCAAGATGGCCTGAAACATATGGTCCATATAGTGATAAGACTGCTGAAGAATGTCTGACATTTGAAAGTTTGTCTAACTCTATCCCAAGTACATAGTTGGTTCAATAAAAAAGATAATGCACAAAAAGATAATACCCAAATAAATTTTACCTCTCTTACAATTCCTGGACCATCTGAGCTATAACATCACTCTAACATGACCAAGACTTCTGTACTAAGAAATCTGCATCCAAATAAAGTGGGGAAGATCTCCCTGTAACACCAACAATTTATTTTAATTCATGTAATATCATTTACATGATGATAGGCAAAGTGCAAATAACAAAGGCAGTATTGAAACCTTTTATTTCTCATCAGTTTGGTCCCTTTTAAATATTGGTAAAATACAGGGGTCTTCAGTCTTTTAACAGTAGTGGGCCATTGTTGATCTCCCATTAATGAACAGTTTCTACCCCAATATCATTATCCAGCACTAACAATAGATTGCCCTAACAACAAACAGATTTTGTTCCACATAGCATGTTTATAAATAAATTTACTTTTACAATAGAGAGATGGATAACTGTGGACCTGACAGCTGATGCTCTTGATCTCTAGCACAGCTTGAAAGCAAAGCTAAATATGGTGCTGGTTTGTGGGATTTTGGGATAGGAATAGTGAATGAAATGGACTTTTTCTGGTTCTAGATTGCAGCTTGGCTATGTTATTCTTTCATTTTATCTTTGCCATTTCTTGTGGGTAAGCTACAGTTAAACTAATGTAGAATTTACTTCAGTGAAATTACTGAAGTAATTGGGGGTCTTCAAGAGGAGGCTGGACAGATATTTGGCTGGGGTGATATGACCATGGCACCCACTCCTGCCTGGGGCAGGGGATCAGACCTGATGATTTGTTTAGGTCCCTTCCGACCCTAAGCACTATGAAACTATGAAACTCCAATTTATACAGATAAACTAAGTTCACAGTAGGATCTATTATCCTTAGATTGCCCCCTTTTGTGACAATGTCCATGTGAAATCAACACGTTAAGTTTGAGAAGAAAAATACATCCTTTCGGTGAGTGGGGAAAGCAGTTGATTTTTGCTGTCATTGAGAGGCGATCTGTTGCATAAGTAAGCCATCTGCCAAAAAACCTTCACTGTCTGGGAACTCACTTCCAAAGTACAGGTTGCAGGAGGAATTGTGGTGGCAAGGAAGCACATTCCCTGGCCCAGCACGCCAGAGAGGAAGGCAGTGTCAGTGATGATCCCTGCAAAAATGAAGACATGAAGGAACTCAAGAAAGAGTCCAGGAAAAATATTGCTCTGTTCACTTCATGGGGAACTATGGTGATTGTAAAATAAGACTGAAAAAAACCTTGCGTTATACACCTTTGTCTTATACTCAGAACGTTGCCCTGTGGGGCCAGGCCAACACTCAGGATCTCAATATTGCACTGTTAGACAAGAGGGTGTGACACAATTGCATATATACAAACATACAAATCAATTAGGTGCATACACATGCACACTACCAGCTCAGGCACATACACATCCAAACCAGCCTAGGCACATGCATACCTATCACCAATTCAAGCACATACACTATACACCCCAAAAGTTAGACACAGATCACTAATTCATATATCATGCACACAATGCCATACACACACACACACACACACACACACACACACACACACACACACACACACACAGAGGTAAGTTCCTAACTTGGATGGTGCAGTGTGTATGTGTGTGCTTGGGGTACCTGGGGCAAGGTTAAGGTAAGAAAGTAGGAGTGTAGGGAGTGAAAGTTGCTGGGAGTGAAAGGCACCAGGACCGGGATTAGAACCAGTAGACTAGAGGGGCCTGGGCTGAAGAACTGAGGTTTGGGGTAACTTTAGATAAATTGATCTTAATTGATTAAAAGACAATGCCCAAAGCCTACAGAACAGGGGAGCGATGCCGGGACAGAGGCTGGGACTGGAGCCGGATCTATGGGGGAGCTGAAAAGGTAGGTGGGGAGAGGGAAAATGGGACTAAGGGAAAGTGTGGGTGTTAAAGAGGGGCTCTGGGTGTGGGGAGCCAGAGGATGGCTCTGGGGCAGCTAGAGAAGTTGCAGGGAGCAGCATTAGGTGCTGGGAGCGGAAGAAAGGCTCCAGCTGCTGCAGAAAATTGCAGGACAGCCACGAGGAGCTGTGAAGCTGGGGGGGTGGGGGAATGACTACAGAATGTGTGGGGGAAGCCTGAAAACAGAGAGATGGACAGCAGAGAATCACAGGAAAAGCAGCAGGAGGGACTGAAAGGCAGCAGTGAGCCAGAAGCAGGAGAGGGAGAAATGAGACAGAAGTTAGGGGTGAAGAGCAGAGATTCATAGATTCATAGATGTTAGGGTCGGAAGGGACCTCAATAGATCATCAAGTCCGACCCCCTGCATAGGCAGGAAAGAGTGCTGGGCCTAGATGACCCCAGATTGGAGCAGGGCCAAACCACAGTAAAGCAAAACCCAACTTAAGGGTCCAAATAACAGTTTTATTACACAGACAACACACTACACAGCCCCATGAAGTTATTGGTTCACACACACACACACACACACACACACACACACACACACACACACACACACACTGGCAGCAGGAGAAAGAGACTCAGTGGCTCAGTGGAAGGGCTAGATTCCAGGTGGGGAAGAGAAGCAGAGTCCAAGTCCTTGGTTGAAGAGTGGGTGAGGGGTGATAGCTACCTATCCAGGCTGGAAAGGGGTCCTTGTCCAGTAGGTGTTGTCCAGAGGCGGGTCGCCGGCAGGGCCTCTGGGTAGATAGGTGGTGTGGCATGGTGCTGGTCCAGATGGAGAGGGCATCCCACTGGGTCTGTTTTCACTGCCCCTTTTTATAGGGGCAGACTTTGTGTGACTCTAGTGACAGGAGGCATGCCCAGGCAAGGGTCAGCCCCTGGTGTACTGAGCGTGTGCGCTCCATGCAGGGATATGCGGTTTCGGGTGTCTGTAATGGTGGGGTACAATGGTAGAGTTGCTGGTTCTGCAGGGTCTTTTGTCTTTCAAATGCTGGGTTCTTGTCTGTGTTCCTGGGTGAGGTCTGTGGTTCCTGGATGAATCAATGCGAGGTGATAGCCCAGTCATTACAGGCCATTCAGTAGAGGCCTACTACCATTGTATTTCAATCATTCCCAATCATTCTCATTCATTTGGAAACCAATTTACATGGGAGGGGTACGTGACTCATACAGTTGCAACATGGGATGCCCAGGCAGAGGACACAAGATGGAGGCTTGACATATAAAATGTTAACTTGACATGACTTTGGTTCACTTACAAACACAGGCCTAAACCATACAATATCCTTATGAAACAATAACAATCAATATGAAAATGATAATAATACAATATACAACAGTAAGAATCAGTACAAACCTAATAATAATACAATATAAAACAGTGGATATCCAAAACCAAAATTTGCTACCAAAGTAAAAATGTTAAAGCTTATCCTAAGTTTGAGCTCGCTTATGCTTGTCTATAGGGAATAGAGAGGGAGAGAAAGAAAAGCCAGAAATAATTGGGGAAGGGAAGGGAATGCATATCTATCATATATATGTGTGTGTGTATGTGTGTATTAAAAAAAAGAAAAACTGGGGGTTTTGCTACAAGAACATCAAAAAAGGACCAGAAATGCTACATGAGGAGAGAGTTTTTCTGTTATGACCATGACACTATGAAATATCATTAATATTTTTACAGTGTTTGAATCACCCCAAGTGGCTTAAAGGAGCAATTTCTTGATTATTTATATTTCAGTTATTCCTACATGTAGTTTAATTGCTGTATGTAGTGAGCACTGTGTCATCCAAAATGAAGAGTTAGTAGTAATGTCAGTACTGCAAGTGGCTAATGCTACTGATTGTTAAAGAGCAGAAATGATGCTTTTTTTTTTTACCCACTGGCTGGACTCTGTAATGCAGTACAATAAACTCTCTGGTAACTGGCACCTTACAAGCTGGCATGCTCTGTTGACCAGCATGCCGGCTTGTAAGGAAAAGTGAAACCGGAAGTGCCCACCGTGGCACTTTTCTGAGCCCCCATGGCCCGGGGCAAAGCAGCCTGTGCTGCCAAGCCCCCATGGCCCGGGGGCATAACAGGCTGCGTGGGGCTGTGCGGGGCCTGCCTCCCTGTCCTGTGGGGCCCACAGGGCCCGCAAGAGGGGCAGTGATGTGGTGGGAGGGGTGGCAATGCTGCAGGAGGGGGGGAGGGATGCCTCAGATGCAGTGGGAGAAGCAGCCAGAGCCGCTCAATTAACCAGCATATTTTGTTATCTGGCATCCCCCATTCCCAGGGGATGCCAGATAACAGAGCTTTTACTGTACTAAGTTTTTCTGCCTGGCCTTCAGAGTAACATTAACATTGTTCAATTTGACAATTTAGTATTGTTGTTATAACATCTGCAAACAAAATAATTGCATTTGGGTTGTTTGGAGTTTTTTTAGTTGTAATAAATGGATATGATGAAGATGTTTTGGGGCTGAAATTTAATTAGGAATGTGGAAAATGCGTGTTCAGTCCTTCCTATCTGTGAAACAAAACATAGTACACGCTGAATTTCAAGGAATTTTCCCATTTCATTATTAAGGTGTCTTGTTCTGAATGAAAGCTGATAATTTGTGACCTTTTAATTTCTCTTCAGAGAATTACCAAGCTGCCATTGTGGTTCTTAAACTGTTGTTAAAGTCCTGCCTCATATTTGAACTCTAAGTAGAGACAAAGACAGTTAGTTAATAAATCCTTTTGTAGTCATTAATCCTCGAGGAGTGAACACAAATTTGAATTTTTAGGAACAAGTGCAGTCTCATAAGAGATTTAGTATATAAGAAAATTAAATCTAAAAGGTCAATTCAATGTGAAATCTTGATATTTTGATGAAAGCTCTGATGAAAACATGGAAGTAGGTAACCCCAATGAAATATGCGTAGTCACAATTTTCATGGGCTCTGAAACCACATTGTAACTCCCCAGAACTTTGGTTTGTTTTGAAGCGAAGGCAGTGTTTATATTTGTCCTCTTCCAAACAGGTGTCTTTAAGAAGCGCATCCAGAAGAGTGTGCACGTGCAATTTGCAACACCACAAACCTGTTTAAGGTGCTGCAAACCGCATGCACCAAACGTGCAACTGTGCATGCGGTTTGCAGCACCTGTAAATTTGCAGTGTGGTGCCAAAATCTGAGACCGAAATGTCCCAGTGTAGAAAAAAACCATTGTAAAGAGTGGCGTGGTGCAAATGGAGCCTGGTTGTCCAGAGCCACAATCTGGCTGTTGGCCAGGCTCCGTACCACTTGTGGTTCTGTTAGAGGGAAACTCTTAATTTTACTAATGCGCGGTGTTAATCCTCAAGGCTAGATACAGACAATCAAAAAGCATGATGCTGAATAAATTCAGTCTTTGCAGGTTGGTCTAAACTGCACAGGTTATATTGAAACAGAAGTGAACAGACATTTACCTTTGATTCAGGAAATGTGCGGCCACATGCCTGCAGTGATTCAGGCCAGGGTGCTAGAGCATGGCTCTCTAGCTATGTGTTCACTTCCTCTTCCTGCTGCCTCTGAGGTCTCTGGGATTTGCAGTCCAGAATTATAGCAACAGGACTCTGCAGGGCTGCTCATCACTTCCTCTTTCTGCTTCCAGGTGCCTCTAGGACTTGTAGTACACAGTTGCAGTCAGCAATAAGTTTGACCAGGGAAAAGGGTGCTTAACCTTCCACCCTGGCCCCAGACCCCAGACGGACTTTGCTGCGGGGGGGCAGTCCCCCCCTGTAGACTGGGCTGCGTCCCCAGCTGGGCTTGTCCCCCAACTTCCCCTTCCCCTCCCCTTTTGTCAGCCAGTCCTCACTGCTCCAGCTAGGGAGCAGAGGGGCAGGGCCAGCCCTGCTCTCTGGAGCAGACAGTCCAGCCCAGCCTGGGTTGGGATGTTGGGGGACTGTGACTTAACTTGAAACAGGAAGGGGTCTGGGACAGAAGTTTTATGAAGTGGTTTGACCCAAATCAGTTAAGTCTGATATACTGCATTCAACCAAATTTATCTTAAACTGGTTTCAGCCAGTTTGAAACCAGTTTATGTGCACTGAGCTTCTGTTCTGCTATAGGTTTGAACCAGTTTCTAATCACTTAAACCAGTTCATGTGTAACTTCTGTCCCTAGCCCTAGAGTTTGTCTCATGAAACAAGGTGGTTGACCTAATGTCTCTTGCTAGTTTAGATCTACAGCCCAGCCATAGCTAGCACAATGATAATTCATTAGGAATGAACAAACAGACATGAATGGAGAGGTAAACAACAATAATTTATGCAACAACAATCAATAGTCAATACTAGGAACAATAACAGATCCAACAATAGTTTCATAGTTGGTAGGGTTGGAAGGGACCTGAGGAGATCATCTAGTCCAACCCCCTGCCGTGGCAGGAAAGAGTACTGGGGTCAAACGACCCCGGCCAGATGTTCGTCCAGCCTTTTTTTAAAGACCCCCAGGATAGGAGGCAGCACCACTTCTTTTGGAAGTTGTTTCCAGGTCCTAGCCGCCCTGACAGTGAAATAGCACCTCCTAATGTCCAGCCTGAAACTACCCTCCACTAGCTTGTGTCCGTTGTTTCTTGTAACTCTCGGGAGTGCTCGGGGGAACAGGGACTCTCCCAATGCCTGCTAGTCCCCCATAATAGAGACCAAAGCAATGCAGGGGTGCCAGAGAGCAATTCTTAACTCTCACTCCCTGTCAGCACTCAATCATAGACCACACTTGATAATTAAAGTGAGAAACCTATTAGGGATGTGCGAAGCGGGCAGTATTCAATTCAAATGTGAATTCAGCCTGATTCGGGGACAGTGATTCAATTTGCTGATTCAGATCATTATCCAGATTCAATTTGGCTGAATCTGAATCTGAAGATTCGATTCTGATTCAGAGAATCAGCGATTCAGCCATGGACACAGCTTTATATGTTTTTTCTATGTACCTCGAGGTATTAGGCATGGCTCATGAATGCTGAGATGGTGGGGTGGTGGAGCGTCCCACAGGAGCACAGGAGAGCCCCTGCACACTTGGTGGTGGACCCGGAAGTGGACTGGAAGTACTTCTGGTCCACTTTTAGGTCCACTGCTGAGCATGTGGGGGACACCCCTGGCACCCTCCTCTGGCTCAGCGATTGGCTGTGGAGGGACCCTGGGTGGCCCATAGGCCCAGGAGGCATCAGGCACCAAGCAAGGGGGTGGGGGGGGCCACCACCAAATGTGCAGGGGACACTCCACGCTCCTGTGGGACGCTCCATTCACCCCACTATCTTAGTGTTCATGAATTGTGCCTGGTACTTCAAAGTTTGTAGAAAAAACCTATAAAGTGCTGTCTATGGCTGAATGTTTGAATCTACGAATCAATTCAGAGGCTTCTGATTTGATTCGGAGAGATTAAAGGGTCTCTTGATTCAATTCAGATTCAGAGATTTGGCTGCTGAATCAGGCCGAATCTCCTTTGAATCAAATCAGCAGCTGAAGCTTCACACAGTCCTAAAACCTATATCAGTATTCCACCTCCCACTAGGAATGTCTCTGACAAGTGGAGACTCAATTCCTTGATAAAAGGAGGGGTAATATGTTATGCTAATTACTTTCTTATGGCTGCTCCTCCAGCCATACACACCCTTTCACTCAGCTGCTCCTCCTTCTGGACCATGCCAGCCTTTGGCCTTCCAGACCCACCAGCTACAGACACTGCAGAACACTCTCAACCCAAGTGTATGAGATCTATCGTGCTCTGGACCATGCCAGCCATTGGCTTCTCTGGGCCTTCTGGTCACAATGCTGAAATCACAAATCCACCCACACACGCAAGAGACACAATCACTCTGAAGGAGACAACCCTGATCCCTCAACTCTGTCTCCTTTTATAACCCCTAATCATACCACTTTCCTCAAACCAATAAGTCACTCAGGGCTAATGTCCATCATCTCTCAATCCAATAAAAGAAAGGATGCCTTGTCACTCAAAATCTCTGATACATACTTATCAATCTCTCAGTCCCTGACTAATCATCATCTGGATAACCTCAGGTATTTGTCATGCTTTTTGGTTTCAGAGATGTTGTTACCAAATTTCTACTGAACCTGCTTGAATCTTGTAAAAGAGATCACAGTTCAAAAGTTCATGTTCTCTGGAACTGTGCTGAACCATATCTCACTGAGCATGCGTAACTACATAAACATCTTCACTTATGAAAACTTTTTAGCTGGGCTGGGGACACTGCAGCTTGTGGCCCAACACATTGGTGCTGCTGCCGCCCCAGGAGACCCCCCAGGATCCCAGGTAATGTCACTGGGGCCAGCCCAGGTGCTGGCCCCAGCCTCCCCTACCCCACCTGGGATAATTTGGCACTCACCAGTGTGCACATGCAGGGTTGTACCCTGGGGCACAAAGCAGTGGCACAAATGTGTGCCGAGGCTTTTTGTGCCCCCAGAAAAATGGCAATATAGAAATACGGAATACAGAAATATGGTAGGGCAAATATGTTGCCCTACCCTCTGCATGTGGGGATGTGCCCAAGGAGTCTAGCTTTAACTCTGTCTGCCTCATAGTAGGCTCTTTAGAAATAACTACCAGAGTTGTAGTTCAAATCTATATGTGGAGCCATCAGCCAAACTTTCTAAAATATCCTGAGAGAATATGAACCAATTAGATTGGGCTTCAGAGGCTATCTCTGTTCATAAAAGTCTCCAATCTACAAACTACCATTTAAAGTGGTGTATATTCTGGAGTTTGCCTAATCATAATTCTTTATGTAATTTACATTAAATAAGAATTAGGCAGCTCCTCTTTAGGAATGCAAATAATAGTATTTGACTTTCTCCCCTTCTTCCTAGCAGTTTTTAGAAATTTAAAGTATAGGGTCATGATATAATAACCTTGTAGCTCTGTGAAGGAGGAGATCAAATACTTTGATTTGTTGTTATAGTGTCTCTTCCAAATGAATCAAATAAGTAGGAAATGAATTGCAGTAAAATTGAAATTTTTTAAAGCATGAAAGAGTCTTAAAAATCTGAAAATAAGGTAGTTAGCAAGTATTTGAGACTGAGTTATTAGAAAAGCCAGCTTTGGGTTGATATGGGATAACTGTGAACTTCATCAAGCATCAATATCAATCTTTTAACACTCATAATAGGTGTATTTCCAGGGCAGCCTTTCACAAGACTGAAACATTACCTTCTTATTTAAATGAAAACTGACATTTTCCTCTACAGTTCATGATTTTCTGTTATGGCTTTTTCAATCTGCCAAGGTTAGCTCTGCTTTTAGATAAGGAGTGACTTCAGCATAGTGGGTGTTGTTGCCTGCAACAGTGCTTCTCAGCCACTGCTCCCTGAGGTGCCTTGAGATCCTTTCAAAGATGCCACAGAGTGCCGCACAATGTTAGCATTGTTAGGTGTGCAAACATGATTCACAAAATGAACAGAGTTTTGAAATAGAAATCCATAGTATTAAAAACATCCTGACCTGTTGTGTTCTTTCTGAATTATTTGCAACAGAAGAATTGCTCTATTATTTTTCTATAGTCAAAAAAGATTGAAAACTAAGATACATTTTCTGAGGTGTGTCTCAAGTCTATGGGGGGAGTCCAAAAAGGGTGAGAGCCACTGGTTTACAAGATAAGCAACATAAACATGATAGCACACAATGTGATGTAATAAGGGATTGGTGGGGGAGGATGGCAAACTCCTACTACTAGTCACCTAGTTAATGTTGTTATTTTGCCCCAAAGGAACATTTGGTGTGTCTCCACATTGCCCTAAGTTGCCCTAGCAATGTGTTTGTCACCATACGGTGACATAGTGCTCACATGAATCTACATGTAATTGGCAGCTACATCACCATAGTGGGATGCTCCCCTGTTTTAGTGCACTGCTATGGCGAAAACTAATTGTGTGCTGTGCACATGGCACAATATGGGCAGTTACTGCATCAAGCATGGCACCGTAGCAACATTGTCGTATGGTGATGTGAAGACATGCCCATTACGATCTACAACCATTTTCCTGTAGCTGTTAGTTCCCAGTTGCTGCTTTTAAAAGCAAAGTCAAGATTTTTTGTGTACGAAACAAAGTATGCAACATATGGGGTTAAGGATGTATTTGGAGCAGGTCATATAGCTGGAGTGAGCTGTCCCAGTATCCATTGGTGACCTTTGACAGTTGGAAAAAGTTACAATGGGAACAACCAAGATTAAATAGCTCCCAGGAGAGTTTTTCCTGGGAGAGTGAATGTCGGGACATGCTGTAGCTCTGGGTAGTTTTTTCTATCAAGAGAATGAAGCTGGGAGAGTTCTTCTAGATTATCTCAACATGTGTATACAACCAGTGCCTCCAGGCTTAGTCAACCTATACTGGGGTTAGCATGGGACCTCCTGAGAATGAGGAAACTGGCTTTATGATTTACCACTGTTGAACAGAGCAGAAATATGGCACAGCAGAGTCACAGCCTGTGTAACAAATCCAGGACTTGATGAATTTTGCCATTTTGTCTAAATAATTTATTTAGCTCAATAAATTATTCAGGGATAGAGCAATAATTATCAAATAAGTATTGATATTTTTATTGGCATGCTATGAGCTCCATTAAGGACCACTTAATTCTGTCCAGATTCATAACTCATAGAATGCTGCAGTCAATCTTGTGGGGTATAAGTTAGGAAACAACTTAATTATAATTATAATTAATTTTATTATTGAATATTTAACTAAGAGACAGAGTGTATATATATATTAGTTTTAGTTAGAACATTTAAAGACATAATCAGGACCTTCTATATTGCTATGCACAGTTTATCTTTAAGAAAGACCACAACAATAGGCTAATTCATTTTTTTATCTTTCTTGTACGTTGCCCAAAATGTTTCTAAATATTACAAATATTTTCTATTTAGTTTTGCTTCTTGCCTCAAATTTCTCCTCTTTGGCCTCTCCTTAAATCAGTCTGATGTCTATATAGAAAAATTTAGGCTGAGTTTTTTTTCTCCTTAATTGTGATTTGTACATCTCCCATGGCAGTAGCCTGAAAAAGAAAATGAGGCTGAAATCATGAATCATACTGAAATTCAGTTATCTAAACTGTTGCTATGGTAGCAGAACACTTAGTTTCACTTAAAAGTTTGTTTGATTTGAGATATAGGAGTCAGAATTATCACAGAGCTAGAGAGCTGTAATGTTTGAGTCCTTATATTTGGTAATAAATAGAAATATCCAAAACTGTCCACACTTGCTGAACTCCTACTACTTCCTTCTGCTTGCTGCTCTCATCCTAAGCATCCCTTAATTTAAATGTGCACCCTCTGATAACCTTATGTCCTTTTAACTATGCAACATCCATTTACAGTGTCACCAGATTCAGCCACTACCTCGATTTGCTGCAGGATTTCTCAAAACTCTTCCCAAAGAAATGTGTGTAAGGGCCAGATCCTGTTTCTATTGAGGTTAATAAAAAAGCAGCCACTGATTTCAGCAGTGTCTGCTTAAATAATTCAATCCATTGCTTAAGATCAAATTTAATCCATTGATTAAAAATTAGTAATTTACCCCTGATTTAAAATTATGAGTCCTGTAAATCATGCCATCAGCATTCTTAGTAAGCTAGCACAACTTTACTATTGGAGTAAAGTACAACTTTTTGGAAAAGATCTTTGTCAAAATTAGTAGTGGGTCACTTCTGGCTGTGTCATTATATCCTGCTAATCTGAGATGCAGTGGGAACCAGGTCACAGACCATCCTTCCAGTTTTCAAAATGCCAGAGCATGCTGATACCACTTGGATTGACATACCCATTAATAAAATGTGTCACATAGAAAATGTTAACAAAGAGGTCTTGACCTTGAGGGTATGAGAGACTGACAGTAGTGAAGAGATGTCCTCTGTAGAGAATAACTGGAGCATAGCTGCTATTGTACAAAGGAGTATGAAATTGGAAAACGACTGGACAATTTTCCACAATAAAACTATTTGGCAGAAAAATTGGGGGAAATACACCTGTTAGATATTAATACATGAACTGTGTACTCTTGAAACTGGTTTTGTTGAAGGTGACTGTGTGTGGAGATTAACTTGCTATGTCATTTTATGGATGAGTTTTGATTCTTAGCTTAAGTCACAGAGGCTTTTCTTTGTGTCATCAGGATCCTATTGAACTGACTTTTCTTACAAGTCTCCTTACATTTTTGTCATCATTCTTTCATCAGCATTTGCAATATAATACCTTATAAAGTTAAGATGTTTGGATTTTTTTTTAAATTTCCTGCACTTACAAAGTTTCTCTCTGAAAGATGAAAAGTAGTTGAGAATATATAGAGATATCCAACCATTTTATGAAAGGGACAAGGAAGTAAATGGAGTGAGACCGTGATTTAGAATTTTTACCCAAAATACTCTCAAAAGACAGTGAGCCTGATTTTGTTCCTCCAAGGGGAATCTCTGACTCACATGAAACCATCTCTGAGTCATCTTTTTTCAGCTACGGTTGGTCTGTGGGTGGGGAAGGTCTGTGGGTGGGGAAGGTACTGATTAGTCCTATAAAGAGAAGCTGATGGAAGCTGTGGAGGACTAGCACAACTGATGTAAAGACTTAGTTATACATTAATTTCAGGCAGCTCAGGGAGCTCTTAACCCTTGTATTGTCCACACATTAAGACATGTAAACTAGTTTTAAGTACCCTTTAGGCATCTAAAAGTCATGCCACTCCAGAGCAGGTTTATCTCTGCTCCATGTTAGCCAGCTCATGTTCCACAAACATGTGGCCACTCTCCAGAGACAAGCCGCCCAAGGTGCCCAAGTTTCAGTCCTCCAGCATGCCACCACATCTGCTGTTGTGATGATCAGAGGACAGCTCTTAATGATGAGAACTGTCCCCCCTTAAAGTGTAATGTGTAACAAACCCCTAAATTAGTACAGTTTGGGGACTGTTCTGAGTTTTACTGGTGGGAGAAGCAGGGCAATTTGATGTTCATCAGCTCTAGAAAATGCATACAGCCACTTCTCAGCAAGCTGTTTTCAGGAGCAGGGCCAAACTAAAATGTAATGTAATCATTTAGTAGAAAAGCCATATCATAGGAATCTAGCAGTATATGGGAGTGTGTGGGTGAGTGGGTGGGTGTATGACTGTGGTAGCCAGTTCAGTTGAAGATGTTGATGTTTGAACTTTTAAATGCAAACCATGTATTAAAAATTCTTTTGTTCATAAATTTTATAAACCAGTCCATGTGACTAGCTAAATCACGTGTTTTCTGTTCTCTGAATGTGTAGCCTAATGGTTTTGTTAGGCACCGTACCTATTTAAAGACCATTTGGTGGAGTTTTGGGAGCACTTGAAAGTGAAGGAGATGTAGCTGATAACAAATACCTTGTCAATTCTAAGATATTTTGAATGCTTTGCTCTTTTGAACTAAGGTTTTCTATCTATCTGGACAGTGGTTTTAAAACAGTTGGGTTCCTTCCTGAGATTTGAGAAAGATTTGCCTAATTTTTTGGTTATGTAGCTGACTTGGCATTGAGTTTTCTCTTGGCATTCCCATCAGGTGTTGTAATTGCACCTCTATAGTAGGTTGCTGGGTGAACATTCCTGATGCACTTCATTAGATTTAATATTGTATGAACACAATTTTATGCACAGATTCATTAACCTGGGCATATGCTCATCATCACACAACTGAATCTTTTCCTAAACCTTAATAGAAACAAAGAAGCTGCAGGAACATTCACAGGAACCCACCCCACGCCCTAAAAATCCAAAACAAAACAAAAAGCCAACCAAACAAAACCCCCTAAACAAAAACAAAACAAAAAAGGATTTAACTGCAGGTCAGATTTAGCCAATATGTTCACAAGCACATTTTTCTTTGCTTACTCAGCTGTAACCCTTGACACACATGCTAAGCATTGTGTGTGGAAGAGTCTGTAAGTTCTGCGCCATGATAAAACAGCATAACTTCACTTTTCTCACCAGAGCTGTATCTGTTTACTAGGGGTGTGCAAAGCTTTGGTTGCTGATTCAATTCAGAGAAGAATTGGCCTGATTTGGAGGCCAAATCACAGAATCCAAATTGAACTGGGAGAAAAAAAACTTCTGAATTGATTTGGAAACAGATTCAGAGATTTGGAAGGCAGTCTTTCAGGAGAACAGAAACTGTGAAGAGGGAGGGGGAGCAGGGAGGGAAAGACTTACATCTGTAGCTGGCCAGTGACTATGATCTTTCCCTGAGTCCCCTTCCAATCACAGTGCTCTGGGGGAGGGATGTAGAAACAGCATATAAGCCCCTGTCTGCAGCCTTTTTGTCCCTTTTGTGAGCTGTTTCTGCCTGAGCAACAGGCTGTGAAAGCTACTGGACTGGCTTGGCTTCCTAGTCAGTCTCCTGCTAGCTTCTGTTCTTGGAAAGGATTGGATACAGCTTACTAATTACCCTTGCCTAGAATCCCTCTACTTATTCGTAAACAATCCATTTCTTTCAACTTATTCTTCCCCCCAAAAACCTTTTATTTGTTCTTGTTATTTTTTTCCCCACACTTTAAAAGAAAGCTGTGTTTTCCTTGGCAGTGTGATCCATCACTGTGCAGGAAAGCACATACATTACACACACACACACGTACACAGAGAACAAGAAGAGATATTAATACTATTAATTATACTCACATACAGTAAGCAGAGAAGAAGAGATATTAGACACATATAGTAATAAGAAAAGAGTAATTATATATTAATTATTATATTATTAATTACACACGTACGGTAAACACAACAGAGAACAAGTTAGACACATACAGTAATCAGAGAAGAAGAAGAGATATTATTAGTTAGTTACACACACAGAGAAGAAGAGATATGACAGCTGCACACACACAGATACATTTCCTAGCACAGGAAAAATTAATATGAAGTGTGCTAAAAAGAAAGGGGCCAGGTCTTCTGGCAGAGGAGGGAGGGAGAGAGCCAAAAGGGGCAAAAAAAACAGTCGGTGAAAATGGAAATGGAGGCATCAGGGGGTAAGAGACAGGCTGCGGTAGCAGGGAAGAGGCATGTAGCAGGTAAAAGTGGAGAGGTACCTGGGGAGTTAGATGTCAGGCAGGTTGTAGTGTGTCATAAATCCAATGAAGTGAAGTCAAGGATGTCAAGGGCTTACACCAATGCTAAAGCCCTTGACTTCAGAAGGGCCAACTTCAATAAGCTTAGGAGACTAGTGGGGAAGGCACTGAGGGCCCAGAAGATAGAGAAGATGGGAGTCCACCAGGGATGGTCATACCTTAAGGGGGCGATCCTCCAGGCCCAAAGGATAACAGTCCCTGACAGAAGCAAGGTGGGTAAGGGTGCTCAGAAACCCCCTTGGCTCAGCAAGGACATTCAGGATTGCCTGAAGACTAAAAGAGGGGCATTCAACCAGTGGAAGGGAGGAGATATCACCAAGGAGTACTCCTCCTTGGCCTGGGAGTGTAGGAGGGCTATTAGGAAGGCCAAGACAGAGATGGAACTCAGACTAACGTCCAGGATTAAGGACAGCAAAAAGTCCTTTTTCAAGTACATTGGGAGCAAGAAGAGGGCACTGGGCAATGTAGGGCCCCTGCAAGATGCAAACGGTAATCTTATGGCTCCGCCAGACAAGAAAGCTGATATTTTTAACAGTTTCTTTGCCTCTGTTTTCTTGAACAGGGACCGGGATATCCCATCTACCAGAGGTAGGGACAATCTTGGGGATAGCTCTGTCAGGCCTTCAGTCAGCATAGATGTAGTTAGGGATCTTCTGGCAGGGCTAGACATTTTAAAATCTGCAGGTCCAGATGCCCTCCACCCAAGGGTGTTGAGAGAGCTGACAGGGGTCATCGCATAGCCCTTGGCCCGGCTGTATGAACATTCAAGGTCATCTGGCCAGGTGCCAGGGGATTGGAAACTGGCTAATGTAGTCCCAATTTTCAAGAAAGGGAGGAAGGAGGACCCAAGTAACTATAGGCCTGTAAGCCTCACCTCAGTGCTAGGGAAGATCTTGGAGAGAATCATCAAGGAGCACATCTGTGAGGGGCCAGCAGGGGAGATCATGCTCAGGGGCAATCAGCATGGGTTCATCAAAGGCAAGTCCTGCCTGACCAACCTGATTGCCTTTTATGACCAAGTAACTAAATCCTTGGATGATGGTGTTGCCGTGGACATAGTCTTTCTAGACTTTAAGAAGGCCTTTGACACTGTCTCTCACCCCATCCTCATCAATAAATTAAGCGACTGTGGCATTGATGCCTACACAGTTGGATGGGTAAAAAATTGGCTGATGGGGCACACCCAGAGAGTAGTGGTGGATGGGTTGTACTCAACCTGGGGAGATGTGAGCAGTGGGGTACCCCCAGGCTCGGTCCTCGGGCCTGCACTGTCTAACATCTTCATCAGCAACTTGGACAAGAGGGTGGAAAGCACGCTGTCCAAGTTTGTTGATGACACTAAGATGTGGGGTGAAGTGGACACACTTGAAGGGAGAGAGAGGCTACAACTAGATTTAGATGGACTACAAAAGTGGACAGACGAAATAGGATGGGGTTCAATGTAGACAAATGCAGGGTGCTGCATCTTGGGAGAAGGAATCCACAGCATACATACAGGCTGGGGAGTTCCCTTCTTGAAAGCACAGAGGTGGAAAGGGATTTCAGAGTCATTATTGACTCCAAGATGAACATGAGCTGCCAATGCCAGACCGCAGCCAGCAAGGCCAGCCATACCTTGTCATGCATCCAAAGGTGCATCTCAAGCCAGTCCAGAGAGGTGATACTCCCCCTCTATGAGACTTTGGTCAGGCCGCAGTTGGAGTACTACATCCAGTATTGGGCGCCACACTTCAAAAGGGATGTGGCCAGCCTGGGGAGGGTTCAGAGGAGGGCCACCCACTTGGTGAGAGGGCAGCAGGACAGGCCATATGAGGAGAGACTGAAGGACCTGAACCTGTTCAGCCTCAGCAAGAGGAGGCTGAGGGGGGACCTGGTGGCTGCCTACAAACTCATCAGGGGAGATCAAAGGGTAGAGCTCTTTTCTTTCCAGTACTACCTGGGGTGACAAGGAACAATGGTAATAAGCTAATGGAGAATAGGTTTAGGTTAGAGATCAGAAGGCAATATTTTACAGTTAGGGTGGCCAAAATCTGGAACCAACTTCTCAGGGAAGTGGTCCTCGCCCCTACCTTGGGCAAATTCAAGAGGAGGTTGGATGATCACCTGTCTGGGGTCTTGTGAACCCAGCATTCATTCCCGCCTGTGGCAGGGGGTCAGGCTAGATGATCTGTTCAGGTCCCTCCTGACCCTAGCTACTATGAAATTATGAAGTTCATAGGTCTGTCTGTGAAAAGTGGTTTGTAAATTCCCTTTGAGGACTGAGACTGGAGACAGTGTTTTTTTTGTGAGAAATGTGCCCCCACTGGTAGTTGGGTATTCTTGTCTCTGATAGATTCTGGTGCACAGTTTATGGGGGTATTGGAGATGTATTGGCAGGTTTTACATGTCTTGTCATGGCATAGTCTGGATCCATTCAGTGTGTTTTGGGCTGTAGCAAGTTAACTTCTGGTGATGAGGTTAGCAATGTTTGGTGCTTGTTTGAATTTACAAACCACTTTTCACAGACAGGCCTATGAACTTCACTTCATCAACCTCATAGATACAGAAACTCATGGACTCAATATAAACATGGGATTTATGACACTCTACAGCTTCCTGACATTTGACTCCTCAGGTAGCAGCAGGTACCTCTCCACTTTTACCTGCTACATCCCCCTTCCCCTCTACCCGAGCCTGTCTCTCTCACCCCTGACTCCTACATTTCCATTTTCACTGACTGGTTTCCTTGCCTGCATTGCATGCCAACCTCTGGCTTCTTTACTATTCCTTCCATCCAGGAAGAGCACACACCAACTAGATGCTTCCTCAGCTTAATGAAGGGTTTCTAAACCTGAAAGCTTGCAAAGAAGAATTTCTCCAATTATTCAGTTGGTCTAATAAAAGATATCAGATTGACCCCAAGAACCTTGTCTGGGCTATGTCTTTAGATCAACACAACTACAACCTACACCCCTTAACACACACAAGTGACACGAGTTTTGCTTTTAGCAGTTTGAGGTGCAGTTTCACAGAAATCCCTGCACCACTCTGCCTGAAACCTGGCAGTCCTCCCTCATGCCTGTACGAGGGGCTATGTATGTGGCAGGACAGGTGCTAATGTGGGTGGCCATTTAATGCTCTGCTCTCAGAGCCGGAGGCAGCAGTTTAGTTTCTCACCAGCCAGCAGGAGAAGAACATCTCCCTGTTGAGCTTCCATGCCAGGAAGAACTTGGAGGTATAAGGGCTGGGGCTATATGGGGAGGAGGAGGCCCCACATCACCCTGGGCATGACCTAAACCTGCACTCTGCCAGGGTTGGGAGGCCTGGGTGGGACTGCTGGTGGTGTGGCAGCCCCAGGAAATGCCAGGACCACAAACATCCCTGGTGAAAGGTGGGTAGGAGCAGGAGACACCTGATAACCTCCAGCCACTGCATAGTACTGGCTGGGGAAAGCCCAGACCTGTAAAATCTTTGAGAGGCCTGAGGCTTACTGGTTGCAGTAGAGTTGTGGTGAAAACAAGGGCTACCATCCCTGCAGTTTTCACCCCACTGTGCCTTAACACACATACAAAGTCACATGTCACAAATTTTGCTTGTTAGTACCTTGAGGTTCAGTTTCCCAGAAACCCCTGCACCTATCTCCTTGAAACATGGCAAAGCTCATGCCCTCAGAAGGGGTCCCTGCTGTTTTCATCCAAATCTGCCAAAAAATGACAAACTTATAGGTATTTCAGTGATTCCCCATTATAGTCTATGGCCGAACCTCTCAGAATCGGTGCTGAATCTTCCGAAGCTGATTCGGCCAAATCAATTTGGAACAGCAGTCCAAAGCTCCGAAATAAATTGCTGGCTTCCGAATCAGCCAAATCCGAATCGGAATAGACTAGTTCCCTATTTGGACAAGATTTAATCAGATCCAAAAGCTTTCACAGAGGCAAAAAATCCAGGGATCATAATCAATCTTCTGTTTTGGTGCTGGGCAATCATGTTTTCATTTTAATACTCAGGTAATATAAATTCTGGATGGTGGAAGGGGCTCCTTGAATTGAGAAGGGAATCAGCCAGTTGAAAGTATTAGAAAGAAGGGATCCTGGGACTAGCAAGGAGTATTAGGAAAGAAAAAGAAGGTAACAGGGAACTAGTCAATTAATGGGAATGTTAAAGTGTCTTTGAGGTGGTGGTGAAAGCAGAGCTCAAGGTAATAAGAGAGGGAAAAAATTGTTCAACTATATAATGCCATAAATATTAGAACAATAGTCATGATATAAAGCTGCTAATCGTTTCCATGGTCAAATTAAACAAAAGCCATTAGTACTGTTTATCAGTTGGAGGAGAAGGGAAGGACTCATACTGAGCCCATTCTCTTAATGATAAACTTGAATTTAGCAGATGGAAAAAATGAATGCATAATAAATAGTGTTTCATTTCTTCCAGAGAAGGCAATTTCCTGAAATATACCAATATTATGCATTCTCTCCATCTGCTTTTCCCAAAATAAATTCATTTTCCCTCATAAACATTTTATTGTTTTACTATTTGAGTATCATCCAGATTTGTGGGAAGAAATGGTTTTGCTACCAGGAATTTCAGTTGAAAGTCTTGCCTACAAAGGAGAATTATACTGATATAAGCTATAGGTATGAATTTAAACCGATATACTGGTATAACCTCTCACATGGACACTTATTCTGGTCCTCAAGTGTTTTAATTTCATTTTTGTTGGCTTACAATAGCTTAAAAGTGAAAAAAATATTACTCTTATACCAGAATAAGAAAGGTCACATAAAGAGTTTATAATGAAAAAAATATGCAGCTCTAACAGGTTAATCTTTCTAGGGATAATATTAGGAACAGTTGGATATTTTGTTTGTTTGCTCTGTTTCCTTTAGGGTACATGGTTAGGTTTTAAGGGTGGTTCCAGGCTAAATAGGAATTTGGAACCTTGTGCACACAACTAAAATGTTGATGGTTAGTTGTTTGTAAAGGCAAGGTGATAAAATACCTGATAAAATGTTCATAGCAGGTAAGCTTCTCGATGAGAGATTCTCATTTTGAATTGCATGGTGAGTTGCATCCTCAGGCATCAAAAATGTAACTGTATCCTATAGTAACTTCCTCATGAGAGACTACTTTGTTCCCCATCAGATTCTTCTTTTTAAAAAGCCTTGCATGAGGATATCATAAATCTATTTATTAGGGGTGGAAAAGGCCAGGTTCAGATTTTAGATATTGAGATGCATATCACTGCATATCTTGTATATTCAGTTTCTGCAGTTTATGATTAATCTACAAATTTATCTGGGTATATCTAGAATCATGTACTTTTTGTGGCTCCCTCAGGAGTCCAGACTCTTATGTAAATAAGAATCAATAGAAATATTGACAGGTTATTTGTATGCAATTCAGGGAGAGTGTGGCTTGGCTGAGAATTGCATAGAGGATATATGACAACATAGTAACTGATGTCAGAAACTGCCATATTGCATTTTACCTGAGGTTCACCTAGTCCACCTATTCCTGCTTCCTGTAGTGACCAGCATCAGGTGAACCTGAGGAATGTGCAGGAACCCTTTTTAGAGATGAAGTGAGATAATCAGTGATGGCTTAAAAATGGTATTTTAAAGGTTTGCTTTTTGGGAATTGGCTTATAGGGGTGTGTGTGTGTATGTGTGTGTATATATATGCATTAGAATAGTTCAGAACAGGCAACAGAGGTTAACTGATTTCACAGTTTTCTGATCCTTCAGAAGCAGACAGGTTGTCTAACGCAGAAGTGCCAACGGATACACACATGGCCTAGGAAAGTGGAGGCATGTACCACAGTTCCATAACATGAAATAAGGTGGCACCAGCTTGCAAGGCGAAAGAGGGGGGTCTAAAATTTATGTTTGGGAAGGGTGTCCATGTGATGGGCTTGGAATATGCTGACAGCACAGGATGTGGACAGTGTGAAGAACACAGAGAAACACCAATCAGCAATAGTCATGGATCAGGAGTAGTCAGGAGGAAAGGAGAATACAAAAGTTGGTGGTTGGTAGTTGGTAGGTAGGGTCGGAAGGGACCTGAGCAGATCATCAAGTCTGACCCCCTGCCATGGGCAGGAAAGAATGCTGGGGTGAAATGACCCTGACAAGGTGTCTATCTAGCCTCCTTTTAAAGACCCCCAGGGTAGGAGCGAGCACCACTTCCCTTGGAAGTTGGTTCCAGATCCTAGCCACCCTAACTGTGAAGTAGTGCCTCCTGATATTTAGCCTGAATCTACTCTCCGTCAACTTATGGCCGTTATTCCTTGTTACTCCCAGTAGTGCTTGGGGGAACAGGGACTCTCCCATTGCCTGCTGGTCTCCCTTGACCAGTTTATAGACGGCCACCAGATCCCTTCTCAGCCTTCCCTTGTGGAGGCTGAACAGGTTTAGGTCTTGTAGCCTCTCCTCATAGGGCCTGCCCTGCTGCCCCGATCATGCAAATGGCCCTCCTCTGGACCCTCTCCATGTTGTCTACACCCCTCCTAAAGTGTAGTGCCCAGAACTGGACACAGTGCTCCAACTGTGGCCTGACCAATGTCATATAGAGGGGGAGGATCACCTCCTTGGACCTGCTCGTGATGCATCTGTGGATGCATGACAAGGTGCGGTTAGCCTTCCTGACTGCGTCCCCACATTGGTGGCCCATGTTCATCTTGGAGACTATAATGACTCCAAGATCCTTTTCTGCCTCTGTGCTGACAAGAAGGGAGTTCCCCAGCCTGTAGGTATGCTGCTGGTTCTTCCTCCCTAGGTGCAGTACCCTGCACTTGTCAGTATTGAATCCCATCTTATTCTCATCCGCTCACCCCTGTAACTTGTCCAGATCCAATTGCAGCCTGTCCCTCCCTTCTAGTGTGCCCACTTCTCCCCACATCTTAGTGTCATCCGTGAATTTGGACAAGGTGCTTTTCACCTCATCGTCCAAATCGCCGATGAAGATGTTGAACAGTGCAGGACCGAGGACCGAGCACTGGGGGACCCCACCGCCCACATCCCTCCCGGTCGAAAATGACCCGTCCACCACCACTCTCTGGGTGCAGCCCTCTAGTCAATTGGTGACCCATCTGACTGTGTAGGCATTGATACCACTATCTCCTAATTTTTTAATGAGAATGGGCAGAGACTTGAGAGTAACAAAGGGTCCTGCCTGGGTCCCTCCCGATAGTCCTCCTCTCCAAGCAGGGCTCCAAGAAGGGGCCCATGTTTGGAGTCCCTAAAAGGGTCCCCATCCCCCAGGAGACGTCTCCAAGGCCACAATGGACAGAGGCACACCACCAGCCCGTCTCACTGGAGTGGGGGGTGGAGGAGGGGGGCTCAGCATCCTATCTCCAGGCTGCTGACATGCTGACACCTAAAAGAGAGCCTTAGAGTTAAACCTGCATCCTGGCAAGACGTTTCTTGACTGATGACAGCCCTAGAATTGGTAGATATATAGAATTGCTTGATTGTCTGTATTGTTTCTTGTCTGTTATCACTGTGTATCAATACATTTGCCTATCATCAAATGGAAAGGTTCTGGTTGGTCTGAGGGTCCCCCCCCGGCTGAACAAAGCATCTGGATCCTAAATCCAGAGCCATTAATCAGAGGGCTTCTTTTAGTATTAACAATGGACTGTTGACACAGGTTTGAGGGTTACTTGAGAAAAAGGTGCCTTGCACCAACGATTTTTAAAAAAAATATTGAAATGGAATACTTGGGAGAGGAGGAAAAAATTGGCAGATCTAAGAGATGCAGATAAAGTGTAGCCAGGAAGATAACTTCCATGTTTTGGGGTTGTTGGCCTGAGAACATAGGCAGACAACAAGTGTTTGGAACTTAAAAAACACCTTTTATAGACGAGCCTATGAACTTCACTTCATAAATCTACTGGATACAAAAAATCTTGGACTAAATATAGACATTGGATTTATGGCACATTATAACCTGCCTGCCATCTGATAACCCCAGGTACCCTCGCTGTATTTTACCAGCTACATTCTGTCACCACATCAACATTTTCCTCTTTCTCCCCAGCAGCCTGTCTGGCACCAGTTGTCTCCCATCCCCTCTGAACTTCACTGCCATACATTTGCATTTTCACAGACGTGCATTTTGCATGTTGGCTTCTGTTCCACCCAGGAGAGCACACAAACACCAGCAGACTCTCCTTATGCCTGAAGAAAGGTATTTGTGCCCAAAAGCTTGCAAAGAACATTTGTTCCAATTGTTTAGTTGGTCTAATAAAAGATATCACATGTACCCAAAGAACCTTGTCCGCCGGGAAGATAACTGCATTAAAAGCACAACTTTTAACTTTTCAGTAAGTGCTGTAAATGCTGAGTTCTCTGTCCTAATGGCTGGGGTAGCCCAAATATTTGATTAAATTTTCAGACCTTGCCTCTAATAGTTTTGGATTCCCGTTCATTCTCTAAGGACTTTTTTGTTATTTCAATTATATAGGAACTGACATGTGCTCTTTCACTAAAAAACTCCAAGGAGTTTTGTTGTTATGGAGACAGTGGTCATTCATAGTTAATGTAACAGGGAGTTTTCACTGAGATCAGGGACTCAGTTCTTTTGGTTTAAGGATACTGTGCCTGTTCCTCACTTTTGCAATATATAGGTTGAGTAAATATAGAATTTTTGTTCATGTGTTTTTCTTCTTAATAGCTCAGTACCTAATAAATAGCTTGCTACAACAGGATTTACACAGTTGTTACTCATTGAAAATTCAAGCATAGACTACATTAGAGTTGTAATTAAATGAAGTTATAAGCAACTGCATCTGTGTATAACCAGGGCAAAGTCAGTAGCTCAAATCTATCTTAAATAGTGTTTTTTAATGAAACTGGAGGAAATTCAGGAGTTGCCAGAGAGACTACTGTCAACTCAGGAAAAGCTATACAGTATTCCACTCTTGCAGAGTTATCAAGTAAATCAATCTTTGGAACAATTGGACCACAAAACATTTGAGGTTGCTGCCAGTTTCTTTGGTTTAGTTTTCTGGAACCTCTTCCATTATCTGAGCTTCTACTCAGTGATTTAGACCTTGCAGACAGGATGCTTTTCCCCCACTGGCAAATATCACTAGGCCTAGATTCTGTTTAGTAGATGACACGGCTTCTTCCCAGCACACCCTTGGAGTGGGCAGGCACTGCTGTCTACCCTTTGTAAGAGAATAAGACTTCTTTTCCCCCTTACGGTCATCCTGCTGGTATAGACTGAGTGGTTGCCAGATGACAGATGGAACAGCTGCTGGTTTGAAAACAGCAGCTAGGTTGAATAAAAAGCATCCCCGTTCCCCAGGCTCAAAAGTGGAATCATTCTGTGTCTGCCTGCCACCTTTGCTCTTCTTTGCTAAGCATCCCAGAGGCAGACCTTACCTCGAGATAAGATGCTTACCTGTTCTCAGGGGCCTGCTTAAATTCCTATTCTTTCTTCTCATCTCTTCATTGCTCTATTTTTCTTTCTGTCCTTCATTTTTCAAACCTGTGTCCCTGAAGCTATGCAGAAAGCTAGTCTGCTCCTCCTCACTCACTTAGCCCAAGGAAGCACTAAAGGTTTAATTTCCCTCTTAAATATGGTGCTTCCTGCTGGCTTCATAGTGCAGGGCTCAGTGTGGAAAGGCCAATTCCAAACTACAGAGCTGAGTCTGGAAACTGCCTAAGGTGTCTATAGGAGATGTGGTGGACAAATGTTTTCTATCTGTTCTTGGAAAATGTGGGAAGAGAACCAAACCTGACGTGCGCCATACTGTATCACTGTGTTGCATAAATAAACAGTCTATCCACATTTGATAGGTATAGGAAACAAGAAGGATAAACTATGTAGTTCTGGCCATAGCTTTCCTTACTGTAGTTAGGAAATGATGTATAGGTTTCATCTTTTCATCTGAGAATATGGTTGTAACTAGATGGTTCTCATGCTTTTCTTAGAGGAAGTTAAATGATGATGATGATCTGACTTACTATAATCAGTGTTTCTCCAAAATACTCTAGCATCTGTACTTTAATAAAATATTTGTATCTTTTACGGCCTCCAGGTGGTTCTTCTGAATAATAATTAATGCATATTATGGACCATATCCTCAGCGTGTCCATAATACTTGTGAGTATATACTTACAAGATTCTCATATGTTATGCTATAGTCCATTAAGCCAAATCTTATCTCTTTGTAGTGAAAGGAAAAGTTAGAAGTTCATAGAGATTAAATATTCATTAATGAACACTGGTGGAAATGCGAGTTTGTTTTCATGATGTTATATGTAGGTAGATGAAGTGAGAAGATACTGATTAAAATAAGTAATTTCAAACACAGGTAGCAAATAATTTGGAGACTTCGTGTTACAAAGTAATACTGATGTACGACAAAAAATTGTGTGGAATTATTGTATATCAATTACTGTATATGAGTAAATATATAAACATGTAACTGAAGTTTAGAAATGAACTTGTTGTCGTGGAATGGAGAAGTGTTTCCCTGCCCCTTGGATGTGGTAACAAACATTAAGATATAGTTCAGAAGAGATTATAGCTGCTGCTTCTCTGAGAACACATAGAGATGTAAGTATCAAAAAACTACTCTGCAGGCCAGTAGCTGAGCACTCCTGTGTTCAGAAGCCCTTCCTACACTTTGGCAGATAAAATAAAATACACTTTAGAGGACGCATTCAGAATAATACAGGCACATATATTGCCTCTCTCTTTTATCCCTGATATTAAATAATGTATCAGATGAATTTATGCTAATGAGATCAAAGTGTTTCTTGAAGGAAGTAAATAATCTTATGCCCCTAGAGTTAATTGTTGAACATGTTCTTTTTTATGTACAAAGCTTGAAAAATGTGGGTTTCCCTAATGAAAAACTGGGATAGCTGCATTAGTTCCTCTTGAGAGAAAAAAAATCAAATATGAATTATCTGCATACAATTTAAATAGTTGTTCCCACTGAGTATTCAATGTTACATTCTCTGTTGTTTTTTTAACCCATTGGGATTGAGTGTCCTCTGGGTGAAGAAGGCACCCTTGTTGAACACCCCCTTTCCCAGCTTATTTTTGGATTGTTTACTTTGGTTTCACTTGCTCCAGTTTAACGGCTGAAAGAAAAAACTGGCTTGACATACTACTTATCTCCCTTATGTCTCTCTTTATTTTTATTTTACCTCCAACCCCATTAAAAGCCAGAAGGAGAGAACCAGAGACTGACTAAAGTATCCGGCATCTCCAAGCCACCTGGCCTACAGCTTAGCAATAATATCAAAGTACTGATCACTTGTACCAAATCACCATGGTGTTAATGGCAGCATTTTTCAGGAAAAATCCTCATGTGGCCCATGAGTAATTAAGTCAGCCTGGGGGCTCCTCTTCCCACTGCTTCTGCCATTGCTTTCAGGATCTCCATGCTCACCCTTCCTTCTCCAACTTCCACTATCACCAACCCCCTCTCTTTCCCCTGCCTCTGCCCCATCAAAGCCCAGGGATCTTGCAGCCCAGGCAGAGGTAGTCATGCTGCCTGTATTGTTCATATGGTGGAGGAGATCCTGTTACTTGCACCACAAAGGAGAGGAACCAAAGGACCCATGTGGCATGTATCCTTCAGCTGCTCAAAAGTAGAAGAGTCCTGACAGACTTGTCTGTGGACCATTTGTATCTTACATATCAAATATAAGTACAAATATAAGTACTCTGCATTTCTTCATTATCCACATTTTAAATTGCTTGAAATCACAACTAGGAAAAAGTACTGGCAAAGCAGGCAGCCTTCCAGATTTATTTGAATGCAACAACAATAGATGGAGGAAGGCAAATGCTAGGTTTTGGCTCAGACTAGCTTGAAGTAGAAATTAGAGGTTAAGAGTTAATTTATTCTGGTTTTAAGGGTTTGCTTTTATACTGAAGAAATCTTACCGATAAACTGATTCCCAAATAAAATCACAAACAAGAACAGTATCAGTATACTGACTTCGTAAACAAGAAGTTTAAAAAAAATTAAAAGTCTTTGCATGACTATTAATGATCATTCTCAACTTACAAAATTTTGAGATAAATCCCCTAACTATCAGACATTAAGGCAGTATGCACAGATATTTTCCCCCCAATGGACCTTTTTAAAAATACTTGGCTTAATTGCCTAGACATTGACCAAGGCTTCCGACCCCTCTGAAGTCAATAGGAGTTTTACTATTGACATTAGTGGGGCCATGATGTCACCTAGACTTCCTTTTCTGCCGGAGCCGTATGTCCTGCCTGTAATGCACTTTTTAGTGATCTAGTGCTCAAGGAGCATTTTGGTAAACAAGGTGAACAGAGTTCATTTGGATAGCTAGCTGTGTCATGATTCATCCAAAACACTCCCAGAGTTATTTGAAGCAGCTACATAAGCAGTGCTCTAAGGAAAAAAGTGTGCTTAAAATAATTTAAAAGACCTGAAATGTGAGTGCTTCTTGCTTATTATCTGCATTGTTATATGCTAGAAAAAGAACAGTCCCAGTTCACATGATTGTTTGTCTAATGATGAGTCACTAAATGACTGCTATTTTGTAGCAGTGGGAGAAAGCTTAAAAGATTTGGAATTGTGTTCAGATGCTTATCCAGACCTTTAAGGGTTGTCATGGAGACCTTACTTTCTCACTGTGAGAAAACATTCACTTCCTCAGTTTCTCTCACTGGTGAATTAATCAGTTTAATTCTGTAGCTTAAATACCACATTTTCTGAGGTAGTGAAAATTGAAATAAAAGTCCAGATATTAATCCATCCAGGCCTCCATCAGGGCTCTCCCTGGTGCAAATTACTAGAGGCACTAATAACACCTGTGACACCTAAATCAAAACGTCTGCCCCTTCTCCAAATGCCCCACCTTTAGGATATTGATGCAGAACTGGGCATTAGGTCTGATTTGAGACCTTGGCTTGCATGCTTTCCTCAAATGTTATATCCTCTGGCTCTGCTGAAATCTATTAACTTCCCTCTAAAGCAGTGATTCTCAACTAGGGTGTTGCAACACCCTGGTGTGTGGCAAGATCTTTTTTAAGGATACCACAGGATGCATACAATATTCACACTGTTAGGTGCACGGCACTTACACATGATGGTAGAGGCGAGTTACTGAAGAAGCATTTCTTGACTTGTTGTTCACAAATAGGGAGGAAGAGGTTGAGAAGGTGAAGGTGAAAGGTAACTTGGATGACAGTGACCACAACATCCTTAGAGGAAGAAGGAAGGAGAGCAGCAGCATTAAGACACTAGACTTCAGAAAAGTTGACTTTAGCAAACTCAGGGAAATGGTGGGCAGGACCCCTTAGATGACAAGTGTGAGGGGAAAAGGAGTCCAGGAGAGCTAGCTGTACTTTAAGGAGGCCATGTTAAGGGTGCAGCAGCAAGCTATCCCATTGTGACAGAAGAATGGGAAGTGCAATGGGAGATCAGCAGTCTCTTCAACGAGCTGAAACTCAAAAAGAAATCCTACAAAGTGGAAACTTGGTCATATTACTAGGGAAGAGGATAAACGTATGCATGGGTATGCAGGGAGAAAATTAGGAAGGCCAAGGCATGATTTGAGATGCAGTTGGCAAGGGACATGAAAAGCAATAGAAGAATGTCAAGAGCCAGAGGAAGAAATCATAAGTCCATTACAGAATAAAGAAGGCAATCTAGCTATGGATGATACAGAGAAGGGCGGACCAATAACATCCTGGATTGTATTAATAGAAGTGTTGCTTGGAAATCAGGGGAAAGTGATTCTTCTGCTGTATTTAGCACTAGTGAGGCCTCACTGGAGTGCTGTATCTACTTTAGGCCCACACTTCAAGAAGGATGTGGCCAGATTGGAATGAGTCCAGCAGAGAGCAACAAAAATGATTAGAGCTCTGGGAATGATGATGAGGAAAGGCTGAAAGAACTAGGCCTATTTTCAGTCAGGAAAAGAGAAGGCTGAGGGGGGGGGAAGTGAGGTTTTATAATAGTCTTCAAATACCTGAAGGGTGATTATAGAGCGAATAGAGATGGGTTTTTCTGTATGGTCACAGTGGGCAAGACTAGGAGCAATGGATTTAGGCAGACTCAGAGGAAATTTAGGATAGGAGGAACTTTCTGGTTTTGCGAGGTCAAGCATTAGAACAATGGGGATGCAGTGGACAAAGAGAACCTAGGATCAGAGAGCCATGACCATGTGCTGGCTCAGCCCAGGTAAGCACTAAGGGGCCAGATAGACATCAGGACAGGGGGTTACCATGGGCACCCATTGTGGGGCTTAAATGTCTCTACATTGATGCTAGGAGTATGGGAAACTCCTGCTTGCAAGCAACAACTTCGACCTGGTTGGGCTAACTCACGATTAGGCAGTAGGAATTGAAGGTTATAGCTTGTACAGACAGGATAGAGTGGGGAAAAAGGGGTGGGGGTGTTGCTCTCTAAGGAGCAGTGTACATCTTCTATAATCAAGATGGAATTATAGAAGGGCCACACTAAGGTACTGTGGGTTAGGATACAAGGGGGGGGGGGCTGGGGAAGGGACTTGGCAGCGGGGGTCTACTATAGACTGCCACACCAGGAGGATGAGCTAGACCTGGAATTCTCTGGGCAGCTCTCAGAGGCTATACATTCAAGAGATATGGTTGTCATGGAGGACCTAAACTACCCTGACATCTCCTGGGAGGATCAGTCAGCCAGGACTAAACGCTCATGTAAGTTCTTAACGTGTATACAGGACCTCCACCTAATGTAGGGGGTATACAATCCCACTAGGGGTATCACCTTGCTGGACTTGGTGTTGGCTACAGGAGGATGACCTGGTGGTGGGGATCTGCAGGTACAAGGTAATCTAGGGGATAGTGACCATCAATTGATTGAATTCACTATTTGGCAAAGGGTGGGAAAAGTAACCAACAGGGCAGAAATGTTAGACTTCAGAAAGGCTGCCTTCAGTGTGCTTAGGAGATTAGTTAGTGGGTCATTAAAGCTCAAGACTATTGACAAAATCGGGGTCTAGGAAGAATAGTAGTTCCTCAAAGAAGCGATCCTTCAGGCACAGAAGGAGGCAATCCTGCTGCATAGAAAAGGAGGCAAAGGGGCCAAGAATCCCTCTTGGCTAAACAGGAAAATCCAGGAAAGCCTAGGGGCAAAAAAAGGGGTATACAGGTTGTGGAAGCAGGGGGTAGCTACCAAGGATGAGTATACCTCCTTGGCTTACACTTTCAGGGAATCAGTTAGGAAGGCCAAAGCAGCATTAGAACTTAAGCTGTCGACAAAAATTAAGGACAACAAAAAGTACTTCTTCAGGTATACAGGGAGCAAAAACAAGGCACAGGGCAGCATAGGATGCTTACAGGATAGACTAGAGCAGTTGGTGACAGATAGGAGGGACAAAGCAGAGCTCTTCAATGAGTTTTTTGTCTCTGTATTCTTGAAAACGGATCTAGACAAATCTCTCAAATGCATTACAGACAGAAGCAGGAGGAACCCCAGCCCACCTACTGTCAGTGCCGACCTAGTAAAGAGACACTTGGAGGGGCCCAATGTGGTTAAGTCAGCAGGACCAGATGAGCTCCATCCAAGGGTGCTGAAAGAATTAGCCAGTGTCATAGCAGAGCCATTGGCACAGTTGTTTGATCACTCATGGTGCTCAGGTGAGGTCCCAGAGGACTGGAAAAGGGCCAATATGGTCCATATTTTCAAGAAGGGAAGGAAGGAGGATCTGGGTAACTATAGACTGGTTAGTTTAATCTCTATCCTTTCAAAAACCGTCAAAAATTATCAAGGAGCACATTTGTAGGCATCCAGCGGGTAATATAATGCTGAAGGGCAACCAGTATGGGTTCCTATCAGGTAGATCCTGCCGGACTAACCTAGTTTCTTTCTATGATCAGGTCACTAAATGCTTAGATGCAGGAACTGAGGTAGATGTCATCGACTTGGACTTTAAAAAGGCCTTTGACGCGCTATCCCCACCTATTGTCATAAATTGAATGGCTGTGCCATAGACAATTACACAGTCACGTGGGTGGCAAATTGGCTTAAGGGTCATACCCATAGAGTGGTGATGGACAGGGCGGTATTGATCTGGAAAGATGTGGGCAGCGGGGTCCTCCAAGGCTGTGTCCTTGGGATGGTGCTGCTCAATATCTTCATCAGTGACCTGGATGAGGGTGTGGAAAGCACTCTGTCCAAATTCGCAGATGACAAAAAACTGTAGGGCAAAGTAAACACACTGATGGGAAGAAACTGAATCCAGGTGGACCTTGACAGGTTAGAGAAGTGGGCAGAGAACAATAGGATGCAGTTCAACAAGGACAAGTGCAAGGTGCTGCACCTAGGGAGAGGGAATCACCAGCACACCTATAGGCTGGGCGATGACCTTCACAGCGACAACTCTTGGAGTTGTCGACTCCAAGATGAATATGAGTCATCAATATGACAAAGTAGTTAGCAGAGCTAACTGCACTTTGTCATGCATTAGTAGGTGCATCACGAACAGGTCCAGGGAGGTGATGCTTCCCCTCTATGTGGCACTTAGGGGTCTTCAAGAAGAGACTAGACAAGTACCTGGCTGTGGTCACCTGACCCCAGCACTTTTCCCTGCCACGGGCAGGGGATCGAACTCAAAGATCCATTGAAGTACCTTCCGACCCCAGCATCTATGAGTCTATGAAACAAGCTACCTAGAGAAGTTATGGAATCTCCATACCTGGAAATTTTCAAGAGCAATTTGGAAAGATCCTTGCCTGGGATGGTTTAGTAAGGAATGATCCTGCAGTCAGCAGGGGGCTGGACTAAATGGGTGCCTGTAGATGTGCAGGGATGCTGTTCCAATGTGCTGTAATCACAGTGCATCAGAGTAGACTTGATTAATTAGTCCCTGCAACTAGTTCAGCATCCCTGCACTTCAAAATGGTGGTGGGAGTGCTTTAACTAGGGTTTGTTGAACAAGCATTAGTTAAAGGGCCCCTGCCACCAGTCTGAAGCACAGGATGCTGAATACATGAGATGCTGCAGGTGAGCCGCTCTGATTAAAGTGCCCCAGCCACCCCAGAGCATGCGTAAAGACACCCAGTGACATTGTTAGGTCCCTTCCAGCCCTACTTTCCTGTGATTCTATGATTTACAAGACAAACTCAGAGATTTCAAATGGGAATCTATAGCGTCAAAAACATTCTAACTTGTGGTATTTCTGAGTTCTTTCTAACAGACAAGTTGCTCTATGTTTCCATAGTTAAGAAACAAGTGAATGCTAAAATGTGGCATTTTCCAAGGGGTGCTTTGAGTGTGAAAAGTTTGAGAACCACTGGTCTAGAGTGTCAGGATTTGTGTGTCTGATTCTTTGTCTAGTGGAATGTGGGTACTTTACTCATATGCCTTTCTTTAGCAGTCTCCCAGGTCCTTTAACTTGTACTGTCAGCCAAAGGATTTGGTTCTTATAGATGAAACCTGCACTGGGCAAAGGGAATGGCTTATGTACTCACTGCGTACAACTCCCAGGAACTGTAAGCCTGCTTTACTACCCAGTAACTAAGTTTTGTAAGGAAGACCACACAGTCTCTCTAACATCTCTCTAACCCCTCTCTTTTTCCCTTGAGAAATTTGCAGCTGTACAATCCTGCCCCGGACAGGGAGTGGACAAGTATTCAACTTGTAGCCACCCACTATTCCTTGCTTCCCATGCCTTCCCCAAACTGGGGTTACCTTGGTCTGGGAAGGGCACAGGGAGCAGCTAGGAAAGGCTCCCTGGCCTTCCTTAGATGGCAGGACCCTGATCCGGGAGACAGGCGGAGAACATTTTCTAGCTGCCTGATTCCTTCCAGCACTGGGAGGAGTTGAGTTGCTGCTGTAGCCTATACAATTCCCCAGACCACAGTGACCCTGGTCTGGGAGATGTGCTGAAGGAAACATTTCTCCATGCTGGACTCCTGTTCCCTGGGAGAGTGGCATTTCTGCTACTAGAAATGTAATGCCTGTCCATGACCCCTGACTCTGACTCAGCCTAAGATGTTGGCTCCATGGAGAACCCTGTTTGAAATCCCAGGATGGGCATCTGAGCCCACCAGAATAAATACCTGCCCCCTCAAACAGGAGAAAGAGTTGTAGAGGCAGGAATTGACTACACACAACAAATGATAAAAGATGCTTGGAGGTAGGGGGAAGGGGGTAGGACAAGCAGGCAGATACTGTCCTTGTCAAGATACTCCACCATCATAGTTTAAATAGCAGAACATAAGGCACAATGGCACCTTAGAGTGCCTGAAGATGTGTGGGGAGGCTGCAATTACAGTGCATTGGAGCAGACTCAATTAATCGAGTCTGCTGGAGTGTGCTAATTAGTGGCGACCTCTGTGTCTCATGCATTAGTGTTCCCGTGCTTCAAAATGTTGGTGGGGGCACTTTAACTAAAGTTTGTTTAATTTTTCTTGTAAATTATTCCTGGACATTAAAGCCAACTTGCCGTTGTAACAACCTGAAGCTGCAGATTGTTTCTATACAAAAAGTGACATTAGGAACTTGCTAGAGGCAGACAGTTGTATCAAATCCTTCTGGAATAGAAAAGAATGGCTGTTATTTTCCTGCTGGGTAGCAGATTAATCAACTCCTTGAAGCTCTGTTAGTCTCTGTTTTAGGGTGGGAAATGGGATTCAGGAAAGTTCAATTTTGTTAAAACATAAAATAAAAATAAGAAAAAAAGAATCTTTTTTTCTGTCTCTTAATGTCCAATGATACTGCATATTGATCAGCTTGCAAGGAAGGGGCAAGCTCGGGTGGCATTTTAGTGATTCAACTTATTTACCACTGTGAACGTCTTGTACTTTATCTAATAAATTACATTTTGCAGGATTACATGCCTCTTTCCCTGTAATTTTAACTCATTTGTTTAGGCTATAGAGGGGTGAGCATGAAAAAGGGCAAGCGTAAAATGTACCTGGAGGTTTTCAGGCATCTGGATGTTCTCTTGCACTGATTCTGTCACAATAAATAATATGGAGACTGATAGGTCATAAAAATGGGATAGGATCCAATAGCAGTAACAGCCATCAATGGGAAATGAGTTTAAGTAACAAAGTAAAACTATCATGCAATGTGTATCTGTATGATATTGCACTGAATATGGTTATACCAAGAGAGGGTTCGTGCTGACACAAAAGTTTTAGTAACTATAAAACATTTGAAGTTAATACTAAATGACAGGAAGAGTTCTCTCACTAAAATATGCTGCTCTTCCTTAAGGAGGTGATGCTATTCTTTGTTGTCTGTTAATATTATCAGTACAGTTAGGCATGATGCCCTTCACACAGTCATTCTTGTAAACTACAGAAATGCAACCCAGTCATCATCTAGTTTGTGTTTTTTTTAACATCCCTATTATGAACTTGCTATGCTGCCTGAAAACCTGTCTGATTTGATTTTTTATGCTTAGTTGCCTTCAGGTTTTAATAAAGAGTCTCTAATATGTAATGTTCAATAAGGGAATTAAGGATGCTCAAGAAAATGTGTACAAAAGAACAAAGATGAATTGTATTCAATGGACTGTTACCTTTTGCTGCTATGCTAATGGAAAATGACAGTCTTGCTTGGAATTTTAGTCCCCTGTGTCCTTTTTACTTTAGAGTGCTCATTTAACTCACAGTTGAATGTTTTTATACTTCTGTACCATTTGTCTTAGAGAAGACTTTGAAAAATGCTTTCAGGTGTAGGCAGTAGACTGTAAGCCATTGAACTTTTAATGAAGAACAGAACATGATAGATTCTGACAATATGAATATTCAGGGGAGCTTGTGTAGTGCTTGCCCATGTGTTACCTAATCGAGGTAGTCTTATGTAGCATCTGACCCCTCACTGTAGCATCTGAACACCTCAAAGTCTTCAGTATATTTCACTTCTCACTACTCCTGCATTGTAGGGAGGTGCCACTATTTTTATTTTGCAGATGGAGAATGAAGGAGCTAAGTGATTTGGCCAAGGTCATTCAGGAAATATGTAACAGAACAGGAAACACAGGAGTCCCAAGTTCTAAACTAGTGCCCTAATCACTGGCCCATTATTCTTTCATTACCCACGCACATGTTAGTGAGATCACCTGAGCTACCTATGGCTTGTTGAGTTTGAGGTGTAACTCCGGCTAGTTTAGGAAAAATCCACATGGTATTATGGTGTGTTATGTGAAACCTTTTACATCCCAGTCTTAATAGTCTTTACTATATTCACTATAGTGAATAGTACCATTGATTTTTCTGGGACTACTTATGTGCAAAACTGATGTCAGGTCCAGCCAGCTTCCCAGGCTTTGGGACTCAGGAAGCCTGGGGTGCCTGCATGCATCCCCAAGCCTGGAGAACTCTGCATGGTGGGACTCCCCAAGACCTGCAAACTGCTGACATACCAGTAATGTATGTCAGTAATTTTCATAAGGTTTCAGTGGTGTCCATGGCAGAGTACAGCTCTACTGTGTAACAGAAGCTCTCTGTAAATGGAAAGAATAAAAATAAATAGACTTATGGAGCAGCAGGAAGCAGCATACGATAAGGATTTGTGTTCTAATGTAAATGTGATATCCACCGAAAAGGTCCTGCTCATGTAGGTAGGTACCTGAAGTGGAGGGAAGTAAAGGAGACTTTAACAATTACAATATATTCAGTGTGGCAAGGTCTGCTATAGAAGGTCACTTGATATAAGAACTAAACACTCTGATCATTGCTCATAAAAGTTCATCTAGCCACTTCAATATTGTCTGCCCAGGAACAATGAAAAACCTAGGGAGAGGGTAGGTGCTACTTTTCACACATTCTTCAGCTGTCTCTTGCTTTTGAAGAACTCTATTCCTTCTTCTGTAATCTTCTGGTGTCCCCTGGGAATGTAGCTGATCAGAAAGAAAGGGCTTAGCTGTCAGAACCCTGTTAAAGCAAATACAGATTAGCACGTGACCTACAGTCCCAACTCATCTTTATTTGCAGGACTAAATTATATGGACCAAAAAACACAGTTTTGTTTGGGTTTTAGTGATGGACCGTCTTACCATATATGGTGAACAAATCTATTAAATAAATATAATTTATGAAGAGTCAGAGAACAAAAATATATTCAACAGCAGAAAAACCTGAAAACTATTTTAAGATCTGTGGAATTTTTAAACCTGAATTTATTACTCCATATTTTTACATTAGAATATCATTTGCAAAATAAAAATCTAGTTCTTGTATGAAAATCCAAGCTTTGCCTTTGGCTTTATAAGAAGCAGGACCTGGTCCTGCTGGCTAGGATCTCAGCCCATAGACGTTTTAGCTCAATTCAAAATTGCAGTCTTAATGAAGCAGTTTAGAATTGGCCTTGTACCCTATTCTGTTGTGGGCCATGAATGAAAGGGAAGAGAACCTGGATTTCACTGTGCACTTCTTTGACAGGAGAGAGATGATGTTTGTATTCTATCCATGGTGGAGACAAACAGGAGTTTCTAAGCTCTTTTGGGTGGGAAAGAAAAATACTTGCTGTGTCTCAAAGGGCGTATATAATCTGTCATTCCTGGAGGGAAAGGCTCACTGCTATGCCTTATTATGGAATTAAGCCTTCAACTGAAGTGTTTGAGCTTTGAGAGAGGCATTTGGTTCCAAGAGAGAATTGAATTGTACCTGAACTTGAGGCCAAGAGAATATTTTCTGGGGCTATGTGAAGTTTCAGTTGGCGATTTGATTCAGAGGAGATTCAGCTCAATTAGGTGGCCAAATCTCTGAATCCGATTCGAATCAGAGGACCAATCTAAAGGTCTGAATCGATTCAAAGCTCTCTGAATCTTTGGAAAAAATTCGGAGAGCTTTGATGATTCAGACAGTCCCTGGTGGTTGCAGGAGGGGGAGGGGAGCAGGGCTGGGGAAGGGGATCATGGGGGCACATGGTCCTGATTTCATGTGGAATGAGAAGCTACTTTGTGTGTGGGAGATTTGAAGTAATGTCCCTTGAGTATCCACAGTTCATGAGACTCAGCTTGTGTGTTAAGCTCTCATGACTGTTTGGAAGGGGAAGACATCTTCCTTCCATGTTTAGAACTGCACTGTGCCCTTTTCTGAACCATGAAACCAGCTGCACCACACAGACATTGTGGGGCTGCCATACACCTTGAATACCAAAGTAACCCAGTGTAGACTTCATTCATATTTGATGGATATTGAAAATAACATTTTGTCCTTGAAAAATACAAGACAGCCTAGGTAATTCAATAGACATTTTAACTAAAGACCACTGCACATCATCCTGCCATCTTCTAATCCGTTCCAGCTCCTCATTTCTCCACTGCCACTTTTTTTTGGTAACAGTTTTACATTCATATTACTGTTGTTGCCAGACCATCTGTCCTCCTGGGCATGGAGTCTGTTCTTTCAAAACAAAACTCCACAGAACAAAACAAAAAAACCCTTCTGTCAGGGCATGATTTATGAACTTACATGCTAAGGAAAGATGCTGATTTCAGCACTGCAGGGGCCAAGACCAGTATCAACAGAGATGCCCTACTGAAATATGCCAATATAAATAAAAATACTTTAAAAACATTTGCATACTGTGATAAATGGCATTGTAGATTCAAAAAATATCTGTGGAGTGTTTCATTCATGTAGAGCTTTGATAGTGAGCAAAGGCAGCAGTAATAATGTCTGTCATCTCACTCATCAGTGCTTGCAGTTTTGCTTAGCTTGTTTTTCAGAGTCCAGAAATCACCTGTGTGCACCTTGGGTTTAGCTGGCTGTTCACAAGCAGGAACTTTCATTCCTGCTTCTGTGCTTCCTGAAATGGCATCATAGAGTGATTAGCCAGGTGGGAGTCTGTGTAGATGCGTGCTTAGAGCTTCTACGGAAATCTGAGGTGGTTGTAACAAAACTTCCTAAGGAGGATTTTTAAGCATGAGTGTTTTTCTTATTTTTCTTTATTGCTAAGATTAAATTTCCCTGGCCCTTCCTTTTTCACAGCCATGCCATAGAAGTGTAGCAGGATTGAGAGCCTTTCTGCAGTGGGGGCTCGGAGAAGGAAATGATGGAGAAAGGAGTCTATAAAGGGTTATTTGAGTCCTTTTTCTCTGTAAGATTCCAATAACCTCTGGATTCAGAGTAGTGGATCTGTTTACCCATCCACTACTATTCTACTTTGTTTTCTAAAAACAATTCAGAAATCTCCTCGGAGACACCCCCTTAGACCACTGCAGCCAAGCCACAATGGGAGCTCTTCAGTGTATCATTGTCAAACTGGTTTTTGTGGTTTTCTAGTTGTTTTTTCTTAACTGCATGCTTGGGGTACAGCTTTCCTACAATAATTGACTAAAAAAAATTCACTACTTTAAAAATATTTTTCCCTTCTTGGATTGTCCAAATGTTAACTAGAGCTCTGTAGATTTTTCTTTTGAAGTCGAGGTGTATTTGCCACAATGGTTCACAAGCCTTTTGAACTGGAGTGTTGTGGCTCTGGCTAACACTGGCTGATCATGTTGCTTCTAAGCAATCTTGGTGTCAGTACCTTACACCTGTTCAGTAGAATCATGTTGGTCCTGCTTTTGCTGGTGGGGGCTCTTTAATACTGCTAGGGGGTTAGAGGGTAGGATTTTCTTGAGTTTTACAATAGTAAATATTTTCCAAGCTTTATCTTTTTCACTCTACATAACATTCTCTCTATTAGCATCAACTGCTGCTTTCGTTAGTATTTTCCACTTTTGTTGTTTTTCATTTTCCCTTTAATTAATTTGGGGTATTTGGTTTGCAAGGTCCCAGTCACAGGTGAAAGCTACTGCACTGTGCAGTTACGGCAATGTCATTTGTCAATAGAACTGCAATCATACTCCTTGTAACTCAGGAAAAATGTGAATATAATACTAAATTTAGGTGCTTGGAATCAGTGATCCAAGTCCTCCCTATTGACTGAGATGTCTGCTTTTATTTTATGCTGTGTAATCTTCTCTCCAGTAAGCAGCCCTGTAGAACTAACAACAATGAATAAATGCTAGTTGTGTAATGAGTGAGTTTGGAGGTGCTTTCGGGAACACCTGAGATGCTGAGCTAACATACAGTGGCATAGGTCCATTGACTTCAATGGTATCACACAGTTTACTCGAGGTGAGGATCTGATATACTGTCTCTGCCCTAAAAACCAGTCTTCAAAAGATTCTAAGGGATGGTCCTGCAGAGACTTATTAATAGCTATAGCACTTGCCTCTTCAAGTAGTTCTGTTGCATGCTTTAAGATGGAGCTGCATAGAGTACAGAAATCCTTGTGCCTAGAAGTCTTTGCAGTATTGGGCCTTCTGTTTGGACATAACAGGCAGAAAAGTGAGCAGCCAAGTGAGAACAACAAAGATCATGGGACTGTATGTTTATCTCTGTTAGCACCTCTGGTTGGCTTAAAGGGTGTATACAAGCAGTCCTCAGACTTATGACACAATTGGTTCCTGAAAGCCACATCTTAAGTCGAAACGTTGTAACTTGAAACCAATTTTCCCATAGGAAACAATGTTATAAACAGGGGACTGGTTCCTGAACCAAGGCCCGATACGTTATTTTCACCAAAAATAACCCAGAATTTTGTACTCAATCAATTATAAATGAGTAATATAGCTACATTCATGTATTTCTATTGTAAATAGCCATCATATTGATTTGGAAGGACTTCTTTGAGGTGACATTGCTGGACTTTCTAAAGAGCTCTTGGTTGGACTTTTTGAAGGGTTCTTGGCTGGAGTCTTCTTGTGAGTCTTGGCTGCAGGTTTTTCTGGAGTCTTGTCTGCTCTCTTAAAGAAAGTGTCCAAGGAAGTTTGGACAGATGTTCTCCAGGGAGATGGGCGACTCAGCAAACTTGTTTGCTGGCATGGCGTCAGGTCAGATCAAGCATTGTAAAGTTGAAACTGATGTCAGAAAGTTGAAATGGTGTCAATTTACAAATGTTGCAAGTGCAAAATGTTGCAACTCAAAACATTGTAAGTCGAGGACTGCCTGTACACAGTTTGTTGCATGAGGATGTACAGACTAGGGCTGTGCTAAACTTTGCCAGCAGTTTCATTTCGACACTGTTTCAACTCGTTTCGAGCTCAAAACAGTGAAATCAAAATGAAACAGAGAGCTTCAAAACAGCCTCGAAACGAAATGAGGCAAGTCAAAATGTTTCAAAATTTTTGAAATGTTTTGAGTTTCAAAGCTCAAGCTGGGCTTGCCTGCAGGGAAACAGAAACTAAAGTAAGAAAAGGGAGGGCAAAGGGGGAGAAGAAATCCTCTCATTATTGACTGTGTAGCTGGCCAGTGACTGTCACTCTTCCCTGAGGTCTCTTCCAATCCCAGTGCTCTGGGGGAGGGATGGAAAAACTGCATAAAAGAAAGTATTGTTTGAACTGCCCTGCTTTCTGCCTTGGTGTCAGTTGAGTGAGGGCACACCTTAACACATGCACAGTGTCACCCACCTATGTCACAAGTTTTGCCTGTCAGCAGCTAGAGGTGCAGGGCCCCAGAACCCAGACTCCCCCTGCACCTATCTTCTTGACAGCTGGCAGCCCTCGTGGCCACAGCAGGGCCTAGCAAGCCTGCAGTTTTCACCCCCCTATGACCTAATTACATTGGGAACTTTCATAGCAAATAACAACACATCATTTAGCCTTGAAAAAGTGTAGTGCTTCTTATGAAGAAAAATAATTCTCACCAGACATACTCCTTTTTGAACTCTGAGAGTGGACACTGTTTTTGTGTGTGTGTTTGTGTGTGTGCATGCTTGTCACACAAACACCAGAGATAGCTAGATGAACAGTGTGTGATGAGCAGGTTTTGGGTTTTCCATTTGCTGTGGAAAAATGTGGTAAAATGCAGATTTTCTCATTTTAAGCAGAGAAACATGGATTTTCTCTGTTTAAGGAGAAAAGTGCAGATTTTCTCCTTTAAAGGAGAAAAATATGAGAAATAGATGGGTGGACCAGGAGGAGGGTTATTGGACAGGGGGTTCCACATGAATGTATATATGCACTAGGGCTGTGTGAAATTTTGCCGGCCATTTTGTCCTGACACTGTTTCGACCAATTTCATGGTCGAAACAGCAAAATCGGAACAAAACAAAGCCGGTCAAAATAGCCTCGAAACAAAATGAGGCTGGTCAAAATGTTTCGAAAGTTGAAATGTTTCGACCATAGGCTGGGGATGGGAAGTCAGTCCAGCTGGGCTGACTTCCCATCCCCAGCGCAAGATCCAGCATCCCCATCTGCTTGATCGCACCGGGGGTGGGAGACAGCCCAGCTGGGCTGCCTCCCGGAGCCCCACATTTGATCACGCTAGAGCCAGGAGCAGCCCAGCTGGGCTGCTTTCCATCCCCGGTGCGATCAAGGCCAGATGGGCTGCCTCCCACCCCGGTGTGATGTAGCGCTGGGGATTGGAAGTCAGCTCTGCTGACTGTGGGCTTGGGGCTTCGGGGCTTCTGGCCCTGTGGGCTTGGGGCTTCTGTGGGCTTGGGGCTTCTAACCCTTCTGTCTTTCTCCCAGGGCTTCTGTGGCCCAGCAGGCAGGATCTGGAGTATGAAGACAGAGCAGGGTGGAATGGGGAGCCTTGGTGCCACTGCCAGGAGCCCTGTGCTGCCATAGTGATGTGCCCCCTGCCCACCTGGCAGTAGCAGGGGTGGCAGCACAGAGTTCTGGCCTCCACCGCTGTGGGATGGGCAGAGAGCACCTTGCCATGGTGGCACAAGGCTCCTGGTGGTGGCACTGAGCCTCCTCACCCAGCTCTGCCCTGCCAGGCCAGATCCCGCTCACTGGGCCATGGAGGCCCTGGGGGGAGGGCAGCAGGGTGGGGAGCCCCAAGCCCACAGCCACCAGCCCACATTTGCCACCTGCCCCACCATGGGCTCCACACCAGCTGTGCTGCCCGTAGAGGAGTGGGAGCCAGGCTCTGCCCTGTCCATCCTCCATGGGCAGCAGTTGGGACTCAGGTGCTGCTTGGGGAGGCAGGGGCCTGTGGATCTGGGCACTAGCCCCATAGTCCTGGCAGCTGGGGGCCCCTCTGGCAGGGCTCGGGGGGTGCCGTGGGTGGGAAGTAAGGGGTACCAGCAGGACCAGAGGGCTGTGGGTGGGGAGTGAGGGGTACTGGCAGGGCTGAGGGCTGTGGGTTGGGGAGTGAGGGGCAATGGCATGGGCAGGCCACCCGCAAATCGGGGCTTCTCACAAAGTGGGGGGGTGGGAGGAACAGCTGCAGCTGGACCCACCTCCTGGTGAGTGAAAGGAGCAGGTGGAGCTCTGATTTTCCATGATAAAAAACCCAAAATCAAATGCCAAAATTTATAGGTATTTAGAATTTATTTTATTATAGTGATTGAGGCACTGGCAGGCTTCCAAATTTGCTTTAAAATTGTAAATAGAGCAATAAAATATTGTGTTCAACTGATACCTATACATGCACACTCTCTCTCTTGAGCTTGCGCGCGCACACACACACACACATATATATATATATAGCGGCATTTTGTTTTACTTGTGGAGAAACACGGATGTTGGGGGTTTTAATCAGAGAATTTATGATGTTTAAACAGAGAAAATCAGGATCCCAGATGATGAGATTGTGGTCCTGCATAGCTCCAGGCTGGTAATGTCAAATGGAGTTGTGTTTGCATAAAGGCTGCACAGGATTATGCCCATATTTCATTGAGAGGTAAACAACAACAAAGAGCAATGATTATATATAGATCAGTATAACTGAGACAATCAGGAGAGGTAAGAAGACAAAATCATAGGTAGCTATTGAGACTTCCTCCATAATTTTAGCTCCACTGATAAGGACCAGACCTCGAGAATGACCACTATTCAGATGATAAATAACAGTACACTCAAAGACCAAGATGCAGCTCAACTGGCTGATACATCAATAGTTGTATATTAATGAAACACAGTTTAACTTTACTTGACTCTATTATCTGTGCAGCTATGATCTATAAAGTGCACAGTACATATCAGATACAGCTTTATTGTATAAAAACTGTACTCACAAGCAATATCTTAATCCTATTAATTACAGTTTCAGTGCACAAGAACTCCATTCACATGTCACATTTTATTACACTTCAACATCATATCAATAGTAGTCAAATAGCAGAAACAATGCTAATATAGCAATTTATTGTCATCTTTACTACCTTTGCAGTATTGTGGTTAAACTAAATTCAATGCAAGTTAGTCAGTTTTACTGCTAGAGGAAATGTGATAATATGAGGCGAGGTTGAAAGGTGGTACTGAAATCACCTCAAGTCAGAGGAGAAGGGACAAATATCTGTCTACACTAAAGCATCTCTTTCACTATGGCACGTGAACACTTCAAACACACTTATGTATATCACTTCAGAGAACACCTGTGACCTGGGGAAATAGTATGATTCCCCTTTAAGAGCTTGGGAACAGGAGCACAGAGATTAATGGTGAGATTTTTTTGGAATATTTGTCTTCATGCAATTTATAAACTCTGTTTTATATTTGCTTCTTCCATTGACTTTTTCCTTCATCTTGGGAAACAATGTGGACCAGGACCAAGCTTTCCATTCACTAAGGGAATCAATAAATCATCTATGCCAAATAAATTTACAAGGAAATGTTTCAGATTCCAGCCATGTCATTAGTGCAGTGCTGCCCTCCAGTTTCCTAGCCAGAAACCTGGTACTTAGACTCATCTACCTAAATGTTTATGGCTTACCAGCTGGAAAAAGAAGCATTAACAGCTTTCTCACCCAACATTGCTGCACTGATGATATCTGCTTCCAAAAGATGCACATTGATGCAGAGGAAGTGTATTGCCTTAACACCGAGTGATTTCAGTTGGTGAGCTATAACCATCACAGCGTATATGACTATGCTGCTTGTATGCAGGGCAGCATCACTTTTCTTCAGACTTCCATGTTATGTAGTGATCCAAACTAATAGCCTCTGGGCTCTGAGCATTTACAAGACTCCAAGTGAGCCCTGGGGGCAGCAAGTTCTATCCTTCCTGAATTGCCCAGCTATATATGTTGGTAACTTCAATAGCTGCTGCACAGATTGGATCAAACCTGGAAGGTCTCCTAAGAATCTGGTACTTATCTCTGATTCCAAGCATTTGGCTTGGCTAGAGGCCTGCATTATTTCTCTCTTGATCTCTGCTAGGTTGCTTCTATTAAAGGGCAACTTTAGCTATAGAACCCTAGAGAAGCAGGTCTGGAAGGTACATCCAGATGTCATCTAGTCCAACCCCCTACCGGAGGCAAGATTGTCCCTGTCCAAATCATCCCATACAAACCATTATCTAAACTGTACATAAGACTACCCTTAACTTTGACACAACATACACCTAACACCCTAACCTGACACAGGAAAAGCAGGGGAACCATGGCAGCCAATGTCCTGCTTCTGTCAAATGTGGTAAATATAAGCCCAGGAGGTCCTGGGTAGAGGGCCATGTCCTCCCCAACAGAGGAAGGCAAAAACCCCCAGAGTCCATACCAGTTTGACCACGTGGTAGAATTCCTTCCTGACCCTAATATGGCGATTGGTCTGACCCTGAGCAGAGGGGCAAGACCCTCTAGCCAGGAACCTCTGGCTTTGCTTCTAGCAGGAGAATCTGCATACCCTCGTTGAAGTCCCCAGCCTTAGCTGTAGTCAACACCCAATGCCTCTAGGGATGCTTAAAAACAGATACAGCATAAAAAAGCAGGGTGGGGCAGGAGCAACCAGCAAAGCCCAGAAACATGGGTAATAGGCATAGCTACACCTAGATCATCCCTGACCAGTGGCTGTCCAACCTCTTCTTGAACACCTACAGTGATGGAGAGTCCATAACTTCCTAAGGAGTCTATTTCACTGTCCCACTATTTTAACAGTGAAGAAGTTTTTCTAGATATAAATTTACTTTGCTGCAAATTCAAGCCATTGATCTTCATCCTCTGCTATGCAGCAGGAGATAAAAGATGCTTTCTCTCTTGTTTATGGAAACCCTTCAAGTATTTGAAGACTGTTATTATGTCCTCTCTTAAGCACCTTTTCTTCAAGGTGAACATGCTTAACTCGTTCAGCTTCTCCTCGTATGGCTTGCCTTCTAAGCCCTTGATTATATTTGTTGCCTGCCTCTGGACCCGCTCTAACTTCTCCACATCCTCTTTAAAATGTGGAGCCCAGAACTACACACACGACTCTAGATGAGGCCTAACCAGCGCCTAGTAGAGAGGCACTATCACCTCCCATGTCTTGCACCTACCTAATGCACCTACCTAAACTACATTTGCCTTTTGTGTGGCTACATTACACTGCAGACTCATTTTGAGTCTGTGATTTACCAAGACTCCCAAGTCCTTTTCCAGAGAGCTGCCATCCAGACAGATGTCCCCAATTTTGTATTTGTGTTTTTGATTATTCCTCCTGAAGTGTATCACCTTGCATTTGTTTGCATTGAGCTTCATCCTGTTAGCTCTAGCCCAGGGGTAGGTAATTATTTTGGGCAGAGGGCTGTTTTCCGAGTTTTGACAAGCTGTCAAGGGCTGCATGGGTAGTCCCACACCTTGACCTGTACCCTGTCCCCTGGTCACGATCTTGTGACCACAAGTCCCGCCCTCTAACCCCTGACCTTTGCCACCAGAAGTCTCTCCCCTTGTCCTCAGAAATACTCCTTTCAGCAAGGGGTTTTGCCATCTTGGAACTAGAAAAATACCAAATTATATTCTAAAAAGTGAACATCTACATTCATTAATTGATTTAAAAACATTTTTGTCCTGGTTTACTTGTGTTTGTGTAGTATGCATAGAGGTATATAATAGCTTAAAATGAAGTCTCATTCTTGTATATTGTGGCAGGGTGGGGGATATAGTGGGGTGGGTATAGGTTTGTGGGGGTGGTGGATGTGTGGGGGAGAGGGTGGGTGTGTCTATGGGGTAGATAGGTGTGGGGGGGTATGGGTGTGAGATGAGGGAGCATGTGGGTGTATATGTGGGATGTGAGTGGGTATGGGGTTTGTGGGGGAATGAGTGTAGGAGGGAGGGTAGCTGGGGTGAGTGAGGGGTTGTGCCCCTGGCTCCTGTAATTTTTGACAGGCAGCCAGGAGCAAATAAGTATTAATTTACTTAATTATTTAGGGGGCCTGAGGGTTAGATACAATGGTAGCCCATGGGCCATATGTTGCCCACCCCTGCTGTAGCCCAACTTTCCAATCTATCAAGATCCTTCTGAATTGTGCTCACATCCTCCAATGTGTTCACAATCCTTCCCAGTTTCTCGTCATCCCAAACTTGCTCAGGAAGCTTCCTATGCCAGCATCCAAATTTTAATAAACACATTGAACAGCACCAGACCAAGGACAGCCCCCTGTGGGACTCCCTTTGAAATATCCTGCCATTCTGACATGGATCTATTTAATAATTACCCTTTGCTTGTGGCTATTGAGCCAGTTGTCTATCCATCTTGTAGTAGTTTTATCCAGCCCACATTTCTCTAAATTGTTTGTGAGAAGGGCATCTGGGGCCTTGTCAAAATCCTTGCTGAAGTCCAGACATAGCATTCCCTTCATCCAGCCAAGTAGTTACCTTATCAAAGGAGATCTGGTTTGTTTGACACAATTTGTTTTTCATAAATCCATGGTGGCTGCTTGTGATCAACCCACCATCCATCTTCACATATCATTCTTGTTGATACCCTATATAGTCAGCACCAATTGTCATTGATCCATATTCACTCGCAATATCTGCTGCTTAAAAGTGCCTCCAAGGCCAGGTAAAAAATTTTAAAGTCAAACTGGAATGCTGACTATGCCATTTTAGCACATAGCATCAGGATTAGCCTTCCTTCTAAATAGCTTAGAAATAATTCTGGAATGCCTTGCTTACAGCTACAGAAGGGTCTGTCCCATGTGGCTTCCATCTAGTGTACATCTCCTGTCTCGAGACCAACTATGTGGTGCTGCTTTATCAGTACACAGAATCTAGGGACCTAGACACTGAAACGAGTTGTATCTGATTGTACCAGGATAATGAATGCCCTCCCAGAGAGATTACAACATTTTTTACTCACATTGAACAGTTACAGGTAATGAAATGGTGAGAACAGAAAGGTTAAGCAGTACTACTACATGGGCATATCTACATACACAATTAATGCAAAGCAATAAACTCCGAAGCTTATTGCTCCCGAGTTTATTGCTCCTGGGTGACTGCAGCATGTTGAACCAGGTTGGAGCAGACCCACCTGGCAGGAGGCCCCAGGGGGTCAGTCTAACAGCCTAAGGCTGCTCCCCCCAGCTCAGTTTACTGTGGAGGGGATGGTTGGGGCACCTGCACTAGCTGTCAGGCATCCCACCACACCAGAGCACCCTCATGCCCTAGCCTCCTGGGGCAGCATCTACACATGCACTGCTGCAGAGTAAAAAGCTCCACAGTAGGCTAGTATTTGTATTTACAGGTACCTATATTTACAAGTACTATCCTGCTGCAGAGTTAATTAGTTTACTCCAGGGGCACACAAGTAGATGCGCTGTTTACTGTGGAGCTAATGAGTCTACTTCGAAGTAGACATCTTGTGCAGATGTGCCCCATGTGAGTAAATGCTCAGCAGTAAGACTGGTGACTTCTCAGTCTGGCATTTCTTGTGTGAACACCCCTCAGAACTGCATTTTAATTAGTTAAAATGTTTTCCCAATCTTCCCTTAAAAATTACTTAGCCAAGCTCTACATAATCAGTTTGCAGTTTCTTTTTACTAATCAGTGCTTCAAGCCCCTTTAACAGTTTTGTTTCTCTTTTCTCTATTTCCTCCAGTTTTTCTATGTCTTCCTGGCAGTGAGGTTCCCAGAACTGAGCTCAGTTTTTCAGATTTAGTCTCACTAGAAGAAATAAAAGGTAAGAAAAACATTTTATTGCTTAAGGGTAATGTAGAGCTGCCTAAATTATTTGTCCCCTTAACGGACCTAGGCTGTCTTTTATACCTTTAGTTATTACATCCTTTTATAAAATACATCATTCATTTATGAAATAAGGAAAATCCAAATGAACTTTTATTATGATGGAAAAAGCTTTGTGTTCTAGATTGGTTTAATTCAAACCACTGAGTAGAAGCATTTCAAATAGCACTGAAAGGCTGTGTGTCCAATTTTACATGCTAATAGAAAAGATTACATGGTAATGTGTACAGGACTGAAAATCAAAGATGTGCTGCACTTATTTTTTCAGATCCAGCTGACAAATAGCAGGGGAATATATATTTTACAGCAGCTGCTGTTCAGGTGAAAGTGGGGGTGGGATTTGGTTTTTCTTTTTTTTTTAAGGAAATGTTTATTATTTATACACCCTGATAGGTATACAACTTTTTAAAGCTAGGATGGATTTGAAAGTTGCCATATACACTAACATACCTTATCATGACATAATATAATGTAATGTGCTGATTTATTTGACAAATGACATGCCATAATGTTGCAATTTTGGTGCATCAAAATTTAAAACAGTCCAAGATATTGTGTGTTCCGCTCATGAGAGTGTGCATACTCCTTCATTTCAATTTATTTTCCAGACTCTTTCATTTATCTTTATTCAAAATGTTAAACCTTTAAGGTTTCCCCAGTAAATCCATCAGCAGTATCATTCTGTAGACTAATTTAAACACTCCATCTTTCACTGTCTTTACCAGCTACGAAAAGTCATATGTTTAGACAGTAATATTTGATAAACCCCATTTCTGTGTGTGCTTAGAATAAGAGGGGTTTAACCCATTTTGGGAGTGTCCAGAGAAGTGCGCATGTGCCTCTTGCCCTGTCTCAAACCCCTTTGAGGCAGGGCAAGAGGCGTGTGCAGGAATGAAAAAATGGATATCCTGGGGTCTAAAACAACGAAGTTAAAAGGAGCAGGGCAGGGCAGGGCAACCAGAGGCTGGGTCCTCCATGGAGATGCTCTGGCTGCCAGAGCATCTCTGTGGTTGGCCCCTTACCCTGGTGCTGAAACACATGGCCTGGCAGACAGTGTGCTGCAGCACCAGGGCTCCAGTGCCTGTAAGTAAGGGGTCAGGGAGGCTGGAGAAGGTGGGGAGGGGACCATAGGGGGGCCCCCTGCTGGCCCTACCCACTCCCCCATCACCCCTGACCCCTGCCTTGCCTGGCCCCTCCCCCCACCAGCCTCCCAATCCCTTCCCTTCCCTGCCCAGCCCCTCCAGCCCCCGATCACTTTCCTGCCTGGCCCCTCCCCCCCAACCCTGCCCTGTCTGACTCCATCCCCCCAAGACTCCCCATCCCTGCCCCACCCATAGTTTAAAAAAACCCAACCCCCCTGGCACTAACTGGCAGTTGGAGCTGCCATCCAGCTCAATGGGGCCCTGCCTGCACAGTGTGGGACAGAGGGACAGCCCCAGGGGCCCCAGTGGCCCCAGCCCGGGACCTCCTGCCCTGTTCTGCTTGGGCCAGGAGGCTGTGCCAGGAGGCCCCAGAGCACCCCCACCCCTGCTTCTAAGGTGAGTCGAGGCTTTTTTTCTGGGGGGTTTTTTCTGTTTTTTTTTTTTTAAGTGTTGGTGCCTGGGGTTGGGGGATGCAGCCATGGGGGCCTGGGGTTGCAAATGGGGGTGGGGTGGAGCAGCCATTGGGGGGGCTACAGCAGTTGGTGGGGCATGGGGCCAAGTGGGGCAGCAATCGGGGGACTGGGGTGGGGCATGTGGCCCTTGTTGGGGGGCCATAGCCCCTGCAGGGGCCATTTGGCTCCTGTTGGGGGGCCGTAGCCCCTGTGTGGCCATAGCCTGCCAACAGCCAGTGCTTTAACATGGTAGATATATCAATAAAATATTGCCCAACTGATTGCTGTCTCTCTATCTCACTGTCTCTGTCTTTATAGTGGTATTTTGTTTTAATTGTGGAGCAACATGGATTTAGGGGTATTTTACAGAGTGACTTTGGGATTTTTTTATCAGGGACTTCTCAGTTTTCCAATAGGGAACACCAGAATTCCTGCTAGGGAGGCCAGTGGCAGGACCTGCCTGCTCAGAGCTGGCACCTTGGACCCATGTGGCTGTGACTGACCTCCTGGCCAAATGGGATCAGGAGGATATGCTTTGACAGTTCAAAGCAGGCCACCACACCCAGAACATCTTCCGGGCAATAGCTGCCCAGATGGCCAGGCAGGGGGCACATATGGCAGTAGTGCCACACAGAGGCCAACCCTGCAGCCACAGCTCACTGGCAGCTGGTCTAGAGGGGCAGATGCCTCAACCTGGTCTGGCAGGTGTGCAGCAGGTCACAGCCAGGCAGCAGCCCCCACTGCCAGACTGCTGCAGTGGGTAAAGGGTGCAGGGAACTCTCAGGGCTGCTTCAGCAGTCCAGCTGGCACAAGGGGTAGCATCCCCAGGTACCAGTTGGCTGAGCCCCAGAAGATCCTGAGAGTGAGCAGCCCTGAGCTACTTGTCAGGGCAGCTTTTTGTACTGCTGGGGCCAGGACAGGGCATCTTTTTATACTGATGAGGACAGCACAGGTGCTGGCCCCGGGCTCTAGCCCCCCCTGACTGCAGATCTGGGAGGAGCCAGGCAGGGTTATTTTGCCCCAAGTGTCACAATTTGCTCCACAACAAAGTGCATGTCTGAGCACATGCACTGCAGCAAAAAGCCTTGGCTCAGATTTACACCACTTCTATTTGAGCTGCTGCAAGCGCACGTGCTTGCATGTGTGGACACGCCCTATGATATTTTCATAGGGCTTAGAGGAAACTAACATTTGCTGTATACGGGTGTTACCTTTCTACCAGGAGAATTGTCATTCTTCCTGTAGAAATGATAGGTGTATAAGCATTCTTTCAGTATTTCCTGGGGAAACATACGCACTCTGAGATCTTCTAGGTGTCAGCACTTATACACTCCCCTCCTGGTGTGTTCAAGGAGAGGAGGGAAGCAGCAGGGACTATCCAGGGCTGGGAGCTTTGCACTGCTGCACTTCCCTCCCCCACCTGGACAGCTCTGGGAGAGGAGGGGGGCAGGGAACAGCATTCTCCACCCCTTCCACAGACCAGGGACTGCCTGGTCTGGGGAACAGGTTGAGCTCTTTGCTCCCTCTGCTCCCGAGGGAGCTGTGAACATGAACTGTGAAGTGGTGCATGAAGGAGAAGCTCCCCCCACCCCCCCCAGCATGGCACTTGAGAGCCCTCAATTATGAGCTGCAGGTGTAGGCTTTGAAGTGGTGCATGGGGGCAGAACTCCCCCCAACCATGGGGCACATTAAGTCCTGCTATTCCAGTCCTGCCAGGACGAGCCCTAGTTTGGAGAAGGGAGAGAGAGCAGCTGCATGCATGTTGAATACCTGTACTGCTCCCTGTCCTGGGACAATTTCTCAAAAATGTCTATCCCTAGAAATGAATGTCTCTGCATTTTACTGCAGAACAAAATCTTAGCTCACTAAGAATGTTGTTCACGTTCAGCTTTCATCTTCTTATTATTCGTCATTTCCCTTTATAGAACTGCCCCTGCAAGAAAGCCTCTTTCTTGGTACTACATGTTATGGAACATCTGCTAATACTAGGATTTTCAGGGAAAACTTTTTTCATCTGAGCTACTCTCACTGCTCTCTTCGGATTTGTGTTGCTTTCTCTTTGTTAGAATAGCACTAGTTTTTACATACAGCATATTTCCATTTACTCAATCACTTGTGCTGGAGGATCTCACTTGGTAACCATTATAAAACTTTATAGTCTTTCCAGAGAAGAAATTTTAAGGGCAGGTTCTTAGCAGGTGTAAATTAATGTTCCTCCATTAAAGTTAGTAGAGCTATGTCAGTTTGCATCCCCTGAGAATCTTGGTCTTGTATTTCATAGCATACCTAAATCATTTTTTTCCTGCTCAAAATACCTGTTATTAAACATGAGTCAAACAAATTTAATGGTAGGGGGTAGGGCTTTTCTCTTTGGAAACCAATATAATACTAAAAAATAAGAAGAACAAAAAAGATGTACTTAATCTAAACAGAAAGCTTTAGCCTTGGCATCTGAACTCTTATGCATAACATAGAAATAGCGAAGAAAGTAGCCAAGATCAGGGCTCACTCAGTAAAAGTTTGATATATAAAATAATAATAATAATAATAATAATACATCATGATATTATTATAAATAAGAGAACAATTAAAGATGAATTCTGAATGTTGACTTTGAAGGATGAAAATTTCCCAAAGTATAGAAGGGTAAATAAGTTCCAGCCCTTTGTGGAAACATTTTTTAGTTTGAAAAAAGTGTTCTGCTTAAGTTAGATAAAGGATTTACTTAAAAAACTTGAAATGAAAAAGATAAGCTATATTCTACTGCAGAGCTTTTTAGTCAGGAGATGTTCTGGTATTTGAAGGAATTAAGACTCCCAGACTCCCATGTGGCATAAATCAGCTGGATTCCAGACCTCAGTGGAGCTGATTTACATCAGCTAAGGATCTCTGACACCTGGTCTTTACACTTCTATCTAACAGAAAGTCAAAAAAGAAATGATAAAAATAAGCATTGTTAATACAACCCTGTCCATATAATTCTCTAAGAATCAGCCTCTGAGATACTGCAATAATAAATTACTGTTTAAGTGTTCTGTCTTCAGAAGAGAATCCCACCCCCCCCTTTAAAATCTTTAAGATGTGGGTTCTGCCAAAATAATTAAAATAGAGACTTTTACAGAGATTTTATTATATGAAGTGATCAAGTGCCAGATTCTCAGTCAATGTAAATCATCAAACATACATTTCAATGAAACTAGGCTTATGTAACTGGGGAGCTGGCCCAGGCTTATCATCCCCCCCAAGTATTTCAGTGCCTCTGCAAAAATATCTAAGGGACAAATCTAGAGCATGTACTTCTGCTAAAGAATTAGGCCTGTGTGAAGTGGCTAGTATTCACTTCAGATTCATATTTGGCTGATTCGGGGGACAGTGATTTGATTCGGTGATTCGAATCACTGTCCCGAATTGATTCTCTGTCTCTGAATCAGCCAGGCCAGGCCCATCCCCCACCCGCTCCCCCAGCCCAGCAATGGCTGCCCTGCCCACCCCAGCTCCCAGCACTTGGGAAAAAAAAGCCCCAGCTCACCAGTTGCTGCCAGGTGGGGGAGTGGTCCCTGCTGCCCCCCACTGCTCCATGCTCTGCACAAGCCCCCTGACCCCCCTTGCTCCCCCAGTCTGCCCCCATGGCTGCCCCACCCACTGCAGCTCTGGCCCTTTAAGAAGAAAAAAAAAGAGGAAAAACCCCTGGACTCACCTTCCTGCCAGGAGGGGGTGATCCACGCTGCCCCCCCACTGCTCCCCAAAGCCCCAAGGCCACTGCAGGAACTTTGAGTCCTGGGGCTTTTCTCCTTTTTTTTTTCTTTCTTAAAGGGCCGGAGCTGTGGAGGGTGGGGCAGCCAAGGTGGGGTCTGGGGGAGCGGGCGGGGGTCGGGGGGCTGGGGGAGTAGGCAGGGGATGGGGACTAGCAGAGGTGCCCCCATGGTCCCCTTCCCCACCCCCTTACTTACCAGCTTGGAATCCAGCAGCAGCTCCTGGCTGCAGCCACCAGGGACTGTCTGAATCATCAAAGGTCTCCGAATCTTTGCCAGAGATTCAGAGAGCATTGAATCGATTTGGATCTTTTAAATGATCCCTTGATTCAATTCAGATTAGGAGATTCAGCCACCAAATCAGGCCGGATCTCCTTTGCATCGAATCACCACTTGAAGCTTCACACAGCCCTAGTGTGTATGTGTATACGTGTGAATATATATATGAGTGTGTGTAATTAGGCCATTACACTGACAATATATATACTTATGAAACAGTGGAAAATATTAGAGGATATGGCAAAAGTGTGTTTGCTTTTAGAGATAAGTAGTGCTGTATATTATTATGTCTGAGAAATGGTAAATGACCATTTGATTGAATATTGTATTATAATCAATTCAAAAGAAGAAAAAGAGGTAAGTTTTCACAAACAACTTCATTGTTAGCACTTCCTGACTTTTTTCCATGCCTAACTCTACATCTTTAGTGGTCTAGTTAATGTATTTTGCATGGTGTGTGTCTCTCTGTGTGTGTAGAAGGGAACTATTTAAAGAAATTATAAAAGAAATACTTTGAGAATCTGCAGTTATACCATAAAAACAAATACTTTCTTTTCCTTATTATTGTTTTTCAAGTAACAAAAAGGCTAGTATTTTAGTAAAATGTCCAGAGAATGAACCTTATCGTGCATGAAATATACCTCATTTAGAAACTATAGAAGATTTTGTTTTTCCTCCAGGAAATCATGAGTGTTTTCATTGCAATGCACATTACCATCAGAAATTATGATACTGTTCACTGGGTACTTGTTTTTATCATATTCCTTTTCAAATGGCCTACATAGTTTATTATTTCCATGAAATGTTCAAGCTTGCCAATGCACAAAGGCAAATGTCATTTCAGTAGATAGTGTTGTCAGATGCTAGAGAGGCAGCTGAAGCAAATTCATTTAAACTGCCTTATAAATGTTCTCTTTTTTGGTAACCAAAGAGCAAAGTGTATTGCTAGAGTCAGGCTTTGCAAATTCAGCCTCTCTGGATAATGATTCTAATTAGCAGCATGATAATTAGATACAGATGGTATAGGGGTGGGAGATGGCAGTGGTCTTCCTTTCAGGGTTGTGCAAGATGTCACCTGCTTTTCAATCTAAAGAAATTTATCCAGGGCCAGATCCAGAGCCCAAAGATATAATTGAAAGACTCTCCTTGACTTCAGTGGGGTTTGAACTTGGTCCTAAATTCTGTCACTAATAATATTTTTTTTTTCTGGTGTTGTTTGATGGTAATATAATATTATTTAGCAGTGCATCTTCAATGGGATGGGAATACATGAAAAACTAGATCCTGCTGCCTAAATTGTAAGCCTAATTTATCTTGAATAGCATTTACAAAATCTAGCCTGAATTGACAAAGGACTAAATATCTTACCCTTACTCACATTGAATAGATGCTTTTACATAGCCATTGTGCAGACATTCAATTTCTTCTGTGAGAGTTGCTATTCTCCTAGGAGAAACCATAAGTGTACAGTTCTTTATGCCTTTTCTGCCAGAGTAAAAATGGCCTCTCCTGGAGAAAAATAATCTCAGCACAACCAGGGTTAAATTGCTTTAAGGAGAGCTTCTCCTGGGACAGTGAATGTCTATATGTGGTGACAACGTGGGCTAACCATCTGGGTTAGCCAGTCAGGGCTGTCCTATGCACAGCTGCCCTCTGTTGCCAGACAGGATAATGGAGCCTGCAGGGCAAACTGAGATGTATGCCCAGGGTCTTCTCTCCCCACGCCCCACAGCTGCACAGTGTCAGCACTGCAAGCTCTCTACTCTTCAGGGTCTCAGCATTCAGATGTCTGTACATGTGGTTCCGGGTAAGTTTTTCTACTATGAGGACAAACCTCGGAGAATTCTCCTAAATTATTTGAATCCATGTGCACAGCCCTAGTCTTAATCTCCAATCAGTATTTAATACAGATTAGAAAAGTTCTTGAAGCCAACTATAACTAACCAGCCCCTAGATAGTTTTAAAATTCAAGGGTTCAGATGTTCAGTTTAACCAGTCAGTTTTAAAAAGATCTATATACTATCGATTTTAAAACATAACTCTTTTGGATTATAATGACTATATATTAGATCTCAGTTGATGCACACCTTTAAATGAGGGTTCCAGGAATAGAAAGGGGGAAAAAGCAGCATGTACAGTTTAGCTGAATGGCATATACATGTGTTTCTGCTATAAGGTGATATGAGGCTGTTTGTTAGAACAGTGTTCAGTTAGAAACATAGCACAGTCAATTTCTAATAACCAGTAAACCAGGTTGACATTTGCTGAAAAGACATCATTAGTGATATGAAAGAATGATATGAAAGAAATATCAATGATATGAAAAAAATCCATCCCGACAAAATATCAAAAAATAGTTTCCAGGCAGAATTATATCCATTATCAGATGTGGCAAATCATTTCAACTATTTGGATTATCAATAATACACGTGTAAGTGTGTATCTAATTTGTGCATGCTGGGTGTGTCTACATCTGCATTTGATGTGGGACCAGTTTACTTGTGAATAAACTACTTACAAGTAAGCACTCATGGGCAAGTGTCTACATGTGCAAGGATGTGGAAGCAGATTTGCTGCTCCTAGCAGCAAACAGCTCCCACTTCTTGGGGCCCTACAATGGCCTCCCACTGTCACTAAGGGAAACTGGAGGCTCCGGCTATAGGCCTGACTGCAGCTAGAGGCCATCTTTAAAAGCAAGCCCTGCTCCCTCCTCCCTGGCCAGCTGTGTTTCGGGCCAGGAGCAGCGTGCAGAGCATGGGGGGAGCATGCAGCAGCTCTCATGCCACAGCTTCTGCTTCCTTGTACCATGGCTGCTCCAGACCCTGCCTCTGGCAGTGACACCCAGGACCCCAGACTCCTGCTGGCTGCCACGTTGGCCCTGTTGGCCTGCTGCTGCAACTACCAACTGACCTACAGCTGTCTGGGTCATGATGGTTCCCCAACATGCAGTGAACACCTGTTTGGTCCCACCGTGCTGTCCCAGGGTTGCTGCCATGTGCAGCTGCCATATGGCCCCCCATCCTGCTGGCCAAACCCCATCAGGGACACCGATAATGGCCTCCAGGATGCTACCACTGGGGCTGTCTTTGTGCTCCTGGGCCTCCAACCTGCCACCTCTGGGCCCACTGGACAAGCCAGAACTGGTGGCTGCACATTGTCTCGCACACCTGGGCTGAAGAGCAGTGGCTGGAAGTATTCTGCATAACCTGGGCCACCTTCCTGAACCTCCTGGAGCAGGTCTGCCCACACCTGGAGCAGCAGGACACCAATATGCAGCAGCCCCTCCCCACAGACACCCAGCTGGCTATCATCTTCCTGAAGTTGACTATGCCTGCCAGCCTTCACTGCATCGGCCACCACTTCAGCATGGGCAAGGCAAACCCTGGGGAAGCCATCCTGGAGGTATACGATGCCTTCCAGGATGTGCTGGGGCATACAGTGCTCCATGTGCATGACCCCCTGGCAGTGGTGGCAGGGTTCTGTGCCTTGGGGTTCCCCCAGTGCACTGGGGCCCTGGACAGGACCCACATCCCCATCACCTGCCTGCCCCATGACAACTACCCTTACTACAGCCAGGTGGAGCAGTGCTCCAGGCCATCAAAAACCACCGTGGAGCCTTCACTAATGTGAATGCTGGCTGGGTGGGCAGTGCCCACAATGCCCACTTGTTTCAGTACTCTGCCTTGCCAGCCCTGATGCAGAGTTGGCACCAGGGGTGCTGGACCTCCAGCTGGGCACCGTGGTGGTCCTGCCTCTCCTCATCAAGGACCCCATCTACCCATTCCTCCCCTGGCTCTTGTGGCCCTAAACCCTGCCAGACCCACTTCAGCCGGTGCCTGGGCCAGACCTGCACCCTGGTGGACTGCACCTTCAGCCACCTCAAGGGATGCTGGTATACCCTCGCTGCCCACCTTGAGTTCACCGAGGACAACTTCCCTCAGGTCATTGCCTGGTGCATAACATCTGTGAGGCACGGGGGCAGCTCTTCCATGAGGCCTGGGTGGAGGAGGCACAGCAAGTAGAGGACGCTTGGCAGCAGGAGCATGAGCTACAGTGGCAGCGACAGCAGCAGGCCCGCCCTCCCCCCGCCCCCCCCCCCCCCAGTTGAGGCCCTGAGCAAGTTGCACACCTGCCACTGGGGACCAGGGCACCGGGCATGAGAGGCACTGGCTGACCACCTCCTCCTGCACTCCCCGCTGTAGCCCACCTGGACAGCTGCCCCCAGACCCACCACCCACCCACCCCCAGCACCACACTCACTGTGATCAGCTCTCAGAAAAACACTTTATTGCTCTCAAAACAAAGAGACTCTCCCTCCCCAACACTAGAGCCCCTCTACCACCCACCCCATTCACCAACAATAAAACACCCTCTTACAATGTGGTTTGTATGTGTGCCCTCCTGGGGATGGGTGGCTGTGGGGTGGGGGCACCTAGGGGGCAGAGCTTGGAGACAGGTGACCAGCACCTCAGCCTCTAGCTGTTCCCCTGTGGGTGCACATGCTGCAGTGAGTCCAGTGGGTGCGGGGCTCATCCAGGGGCAATGACAGCTGCTGGTCCACCAGCATAGGTGACTCCCCTTCTGGCAGCTGGTGACCAGGGCCAGCAGGGCAGGTGTGCAGTCCTAGCTCCACTGTAGGCAGCTCCAGCTCTGCGCCCATGTGGAGCTGGGATGAGGGATGAGGCTAGGCCAAGGTGAGGGGGCTTGGTAGTGGGGGACACAGGTTGGGGGCCAAGGCAGGGGATCCTGGTTGGTGAAGGCAGCACTGGATCTCTGCCTGGGCCCATGAAGGGGCCTACTGCTGGGTGGTGGGTGGCTACCATGGGGCAGGTGGGGCTAGGGTTGGGGGCGGGGCAGCGGGTGGCATGAAGGTGACCACCATTGCCAGGATGGTGTCCAGCACCCTGCAGTTCTCCTCTGTGGCCTGCAGTGCCTTGGCCATGACTAAGCCCTGCACCCACAGGGCCTCCACAAACACACGCTCCTGGGCCAAGACCTGCATCCAATACTCCCGATCCACCCAGTCCCATGCATCCTCATGCCAGTCTCTCACATCCTTGCAGATGACATCCTCTGCTTGCCACTTGTTTTGCTTGGTAATGTCCACCACCCACCATGTGCAAATAATCTGGGAGCATGCATACACGTAGACACACGCACTTATTGTGCAGTAAACTATGCTACTGTGCAAGAAAGCATCTCATGTAGACACACCCACTGTTACTGAGACAGTGGGTGTAGTTTTGAACATGCAATTATATAAACACTTCTCTCACCCTCCAATCCAGAATTTTTATTTTTTCCATGGAGAACAGCCCTCAGGTGTTACGGTTTAAACATAAGGCCGAATAACTTTGTAGGTTATTCATGTTTTGCAAGGCAATTAGAGCCCATTGTTGGACTGACTGGGTGAATAGGTTTTTTCCTAGTTCATATGAAATGTAGGTTAAATGAGTTCAAATTTCAGAAAACTGATTGTAAGAGTTATGTTGATTGGCAGGGTAACAATAAGGATAATTTTCAAAATGTTTGATCAAACTCTAACTAGAGTGGGAAAGTAAAGTATTTCATACAAATATTTTTAATAGTTCTCAACAGAGGCACAGAACATTTTGTACTAAATTTGTTTAATTTTCCATCATGCAACTAGCTTGCCATCAACATGCTCCATGCTGCATTTATTTACATGCTTTTCATGCTTTTGAAGTGCTTAATCATCTCCTATCAAATCCTGACAATCTTGCAGTTGTTCAGTAGCCCAAAAGAAGCAGAGACAGAACAAAAGTTCTGTTCTGCAAGGGGAATACAGCTTAATGAAGTGATACCTGGCTAGAATTTTTTTTTAAAGGGCTAAATTCTCACTGAAATTCAGTAGAGTTCAAAATCCTCCTCCCCGCTCCCCACCCCCCTTTGAATTCCTAGCCTTTTTTAACTTCTACAGAGATTTCATCTGTAGTAAACATGTGATCAAATCTGGTTTGCCATTAAGCATGCATTTTATTTCCTGCTGCTTCTGCCCGCCCCCTCCGTCCCCATCCTGAATTTTGTGTCAAAATAGAGCAAAGATGCATTTGAGATCATGCATGCTTTATTAAATTAGTTTTAGCTAAGGCAAGCTGGACAAATAAATTAATTAATTGATCCTAAAGTATATTTGCATAAAGCAGTGGTCCTCAAACTTTTTAGCTTCAATGCACCCCTTATAAGACTCAAAACACCCCTTTGGAAAATGCCAGCTCTTATCTTTCATTCATTTTGTGATTACAAACAAATAATAGGGCAGTTCTTCTGTTTGCTCCCTGGAGCTGTGTCTGCTCACCAAGACATGGGGGTCCCTGGGTGGGTGCGAGGAAGCCCACCCAGGGTCCCTCATGCCCCCTGCTAGTGGGCACAGCCCCAGGGAGCATGATCAGGCTGCAGAAGGATGGGCAAATTGCCTGCAGTTGACAGATGCCTGTGGCTGAGGGTGATGGTGGAGGAAGCGGGGGAGATTTTCTTCTCCGTTACCCAGCAGTCAGTCAGGGGTGGCCCAGGTGCTCGGCTGCACTCAGTAGTCTCCGGCAGCCTAAGGAGCCTAATGAGAGGCATGCAGGCGCACCCCTAACCTGCTGGCCTCACTCAGCCAGTCAGGCAGCCTGTGTGCACCCTCACCTCTCACCAAAGGGCAAATGTGTGTTCTGTTTGTTCCCAAACCAACCTATGCCACTTACAGAAACCTGCATATGTTTGACTGATTCTGCCTCGGGCTTTTTGAATGTCTGTACCTAGGCTAGAAGTAAAACAGTTAACATTTTAATATAAAGCTCATTTACTCTGCTTAAGTCACAGGATGAAATGTAAATTTTCTGTCCATTTTATCTTAGTTTAGAAAGCTTGAATTAGGCAGAAAAAATACAAAGTTTTAGTGTTTTACTATCATATTTATTATAGGTTACATTCACACTGAAAATTAAAAACTAACTGAGGCATAGTCTCCTTAAACGTATAAGCTTTCTTTATAAGTTTTTGCCTAAAATCAAGTTCAGATAGTACTAGTTTAGTTTTCATGCAAAAATGTAGTTTTACTGTAACAGTGGTATTCCCAAAATGTTACCCTGGAAGGGCACTGGATTAAGTCCCTTTCAAAAGAGCTATTTTTCTGATCTTAGTAGACCAAGTGAAATAGTGAATGGCCATTAAATATACAGTAAATTTATGGGTCAGATTCTTCTCCTAGTTATAGCAAAGTAGAACAGGTATCAATGAGTGGAAAATTAGGCTCACTGTATCCTTCCCTTTGTTTAAAACTAGAGTAGCACCATTTGGCTTTATGTGGGTGTAACCAATGAGAAGACTGTGTGCCCAAGCACAGTGCATGTGTTAAGGAGCCATTTATTGCTTTTCAAAATCTCTTTTTCCCTTTCTCCTCTATGGTTCAATAATTCTGCAGGAAGATTTCTTCTCCATTCACACTGGTTTTTCTTCTTTCACAAGCTAGTAAATTACTGTCATTATTACATTCTCTTAACTTGGTGGAAAGGACAAAGCCAGTGGAATTATTTCCGATCTACATTATTGTAACAGGTTTTGGCCCAGTGAGTATCATGAAAGGCATTTCAGAGAAAACCAGCATCTTTCAGGACTCTTTTCTGGGCAAGCAAGAGTTGTTTTTATTGTGAATCCGGTAACTCTATGTTAGGGCTTCTTTGATGCAGCCAGATGTAAGTGGCAGAACTGTGAGAAAAAAAAATGCTACTATCAGTGCCTCTTATTGTTTTCCTAAGACAAAATGTTCTACAGTTTAGCTGTGTTCTGTACAGTGCAAATGCTATTTAACTATTTTGCTGCTATTTAAATATCCAGCTGTCACTTTCAGGTGGAGCAAGGAAGTGATCTGGTGCAGGAGACAGCTGCACTTCTGATAATCCTGCTTGAGGGGACCTCATTGACCTGGAAAATTCAAGCCTAGCTTCTATTCAGGGCAGCCCATGGGCATTGGCATGCTACAAAATCTGCCACTTTATCAAACTTTCCATTATAGAATAGAATTCATGAAAAGAAAAAATATGTAAAATAATTAAACAGATTCAAATGTACAATTTTAACTGTTTAGTATTTTGTCCTAGTACTCTTTGTACTTAAAAGTGTCGCTACCACAAAGGAAATATTTGGCAGAATCTATAAGCTTAAGGGTCAGTCCTGCAACTCAGGACCCTGTTATGCCAGAACTTCAGCTGGGGTAAATCAGTGTACTGCAGCTCCACTGAAACCACGATAAGACCAATTGACCAGGACCACTGCATATGTCATTTTGGGCAGTAAAAATGGAATCAAGGTGGGAAGACAAATTTTGGTCCACACCTTTTCTGCTCTTGACTGCTCTTTAGTCTGCCTGCCAGGCCTCGTCTGCACAAATTTAATAAACATTAAGGCTAGGGACAGACATTGCACATAAACTGGTGTAAGTGATCAGAAGCTGGTTTAAACCTGTAACAGAACAGATGTTCAGTGCACATAAACCAGTTTGAAAATGACTGAAACTGGTTTGAGAAAAACCTGGTTGAATGACTTGGCTCAAACCAGTTTATGCAATGTCTGTCCCAGACCCCTTGCTGGTTTAAGATAAACCAGACTCCCCCAGCATCCCAGCATGCTTTCTGGGCTGGGTGGGGTTCTCTGCTCCACAGCAGTGCTGGCCCCTCCCTTCTGCTCCCTGACCAGAGCTCTGGCAGAGACTGCAGGTACAGCAAGGTCTACCTGGTTCCCCCTGCCCTCCCCTCCCCCTTACTGCTTGCTGGACAAGCAGGGATCCCCCACTCCCTCCCTCCTATCTCCCACAGCATGGACCCTAGCTCCATGGGCCCTAGGCATGTGGTATGCTAGCTAATGCTGAGAGGTGTCTATGTGTGTGAGTCTCTTCAATTTCGCTGGGACAGGCAGACAGAACAGTGACCGCTCAGGGCTTTTTGGAGCTAATCAACAGATCAGCCAGTAAGCTGTTTAAGAAGAGTTTGAACGAATGGAGGAAAGGTATTGTTTTGCTGATGAGGTGATAAACACTGTTATCAGCTCCCTGCTGGCTTGCTTGCCTGTCAGCTTGCTGCAGAAAATATAAAGAAGCAGGGAAAGGAAGATTGAAAAGCTCCATATCATCAACAGACTCATGCACTACATCGCGCCCCACCTCTCCTTGCCTCAGATTGCTAACAGGGGGCTGGGGGTTGGCAACACTCCCAACCCTTGAGCAGCTAGTGGGGAAAAGCCTGGGATGGTGTAGGCAGACCTTCCTAATCAGAGGTCCTGCCTGGGCCTGGCCATGCCCCTTCAGCTCAGCACTGTATAAGGGAGTTTATGCTCTGGAGTTTATGATGTTGCATCAATTGCATGTGTAGATGCATCCACTAAGGTTTCGACCTGTTTAAAATAATATCTTAAGTATTACTAGTGTGACTTCACAAAAAATGGTGAGCATTCTCACCACTCCTGCCCCTCTCTTTATCTTTTATATTTTTCCAGGTATATTTTCAATAAATAAGTGCACTTGCTGCAGTTAAATTTAATAGTGTTTAATCAAAAGTTTTGAGCTCTCCAGTATTCCTTTCTTCTTAGCTTCTGCAGCTTACCCTATCCTCTCAAGCAGTATTTTAAAAAGTGAATCCACAGAGGCAGACATTCTCCCCCCTCCTTCTTTCTTTTTTTGTTGCCTTCAAAGAATACTGGGCACATCTACATGAGACACTTTACTGCGCAGTAGAGTTAATTACTGTGCTGTCAGCATCCATGTCTACATGTGCAGACCCTATTGTGCTGTAACTGACTTTAATTGCAAGTAAATTTGCTACCTGCAAATGCAAGTAGCAAATTTATTTATGAGTAGTTACTGTGCAGTAGTACATGTGTAGACACCTGACAAGGAACAAATGTGCTCCTGGGCAGCAGGGAGCAGGAGATTGCTCCCTGTCCCCAGGACCTGCCTGCTGCTCTGTCACTGGAGCCTGGATGGAGACAATGTCCCTCTGTCCTTGCTCCACAATTGCTGGGCTAGGGCTAGGAGATCCTTATCTCCCATTACCAGTTCCACAGTCATGGGGCTGGGGCTGGGAGATCCTTCTCTCCCAGCACCAGCTTCATGACTGCAAATCTGCTGCTGAGAGAGAAGGATCTCCCAGCACTGGCCCCATGACCACAGGGCTGGCCCTGGGAGAAAAGGATTTTCCTGTCCAGGCCCTGTGACTGTGGGACTCAGGCTGGGAGATAAGGATCTCCCAGCCCAGGTCCGCAGTTATGGGGTGAGGCCTGGGAACTCCCTGCTACCAGGGCAGGGGGACATTGTCCATACCTGGGCTCTGCTAGTGGAGCCCACCCTGGCAGCAGGCAGCTCCCAGGGGCAGAGAGCAATGTCCCAACCCCTGCCAGGTGACAGCTGTCTCCTGGCCCCTGGACTAGCACCCAGGGGGAACCTAGAGCTCCCCCTGGCTGCTTCAGGGACCCATTGCAGAATTTCAGGGAGCAGCAGCAGTCTGTTACTAGGAGCAGGAAATCTGCTCCTGTGTCCCTGCACGTGCCCAGGGCAGTTTACTTTTGAGTATTTTACTCTAGAGTAAACTGCTCACAGATTATTTGCATGTGTAGACATGCCCACTGTGTGTAATTAATTATCTGTCTTCCAATATGTGGGCAGGCTGAAGAGTCAGTTTGGGGTAGAGTTTCATTCTTAACTGAATGATCTTACCTTAGAGATTTTACAGTTTAAAGAAAAAAAACCCCTTCTTGCTCTGATGCCAGGTCTCTTGTGATTTTGACACTCGTATGTAAAAGATTATGCTTTCCCTCATTCCTTACAACATGCTTGAAATGACAAAATAGTCCTGTCACAGTATGGTTTGCTCCAAATAGATTCTTGCCACAGGATATCTTAACAGATGGACTTTTCATTAGATATTCACATCACGTCTACTAGGACTGTCACCTTTGGAGCAAATATGAAATTTCATTCTAACTGCAGATAATTACTCTCTCACTTGCCCAGACCCTCAGATCAAAGAGCAGGAGTCAAAACATATTAGATCCTCCTCCTTTTCTATCCTTCTTCTTCCAGTTCTGATAAGAACTTAATGAAAATATGCTGAACTACTCATCCATTAGTATGTGTACAACTCGCATAGCATCTCCTAGTACAGTTTAAACAGTTTCACATAGCAGTGAAGAGAAATGCAGAAGTGTATAAACTTGGGGAGTCACTGTTGCCCAGTTAATATAACATTGAACTTAGTATCAGCAGTCCTCAGTTCTTTTCCTCACTCTGCCACTGGCTTTGTATAGATCAGCTCACTTCTCTGTGATTCTTTCAGCCAACCCTTTGTCTTCTCTGGTTTTAATTTTTATCCTGCAGGCAGGGACTGTTTCTTATTTAAGGCCATGTCTACCCTGCAGTCACTACAGGGGGTGTATCTACATGAGATGCTTACTGCACAGTAGCCTAATAACACTGCACACTAGTGTACCAGTCAAAAACTGTGCTAATAAGCTACTGTGCAGTGTTATTAGGCTACCTCACAGTAACCATCACAAAAAAAAAGTGTCGGCACTACTGCACAATAAATGCAGTTACTGAGCATTCAGTTTGTACTTTATTAAGGAAGCACTAAACTAAATGCACCGTAGCTATGGTGCACTAAGGAACATGTAGATGTACCCAGGGTAGTGTAGACATATGTTAGCTTTCAGGCAGCTAGGTCAGGCATGTGTGGTTTAACCAACTGAGTATTTACCCAGCATTATGGGCAACCCACACTGAATTGAATGCTGCTGCAACTCTGTGGCTACTGGAACTCAAGTTAGCTAGTTTAAAGGTACTCTGGGTATATCTGTTACACCCTTCAATCACATCAGTGCATAGTAGATATATCTGGTGTATACAAACAGAGAGGACAACAGGATCTTAAAAGCACTGAGGAACTCTAATGGTGATGTTGTACAGAGACACCAAAAATGCAGGTTTGAGTTCCAGCCAGGAAGTATGGAAAAATCTGACCTGAATACTTACTCAGTTGCTACATTTACACATGCATATGATCCAAGCTCAGTTTACTTGTGAGTAAACTACTCATGATTAAACGTTCCCAGGCAGGCATCTACACATGTAGGGATGTGGGAGCAGATTTGCTCCTAGCAGCAAACTGCTCCCACTTCCTGCACCGCTGCAATGGACCCCTGCTGCCACCATGGGAAGCTCAAGGATCCCCTTGGGTACTAGCTCAGGGGCTGGCAAGGAACCACCAGGCCAGGAGACAGCTGTCTTCTGGCCAGGGCTGGGATATTGCTCCCTGCCTCTGGGGAGCTGCCTGCTGCCAGGGTGGGCACAATTTCCCCCTGCCCTGGCAGCAGGCAGCTCCTGATCCTGGCTCCCTGATCAGGACAGGGGACCTGGAAAGAGCTTCAGAGGAGGGGCAGGTCCCAGACCCCTGCCCCAATCTACTATTGGGGCAGCTAGCACCCCTACAACTCTTTCCAAGTCCCACACCTCTATTGCCCAATCAGGGTGTGGGGCTGGGACCTGCCCCTGACCAGGACAGTTCCCAGCCCCTGCTCCATGATTATAGGGCTGTGGCTGGACATCCTATTTCCTGCTCAGGTCCACAAGTGCGGAGTTGGGCGGGGGTGTTCTGGGGAACTTGTTCCCTGTTCAGTTGGGCAAGCACAGAACTGGTTGGGGAACAGGTTAGAGAGCCTGATTCCCACCCAGCTTTGCGCTCATGGAGCTGAGTGGGGAACAAGCTCCCCAGCCTGTTCCCCAACTAGCTCTGTGCTTGCAGAGCTAAGCAGGGAAGAGGCTCCTCAGTCTCTGCCAGCAGGGACCTCTGAGTGCCAGCTGTATGACCACAGCGCTGGTCCTGAAAGATCCTTATCTCTTGGTCTGAACCCTGTAGCCACAGGGCTTGGGCTGTGAGATAAGGATCTCATTGGACCAGCCCCACATTCATGGAGCTGGCACGGGGAGATAAGGATCTGCCAGCCCCCCGCTCCCCAATCACAATCTTGGAGTGGAGGAGTTTGGAGCTCCCTGCTGCTGAGGCAGGGGGACATCATTCCTGCCTGGGCTCCAGTGGCAGAGCCTGCTCTAACAGCAGGCAGCTCCTGGGGACAGGGAACAATCTCCCACCCCCCTGTGGCCAGCTGACCAGGAGCAGATTTGCTACTGCACAGTTACTACTTGTGAATACATTTTCTACTTCCATTTGCAGGTAGCAAATTTACTTGTCATTAGTGAGGTTTACTGAGCAATAAGCATGTGCACATGTAGACACACATGCTTACTGTGCAGTAAACTATGCTACTTTGAGGTAAAGTATAATTATGTAGATGCACACAGTAGAGTATAATTATGTCCTAAGGCAACTTCATGACCATGCAGGAGCATGTCTGCCTAGTTCCAGTTCACATTTGGGACAGGTTGGGATTAAAATGGATACAAAGGAATCCTGCTTTTCAAAAACAGACACCAAAATGGGATTTTCTACTCCTTTGTTAGGACACTCTGGTGGACAACAACACATACATGTGCGTATGTATGCATGTCCGTTATATTTCCTTGGAACAGATTTTACACATCACGTTTTGAAACTGGAACATTTTACTAAGGTGTCTATCTTTGAAAATAGAGGCTTCTTTCTATTCTTACTAATGGTTACTTCTGGGAGGTGTGAAGTTTAATGGATATTTGAACAAAGTGCTCTTAACATGCACATTCCTTACAGGATAACCATCCTAATTTTTTTCTGAGTGAGGAGGACAGTTGTTTCTGTTTCATCCAACTGCTTTATGGCTGGATACCGACATTCCCAAAAGCCCAAGGTGGAATTGATCTAACTTATGTGGTTTTCTGTAAGCAGCATAGTTTAGATTGATGTGAACAGAATACACATTCGCCCTTTGGTAGGGGGGAGGGGCAAATCTTAGACAGGGTTCTGCCATTTTTAAACCAGTCTGTGTGCGCCACACTTCTCTTCTGTTATGGGTATAGACCAGTTGATGATCACTTACACTGGTTAAAGTGTAATATCTGTACCTGGCCTAAATGTCCTATGCAGAAAGGAGGGCTGGAAGGAATATGTGGTAACACTTTCTTGAGAAGCAGAGCAAAACATAGTTGCAGTGAGACTGTAAAAGTCCTTCACAGTGGTGTCACCTAGTACTCATTAGTTTTCTTGTACCTGGGTCTCCTTTCTCTACAGAGCTTTTCCCCCTCACAGTTCCCCTTGACTGCTCTAGACTGTGGACGTGTGCATGTGTGTGATTTAGTTTTTTCCCTCTCTGTTAAGCACAAAAACCCCTTTAATGGGTAAACTCTTTAGTTACGTTATCTGAATCTCCTTTTGCTCCCCCAGCCTGCTTTTTCTACCACTGCCTACTCTTATTCTCCCCAGAGTGACACAGCTGGTCACTCTAGTGATACAGAAGTTACAGTGAACAGCTTCTAGCAATGGTCACAAATGGAACTACTTCTGCCCATTTTATATTTTCATATTAGTTCTTATGACTTTTTCCTGTTTCTTTAAGCCTAGTTCAACTTTTATTTTCTATGTATGTGTTTCTGTCTTTTACCTCATTATTCATGCAGGTAAATTTCATTTTTTGTTTTTCCCCTTTCATATAAAAAATATTTGTTTGAGGAAAATAGTGGCAGTATATGAAAATGTGTGTGTCCATTTATATTTGTTCGGGGTGGAGAGGTGGGATCTAAAATGACTGCTTTCAAGCCATGACACCTGATTGTGGCAGGGCATTGGTGGTGCTGCCGCTTTAAGGACTGGGCCAGGGAGGGGCAGGTGCCTGATGAGGGCGGCTATTTTAAGGCCCAACTCCTTGAGCTGACCGCAGATCATAATCAGCCAGCAGAGGAGAAACATCACTCTGCTGAGTTCTGCAAGGAACACCTTGGAGGTAAAGGGATAGGCTATGAAGATGGCTTGAAGGTGTCATTGGTCCTGGACATGACCTAAAACTGCATCCTACCAGGGCAGGAAGGCCTGGTGGGGCTGCTGCTGGTGTAGCTGTCTCCATGTAAATGCCAGGAGTGATCACCTCCCTGGTGTGAGGTGGGTCAGGGCTCCTTAACCTCATCCCCCACCTTTGGGTGAGTTAGATAATGCAGGGAAGGCCAGGTAAGCTTCTTGAAGCGCCTGAACCTCCTGGGGTGAGTGGTCCCACGGGGCCAGGCATGCTTTGCAAAGCACCTGAGCCAGGAATGGGGGATCCTGTATGCAGGCATGAGGGATGCCCACAGAGAAAAGAAGCTCAGGGTCCCAACTGGCCTGAGATGGGGCCAGGGCCTAAGGGGGAGCCAAAGGTCCCAGAGAGGGGACCACAGCTAATGGGCAAAGGGAATGGCTGCCTGGGATGCCATCTGCAAGGCTTGGGCCACAGTGTAGGGGTGGAACAGAACTGAGGACACCCCCCTAAATATCAGGGTTCAAAATGGGCAGCCTCCTGCCTAATTAACACGTCAATACTATTGCATTAAGGTGTGGTAGGCGAGTGAGGTAGGCAGCTGGCCCATAGACAAGAGGCAGACTGGTGCTTGCACTGGGCATGAAAGCTTGCCCCGTCACACTGATATTAAAGGAGATCCAAGGAGACATCAATAACCTTGGAAAATGTAACAACTTAAAAATAAGGGGTTTTGGCAGGAAGTATAACTTAATTTGTTTTATCCTGCACTTAATTTCATTGCACAGCTGGCTGATCAGCTGTGGTCTGATTGTGCATGAAAGGCACAGTACTGCATAGCAGACCATCTTTTCCTTGTCTCTCCAGTCCTCCTTTGGGGTGGCTCATACCACACATGGTGTTATGAGAGGGAGCTGTTCTTGTTTTCTAGGGAGTGTGCCCAGCCTGGGAGTCCTGCATAGGGTCAAGGCACTCTCTGGGTCTTAGGAATTAGAGAATCTAACATGTAGTGATGCTGGTAAATCCTTATGACATCCTAATTAAACATGCTGTAAGTATAAGACAATCAAACCTGGGGGCCTTCCCACCCCTGGGGAGGGGGCAGTTACAAGACGCATTGTTTTGCTACTTCGTTATCACCTACCACAGTGGATAGAAAGGCTCTGTCAGTGTCTCTGAGTTGCTATAGAAACACTGCTCTTGCTTATCTCTGTTTCTCTGGTTACAACATGCTACTTTCTGCTTCACTTATATTCCCTCCATTGTTATAATAGTGCCTTAATGTGGTTTATATATTTAATGGCTCACAGCAGATCACTCCATAGATCCATGTCTGTAGTTGTTTTTTCTTCTGCTGTGCATTATGGGGCTTGCTGTTCCAGTGGCATCCATGTGAATGGCAGTGTGAAAAATGTAGCATTCTACAGTCCACATAGAAGAATGGCAAAAAAGATACATTTTAGTCTAAGATTTTCTTTGGAAAATGTCCTGGCTTGGGGCCAGAGAGCCTCGGAATCTGTGAAGGTTTTATATGCTTGACTACTAATTATTTGGGATTTCATGAGGAAAACAGCCAAACATATGGCCTGAGGTCCTGAGGATATATTTACATCACAAACTTACTATACCAGGCAGCAGTGCCCTCAAACACACCCTACTGCTCCATATGGGCTACCTCCTGAAGTAGATGCAGTAGAGCAGTGTTGCTGTGGCTCTGCAAGTAACTAATTAGCACTGCTGAGTGTTGAGACTTCTTGAAGAAAGCAGCCAGCCAAAATTGGGGATTTATGGTTTGGGATTCACATGCACCCACTGGTATTAGCATTTAATGCAAGGGTAACAGGGTTGAAGCAGAGCATGGGGATTGTGTATCTCCATTTATAAAGGATTTCTTATTTTTGGTATAATGCTACATTCTCTGTAGTGCTGTCCCTGGTGCTGCATTTTAAGTGCACACAAATGCTGTTGTACTTTAGAGATGTGCTATATAGTTAAAAGTAATGGGACAGACTCTCATATGTTGTGTCATTTGTTTGCATGGCATCATAGGTGGAATCTGGCTCTAAAGATGTTATGACATTCAGTTTAGATCCTCCAGTGATGAAGACCCTGTGTAGATGCTCCTGTCTCACCCAGTTTTGTGTTTGGCTCCTACAGGCACGTCCACACATGCAAGCATATGCACTTGCAGCAGCTCAAATAGAAGCAGTGCAAATTTGAGCCAGGGCTTTTTGCTTCAGCACACGTGCTTGGATATGCACTTTGTTGTGGAGAAAATTGTGCCACTTGGGGCAAAATAACCCTGCCTGGCTCCTCCCAGATCTTCAGCCAGGGGGAGCTAGAGCCCGGAGCCAGCACCTGGGCTGTCCCCAGCAGTATAAAAAGCTGTCCTGTCCTGTCCCCAGCAGTATAAAAAGCTGCCCTGGCAAGTAACTCAGGGCTACTAGCTCTCAGGAGCTTCTAGGGCCCAGCAATTGGTACCTGCGGACACTACCCCTTGTGCCAACTGGACTGCTGAAGCAGCCCTGAGAGTTTCCTGCACCCTCTACCCACTGCAGCAGTCTGGCAGTGGGGGCTGCTGCCTGGCTGTGACCTGCTGCACACCTGCCAGACTCAGATGGGGACTGCAGAGCCAGTAGAGGCATCTGCCCCTCTGGGCCAGCTGCCAGTGGACTGCGATTGCAGGGTTTAGACTAGCCTTTGTGCAGCACTACTGCCATGTGTGCCCCTGCCCAGCCATCTGGGCAGCTATCACCTGGAAGATGTTCCGGGTGTGGTGGCCTGCTTTGAACTGTCAAAGCATGTCCTCCTGGCCCCATTTGGCCAGGAGGTCAGCCACAGCCAGCTGGGTCCAAGGTGCCAGCTCTGAGCATGCAGGTCCTGCCACTGGCCTCCCTAGCAGGAATTCTGGTGTTCCCTATTAGAAAACTGAAAAATCCTTGATAAAATAGTCCCAAAGTCACTCTGTAAAATATCCCCAAATCCATGTTCCTCCACAAGTAAAGCAAAAGTCCACTATAAAGACAGAGAGCACGAAAGAGACAGTGATCAGTTGGACAATGCTTTATTGGTATATCTACAGTGTTAAAGCAAGTCTCATCATAATAATAAAGTGAACTCTAAATACATGTTTCATGAATTCATGAATACGTGTTTTGCTGCCCTCCTACAGGGTGTTGGGCCCCACACAAGGGCTTTGGCCCCCCCCCAACAGGGGGTTCGGCCATCTCATAAGGGGTACGGCCCCCCAACAGGGAGTTCAACCCCCACACAAGGGGTATGGGACCCCAACAGGGAATTCAGCCCCCCAACAGGGGATTCAACCCCTACACAAGGGGTACGGGTCCCCAACAGGGGATTCAGCCCCCACACAAGGAGTATGCCCCCCAACAGGGGTTTCAACCCCCAAACAAGGGGTTCATCCCCCCAACAGGGGGTTTGGCACTCTAACAAGGGGTACAGCCCCCCCAACAGGTGGTTCAACCCCCACACAAGGGGTATGGGCCCCCAACAGGGGGTTTGTCCCCCAAACAGGGGGTTCAACCCCCACACAAGGGGTTCATCTCCCCAACAGGGGGTTCAACCTCCACACAAGGGTTGCAGGCCCCCAATGGGGGCCATATGGCCCCCACAGGGACTTTCAGCCCCCTTGCAAGGCCCACATGCCCCACCCCAGCCCCCCAATGGCTGCCCCACCTGGCCCCATCCCCCACCAGTTGCTGCAGCCCCCCAATGGCTGCCCCACCCATCCTCACCCCCCCAACTTGCACCCCCAGGCCTCCAAGGCTACCCCCACAACCCATCATTTAAAAAAAAACAGGAAAAAAATGGAAAAAAAAGCCTCTGTTTACCTTAGAAGCAGGGGTCAGGGGGCTCCAGGGCGTCCTGGCAGAGCCCCCTGGGCAGCACAAGACAGCGCAGGGGCAGGAGGACTCAGGCTGGGGCTGCTGGAGCTGTCACCCTGCCGCGCATTGTGCGGGCGGGACCCCAGGCAGCCAGACTGCAGCTCCAACTTCCGGTAAGTGCTGGGGTTTTTTTGGTTTTGGTTTTTGTTTTTTTAAAGTATGGGGTGGGGGAGCAGGGATTGGGGGGGGCTTGGGAGGTTGGGGCCAGGCAGAGCAGGGGGAGGGGACCTTGGCGGGCTGGTGGGGGGGAGGGACGAGCCCCGGTAGGGGTTGGCAACTGGCGGGGAAGGGACCAGCCCCAGCAGGGGTCGGGGGCCTCAGGGAGGCTGGCGGGGGCAGAGTCCGGCCGTGGCAGGGGTCGGGGGCCTCAGGGGGGCTGGTGGGGTTTGGGGAAGCTGGGGGAGTGGGTGGGGCTATTGGGGGTCGCCTCCATGGTCCCCTCCCCCCTCCTCCAGCCCCCCGACCCTTTACTCTCTGACACCGGAGCCCCGGTGTAGAAACACGTGGCCTCGCCGGCCGCATGTTTCAGCACCAGGGTGAGGGCCAACCATAGAGACGCTCTGGCAGTGAGAGTGTCTCTATGGAGGACCCAGCCTCTGGTTGCCTCAGGGCACATTCAGGGACTGTGCTTTGCTCCACTTTTTTAAATGTCGATTTTTTTAGACCCCTAGATATCCAGGGGTCTAATTTTCTCCCCGCGCTGCAAGTTTGCAGCGCGGGGAACATTTTTTTGTTCCTGCATGTGCGTGTTGCCCTACCTCAAAGGGGTTTGACATGGGGCAAGAGGCACCTGTGCACTCATGTGGATGCACCCTACTTGTCCTTAGCTAGTAGCATACCACCTGGAGCCAGCCTTGCAAGCAGACAGGTCAAGTTCATACAGTCTTTTCCCTATTCTGTGCTGTGTGCTGCTCCAGTGTAAATAAGGATCAGATCCAAAGTGTTTAAAAGGAGAAGTTTGGGTGTGATTAGGGTTAATATAAACTTAAAAAAATATAAGCAAACTGAACATTTGCTAACCTATAACAGTCCTATAATTCTAACAAAATTAATCCATTCATTAGCAATCATTATGAATAATTACCAGGTTTTTTTAGCTTGGAAAAAGCTAGACTTTTTTTGGATATCCTGGGTATCAGATTTTTTTAATGCCTTAAAAATCTCTCTTCCCAGGGATACAGTTTATGGAGGTTAGGAATTTAGATAAATTGCCATTGTTAGTGTACACAATAGTCATTCTTGTAAATCTCCCCATTCAGTACACTGAAAATTTACCACTCAGTATACTAAAAGTCAAATTTTTCTCTTCAGCTCTTCATGTAGTGAGAGAGAGAGAGAGAGATGTTTACCTTTCTGTAATTCAGTGCAATGTTAACCTTTGGAGGGATGAAACCATGATTTCTAATGTTTATTCATAGTTTTTATACTAGCCCTTTTTGACTTTATGGATCAATAGATACTGTATATTTATGTACTACTGCTTTGAAGCTCAGTTTATCATTTAATGCTTATCAGAGTGAAGAGTAATATGCTCTCATTAATATTAGATCCTATTTGGATGCTGCCTTATATATGGTAGGTTTGGTATAGATGAAACCCGAATTTTACATAAAAATTCATAGTATAACTGTGTTAAAACAAATTAGGATGAATTTGCTAATTGATTATCTCCGTTTAGACAAAGTAATTATTTTATGTACTCTGTTATCAGTGCTGTTGCTATAAAGTATCTGTGCCCTCTTGTAGACTGAAAGAATATGAAGAAAAAGATCAGAAATCAACCAATGGAGAACAATTTTTTTTTTCTTAGCGTAGCTATCTACTACTAGTATATTAATGGAATGTTACAAGATCATTGAAAATGAATCACATACGATAGTTTGGCTTCACTAGAAATTTGCTAAATAGCTAGGTAGCAAATGAGATTCCATCAACATATAGAAAACAAACTATGTTTGCTCTTCATTCCTTTGACAGTTTCATACTGAAAGGTCATAACCGACGGTTAAAATGTAAAAATTGGTGCTGCTTTTTCTTCTTCTGATACCTGCAATTCCCTATCACAGCAGCAGAAGCAGAATTTAAAAACATATTTTCTCAAATTCATTGAAATTCATTTTCAAATTTGATTACAGTTTTTTTAAATATTCAGAGGTAGATGCAGGCCATCTATTTCCTCCCAATGAACTAAATTGTGCTGTTTGTCTCTTTTTTAATTTTCCAACAGTTTTTGTCACTTTCTGCTTCTTTCTATATTGACAGCACCCATATTGGAGATGACAGAATGGAATATGTCTATATCAAATTGGGAAAACCATTTTGTATTATGTGTTGAACCCTGGTCAGAATTGCTTGAATGCAGTTTACTGTGGTGTGTTCTAGATACTGCCCTACTCAGAGACGGTGCTTTATAGGCCTGTGCAAAGTGGCTAGTATTAGCTTCGGATTTGGATTTGGCTGATTTGGGGGACAGTGATTCAATTCGGTGATTCGAATCAGTGTCCTGAATCGATTCAGTCGAATCTGATTCAGAGATCCGGCTGCTGCTGAATCTCTGAATTTCCGAGTCACATAGGCCCATCCCTCACCTGCTCTCCCAGCCCAGCAATGGCTGCCCCGCCCACCCCAGCTCCCAGCTCTTTGACAAAAAAAGCCCTGACTCACTGAGTGCTGCTGGGGGGGGGGGGCGATCCCCGCTGCCCCCCACTGAACCACGTTGAATGGGGCACTCTGCATGAGCCTGCCCAACCCCCACCCACTGTTCCAGCCCCACCCCCCATGGCTGCCCTGCCCGCCACAGCTCCCAGCACTTTGAACGCCCCTCCTGAACTCACTGATTCCTGCCCAGCGGGGGGGAATCCCTGCTGCCCCCCACTGCTCCATGCTGCATGGGGGGGCTCTTTCACTAGCCCCCCAAAGCCCTGAGGCTGCTGCAGGAGCCAGTGAGTCCAGGGTATTTTGGGTTTTTTTTTTCCTTAATGGGACGGAGCTGGGGCCGGTGGGGCAGCCATGGGAGGGGGTGGGGGAGTGGGGGCAGGTCAGGGGGCTCATGGCAGAGCCCCCCATGTGGCATGGGGCAGCAGGGATTCCTCCCTGCCCAGCAGCACCCAGTGAGTGGGGGCTTTTTTTTTAAAGCACCGGGAGCTGGGGTGGGTGGGGCAGACATGGCGGGGCTGGGGGAATGAATGGGGGTCAGGGGGCTGGGGAAGCAGGCAGGGGATGGGGCCTGGCAGGGGTCCCCCCATGGTCCCCCCTCCCCCACTCCCTACTTACCAGCTCCAAGTCTGGCTCCAGCTCCCTGCTGCAGTGGGTGGGGACTGGCCAAATCATTGAAGCTCTCCTAATCTTTCCTGAATTGATTCGGAGAGCTTCAAATTGATTCGGACCTTTTTATTGGTCCCTTGATTCGATTCTGATTTGGAGATCCAGCCACTGAATCAGACTGAATCTCCTCCAAATCGAATCGGCACCCGAAGCTTCACACAGCCCTAGTGCTTTGCCCTTGTTGAAGTGCTGCCACTGAGAAACCATGAAGGCTACAGTCTTGTATCATCCACTTAGGTGGTCTCTCAAATCCTGGTCCATACCCCTGAAACAAAGACTTTTCTACTTAAGTGCCTGCAAATCAGGCCGGGAAATGAGGCATGCCAAATTGACCATGTGACACAGAGGAGAGACTAGGTAAGGGCAGGATGGTGTTCTGTACAGGAATGTGGTAATTGTCTCCACATGTGGGAAGGAAAAGCAGGAGGAGAAGGGCAAAAGAAACTTGGACCAGCTTAAATGCTGGCAAGTTTTGGGCTCCTAAGAAAGGGTGAGATTCTCTCAGGACTACTGCTCTCTTTTCTGAGCACTTTAATTTTAAGATCTTTAAGACTAAAATCTTGCACCGGATGACAGGAGGCTGCTGCTGCTGGCTGGGACTGGCACTGAAACCAAGTAAGCCCGGCTTCAAAACTCAAAATGTTTCAAAAATTTTGAAGCTGTTTCAAGTGTCCTTGTTTCATTTCAAAGCTGTTTCAAAGGCTTTTGCCTGGGCTGACCTGGTGTCCGAAAAGGCCCGCATTGCAATGGCTTTTGTTTCATTTTGATTCTGCTGTTTTGAGCTTGAAACACATCAAAACAGCTTTGAAATGAAACACTCAGTGAAATTTCACACAGCCCTAGAAAGCATTGCTTCAGGGAAGTGGGACAACAGTTGATATACCATGGATTGGTATCCAGATTGCAGGTTGATAGTTTTTAGTGATATTCATTTGGTAAGAGTCAGGTGCCTTTCCTGGTCAGGACACTATGCAGAGTGCAGCCCAATATGATCTCCCAAGGTAAGTGTTCAGGGAACAGTATAAAAGGAAGGCTCCTAACTTGATAAAGGAATATTTGAAATGGGTTGTTTTGATCATACTGTGTTTCTTTGGTTCCTGGCCTTACAGCAATGTTTCAAATTATTTTCAAAAACTAAGTTTCTTTAGGAAAATGAATCAGAATCATAGAAAATTAGGTTTGGAAGGGACCTCAGGAGGTCATTTAGTCCAACCCCCTGCTCAAAGCAGGGCCATCCCCAAATAGATCATTCCAGCCAAGACTTTGTCAAGCCCAGTCTTAAAAACCTCCAAGGATGGAGCTTCCACCCCCTCTCTAGGTAACTGGTTTTAGTGCTTCACCACTTTCCTAGTGAGCCAGTTTTCCCTAACTTAAACCTCCCTTTCTGCAACTTGAGACCATCACTCATTGTTCTGTCATCTGCCACCACGGAGAACAGTCTAGTTCCATCCTCTTTGGAACTACCCTTTAGGTAGTTAAAGGTTGCTATCAAATCCACCTTCCGTCTTCTCTTCTGCAGACTAAATGAACACAGTTCCCTCAGCCTCTCCTCAGAAGTCATGTGCCCCAGCCCCCCAAACCATTTGTGTTGCTTTCTGCTAGACTTTCTCCAACTTGTCCACATCCTTTCTATGGTGGGGGGGCCCAAAACTGAACACATTACTCCAGATGTGGCCTCACCAGTGCAGAATAGAGGGGAATAATTACTTCCCTCAATCTTCTGGCAATGCCCCTACTAATGCAAAATGAGAATAATTGCACCTCTCTTCAGCCATATAATGTTCAAAGCTTGCCCATATTTATTGAAAATAAAATGTGTCCTTAAATGTTAACATTTTTAAGGAATGACACTCAAATGTTTGGTTACAAGGTGTCTAAATGTGTAGCTTTTAGGTGTCAGGTGTTTTGCTGCCCTAGGATAGCCAGAGCACAATCTATTCTGGTTATGACAGGGGTTGGCAATGTTTTTGGGCGGAGTGCCAAAAGCACCCACAACCTAGGCTTGTAAAATGTTGGTGTGCAAGGAACTGTGTGTGCAGAGGAACTGTTAGGGGCACAATCCTTGTTGTGGCAGTGCAGGTCCAGCCCCTTCCCCGCTGTCCGACCGGATGTGCACGTGCCAAGCAAAATGCCTTTGAGTGCCAAACTCTGGCACCTGTGCCCAGGGGTTGCCTACCCCTAGGCTATGTCATCTTCCTCCTCTGGTATATTCATTGCAGTCCATAATCTGCAGCTGTGCAGGAAGGTAATGTAGTGATGTTATATCATCCATACAGTGCAGAAGGAATTCCCTACATCAGTAAGAAGACTTCTCAGAGGTCAGTAAAGATGGCTTTATGAACCTTTTATGGTGGATGAGGCTGTCACAGAGAAGTTGCAACATCATGGGATTTTGGTAGATGGCTTTATTATAACAGAAGCAACTCTATACTGGCAAATAGTCCTAGTGAAGTTTCTGGGTCTTCTCATAGCAGTAAGGATTAATTACGTGAGTTGCTTCAGGATTGTGTTATGTTTAGGATTTATATGTATTACAGGTTAGAACAGAAAATACCAGGGGACAGTATTACAAAGCTAGAGATGCACTAAATCAGATTTAATGCCATATACATGTCAGGTTTCTTCTTGCATTCTTCTGGGCAGGCATTCCCTCCTTACTTTGTGTGTGACACAGGATTGTATTTACCTGCTGCCATGAACTGCCTCTGAGCATGTCTTTGTGTGTTATCTTTGCCTGCCTACTTTAAGATGTCACCAGTCTCAGGTGACAAGTAATCAATTTTGAGAGGACATTCTGTTTTGGCAGGTGAGTCTTAAAAACACCTTGAAAATGGTATGTCCGCTGCTCAGGTTATAAAAGCAATACAGGCCTTGTGAAGGTCCCTGAGTGCTGCACATGCGATCTCTTTGATGGGGGGAAATATAGATGTATGGCATATGGACGGGCCAGATTTATGGCTACTGGGCCTGTGCACTTCATACCTCACACATCCATTACTTTACCTATTGAAGCTTTTAGCAACTGCAGCCCTTTCAAATGGACAATCCGACTTTCTAAAGCTGAGGGCTCCACCCCTCCAGCCTGAACAATTTTTTTTTCACTGAATAAAGCCCCTTTATTCAATTTTAGGTTCATTTCCCAATATTTGGCCATACAGGCAGATTAATTTCAGTTGTATTTCATATAAATAAGCCAAAGATGCAATGCCTGATAATGCTGTAGTGAGTCATCAAGATTATACTTTACAGATACTATATATTTTGGAATGCATTTGGCAATTCAATTTTCATACTATTGTAACTTTAGTCTTTATTCATGTAAGCAAGATCAGAGTATAGTTACTGAATGAGGTACGAGTCATACAACGTTCTTTGAAACAGAAGGAGAAGAAGAAATTACGTTCTATCGCTGCAACTGAACTCCAGCTAGCTTTGAGCATCAAGGACAATAAAAAGTCCTTTTTCAGATATGTGGGGAGCCGAAGGAAAAGCAGGGGCAACATTGGACCCCTGCTGAACCAGATGGGGCAACTGACAACTGAAACCCAGGAAAAAGCCAACCTATTAAGTAGGTACTTTGCGTCAGTCTTTCATCAGCCCCATGGGACGCCCATGCCCGCTACAGGGCCGGGAAGTCCAGGTGAGGGTGATCCCCTGCCCTCCATTAATGCTGAGTATCTGAAGGAACATCTTGAGAAGCTGGATACCTTCACGTCAGCTGGCTCTGACAATCTTCACCCCAGGGTACTCAAGGAGCTGGCAAGCATCATAGCCCAGCCTCTAGCACGGATCTTTGAAAACTCTTGGCGTTCTGGTGTAGTGCCCGAAGACTGGAAGAAGGCCAATGTGGTGCCTATCTTCAAGAAAGGGAGGAAAGTGGATCCGGCTAACTATAGGCCCATCAGCCTGACTTCTATCCCGGGGAAGATCTTAGAAAAGTTTATTAAAGAGGCCATCCTCAATGGACTGGCCGACGCCAACATCTTAAAGGATAGCCAGCATGGGTTTGTTGTGGGTAGGTCTTGCTTGACCAATCTAATTTCCTTCTACGACCAGGTGACCTATCACCTGGACAAGGGAGAAGAGATTGATGTCATATATCTTGACTTCAAAAAAGCCTTCGATCTGGTGTCCCATGATCGCCTCTTGGAGAAACTGGCCAGTTGTCGCCTTGGGTCCTCCATGATCCACTGGCTGGAAAATTGGCTCCGGGGTTGGACCCAGAGGGTAGTAATTCATGGAAGTCACTCATCATGGTGTCCTGTGACCAGTGGGGTCCCCCAAGGCTCTGTCCTTGGACCCATACTGTTCAACATCTTCATTAATGATGTGGACAGGACACTGGAGTCAGAAGCGGACTGGCCAAGTTTGCCGATGACCCCAAACTTTGGGGCAAAGCATCCACACCAGAAGACAGGCGGGTGATCCGGGCTGACCTGGACAGGCTCAGCAAGTGGGCGGACGAGAATCTGATGGTGTTCAATGCCAATAAATGCAAGGTTCTTCACCTTGGGAAAAAAAACCTGCAGCATCCTTATAGGCTTGGCAGTGCTATGTTGGCTAGCACTATGGAAGAAAGAGACTTGGGGGTCATCATTGACCACAAGATGAACATGAGCCTGCAGTGCGATGCTGCAGCTAGTAAAGTGACCAAAACGCTGGCTTGCATCCATAGATGCTTCTCAAGCAAATCCCGGGACGTCATTCTCCCCTTGTACTCGGCCTTAGTGAGGCCGCAGCTGGAGTACTGTGTCCAGTTTTGGGCTCCACAACTCAAAAAGGATGTGGAGAAGCTTGAGAGAGTCCAGAGAAGAGCCACGCACATGATCAGAGGTCAGGGAAGCAGACCCTACGATGGCAGACTGAGAGCCCTGGGACTCTTTAGCCTAGAAAAGCGCAGGCTCAGGGGTGATCTGATGGCCACCTACAAGTTTATCAGGGGTGACCACCAGTATCTGGGGGAACGTTTGTTCACCAGAGCGCCCCAAGGGATGACGACTAGGTCGAATGGTCATAAACTACTGCAAGACCGTTTCAGGCTGGACATAAGGAAGAATTTCTTTACTGTCCGAGCCCCCAAGGTCTGGAACAGCCTGCCACCGGAGGTTGTTCAAGCGCCTTCATTGAACACCTTCAAGAGCAAACTGGATGCTTATCTTGCTGGGATCCTATGACCCCAGCTGACTTCCTGCCCTTTGGGCGGGGGGCTGGACTCAATGATCTTCCAAGGTCCCTTCCAGCCCTAATGTCTATGAAATCTATGAAATCTCCCCCAGGGAACCTGTATGTCCACTTCAATCTAAGTATTTTAAACACATCCATCATTCTGGATATCTGAGCATAAATGTGCAGTGGTTAAAAAAAAGCAAACAAGCCCAAAACAGAGAAGCTTTTGTTGATATTATGTATTGCAACTGGTTGTCAAAAGTGTCACCTTGTGCAAATATCATATGAAAATAAGATTATTAACAGACATGTAATGCAAGTTGTAAAATGTATTTTTTTAAATCTTGGGGGTAAAACATCACTACATAATTGTCACAAATGTTTCATCCAAAGAATTCTATTGCCAGTGTATCTTTCTTTTTCTCTTGATCTCTCTCCTTCATCAGCTGATTGTTTGTACAACAGGGTAAATTCTCTTAAAGCGCAACATTAAACAATACATGGACTTGATTCTTATTTACACTAAGACCTCTTCATATTGACTGGGTGAAAGCTTTAAAATAGATGCAGGTATAAGGGCTTTTCTTTTAAATTCAAGAGGCATTACTAACTGAGGCTCTCAAGCAATTAAACCTAAAGTGCTTGTAATATGTAACTGATAGGTTTTTTTTGGACTGGTGACTTTTAAGTGGACACCCCTCATAATTCAAGGATTTCTTACGATGGGACAGAGGGTTCTGTTTTCCTTTCTCTCTTGTTTTTGTTTTTAATTCATACTAAGGCATTTGATTTATTTGAATCCTTTTACTGTAAAATAAAGACACAATTAAAAAACATTTTAAAGACAAAAATGCTGATTGAAACATTCCACCAGAAATAACTTGGTTATTATTTCTTCAATTTGGTGTTATTTCTTGACCTGATCATTGAAATTGATCTATACTCTTGAATACTTGTAATATAGACACCAATCCCATTTATTCCAGTGGAACTCTGCACAGGGAAGAAAGGTTTGCCTGCCTGGATTAGACTGCAGCACTAGAATCTGAAACATTTTACAGAAAACTTTTTTTAAAGAAGCCAATGGACGTTATTGCAGGGAACATAAGTAATACCAAATTTATACTTATGCAAGGAGTTGGACCTTGACCATAATTCATTCTTGACAGAGAGGTAGTTTTTCAAGAGCACTCAGTGCTCACTTGACTCTGCTCCTGTTGAAATCAAGATGTAAGCATTAACTTCATGGACAACAATTGCATCAATATGTTTGAAAAATTTGCCCTGTGTAAAAACTTAAAAAAACACCAAATGGGCATCAAGTAGGATCGAAATCAGACAGCCAAAAAAAAATCATTACATATCACATAATCAGTTTGCCAAAATCTACTTTATTGCAGGACATCAAAGGGAATTACTTCAAATGTCAATTGATGTGTAAGTTTGGCTTTCTCAATAGAGTTTGTTGATAGACAGTCTACAGAACTGAGACCTCTATCTGAGTTTCATTTGATTTAATGTTTTGAAAAAGACTTATTATCCTGACAGCAATGATTTAAAAATCCAAATAAGAGCAATTGAATCAGTCAAATTTGGGCCTCAAGGCTGCAATCATTTTGAACAGCCAACCATAGCATTAAAACAGATGAAGTAGCATTACTTGAGATGCCTTTTTTTGGCAGCTTAATTCTGATATCAGCTAAGATTAATGCTGGTTTTTCAAAGCATTTGTTTCCTTTTGCTTTTTCTGGAAATACTTGAAACCTGAGAAATATTATTAAAAATGAGAAAACATCACTATTTCCTTACTAAGTATACTTCTCTAATTCTAGCAAAAGTAAACTAATTGTATATCATCTCTAATAACATCAACCCTTTCTATAATTTGTAATTAATTAGCTGTATCATCTCTGATGAAGAGCTGTTACTACTCAAAATAGCTGTAAGGAAGCATACTGTGTGTTGTATACATTCGGATTAGTTTTCTTTTTTAGCTGCAGAGACTCATCCTAGGATTAGGTTCCTCAGAAGGCCCCTACTGCTGGAAACATAAGAGAACAGGGTTATCATTCTAGGGTGAAGATCCATCAATCACCTGAAGAGAATTGGTCCTAAATGGGAAATACCTGAGGAATGTGGAAGGATAAGGCAGGAAGCAGTGCTGTAGCTTCAGCAGGTGGCATTCAGAGCTGTTTTGGATTAGAATTCATTTATATGATCCAAAGAAAAAGGACAGATTTAGCTTGTAGTCACTAACACCTTGAGTGTAATGTGGTGCTTCAAGCCCATAAAAGGAAAAAGCAGTTATTTACTAACTCTCAAGCCCTATATCCGTTGAGTAAGAGATGCTAGGTTCCTCTTACCCTGTCACACCTGTTAGAGGAAAGTTGTTGTATGTAATCTCTTTCTCTTGTTTTCAGGGATCTGCTGTCTGACTCTCTTACTTGTTCAAGGTTTATAAGAAACGGGCCGCCGGGCCAGCCTGTCCTATCCTGCAAGACCTGTGTCTGCAGGGGGCCCCACAGCCAAGGGGCCCCCTGCACCAAACCACTCACCACCCCGCCTCCTTGCATGGCCACTGCCACCTTCATGTTGGGTCGCTCACCACCGCCCGCTGCTGACACCGCCAACGACAGCTTCGCAGCTGGCTGCTCGCCACCCCCCACCCCTGCTGCCGATCCCACTGCTGCTGTCTTCTTCAGCCACTTGCCACATCTCCCACCCTCCCCGCCACCACTGCCGGCTTCTTTGCATCAGAGGGCCTCAAAACTCTTTCTTGCAGGGGACTCCAAAATATTGTGGGATGGCTCTAGCAGGCAGCGCACAGACTGGGAAATGATGTTCCAATCTTTTGGCTTCTGCTGTTTTAAGTCTTTTATGTCAAGTCTATTACTAGTTATCTGTCAGAGGAATATTAGTGTTAAAAGTTGTTCATTATAAAATATATCATGTAGGTTTCCTTATTTTGAGAAAATAATTTTCTCTCATGTTTTGTTTTATCCCTCCTCCCAAATTATGTTCACATATACACCATGGAAAGAATTGATAGTGTGCTTTTTCTATAATCATTTATCCAGCAGAGCAGGGGTGGGCAATTAGTTAAGCTGGAGGGCTGCTTAATGAGTTTTGAGGAGCTGTTGAGGGCTGCAAGGGTGGCCTCGCCCCCTGGTCACCATCGTGGGACCAGAAGTCCTGCCCCTAATCTTTAACGTTTGCCACTGGAAGTCCCTCCCCTTGTCCCTGGAAGTACTCCTTTTGGGAAGGGGATTTGCCATCTTGAAATCAGGGGTAAAAATCAAATTATATACTAAAAATTGAACATCCATAATAATATATTCTAATTTTATTTTAAAAAATATTTTTGTCCTGATTTGTGTGTGGGTGTAAGTGATTGCATAATAGCTTAAAATGGAGTCCTCTTTGTATATTGTGGGGGTATGGATGGGGGAAAGTGGGTGTGTGCATGTGGGGTGTGGGGGTATGTATGTGGGGCATGGGGGTATGTGTGGGAAGGTATGGGGGGTTGTGGGGATGTGGGGTGTGTGGTGGTGGAGGGTGGCTGGCGGGGTGTGGGCGCATGTGTGGTGTGTGCATGTAGCAGTGAGTGGGGCTTCCCCAGAGGCCTGCAGATGTGATTGTGGGGGGCATGGGGGAAGGTGTGAGTGAGTGTGGTGTTTTGGGGGAATGTGATTGTGTGTGGGGGAGGGTGTGGTTGTGGGGTTTGCGGGGGACAGGATTTGAGGGTATGTGAGGTGTGCCTGGGATTCCTTTGTGTCCCCTTGAGTCAGTCAGTTCCCACCCCTGCCCCCACCCTGCAACAGCACAGAGCCTATGCACTTTGCAGTGCCTCCCCCACCACCACCAACAGTGTGCAGCCCCAGCACAGCCCACACACACTCTATACCATTTGGATGTGTTGCATCCTGCTGGCCCTGGGCGCACAGCATGGCTAGGGCAGCTTCTTCTCGCTGCTGCTGCTCCCAGCCCCATGGTAGCAGCTGGGACCAGTGCACACGGCCCCTACCCCACACGTGCAACACCAGCTTTGGGCTCAGCCATCTGAGCTGAGCAGTGGTAGCAGCAGTGCTGGCCAGGCAGGAACTGTTGCTCAGTGCAGGAGGAAAGTGGCCTCTCCCCCTCGCCACTGCTAGGCAGTTTTTGGTGCAGCTCTTTGGAGCCTTCACTGCAGTGGCCTGCCCTGCAGCTCAGTTACCACCACTTCTGGGCTGCTTTGCAGCTGCTCTGCACTGTCACCATTGCTGTGCAGGGTAGCCTGGCACAATGCAGGCTCTGGGCAGCTGCATCAAAAACTGCCCAGTGGCAGCGAGGAGGAGGGACTGCCTTCTCCCCATGCTGAGCAACAGTTTCTGCCTGGCCACCACTGCTGCTGCTCAGCCAGGACAGGTGAGTTCAGAGCTGGCACTGGGGCCAGGCTCAGCAGCAGCGACACAGGAAAGAAACTGCTGCTCAGCCTGTGGCAATAATGGCCCCTCCTCCTGCTGCTAGTGCTTCCTGGTGCAGCCACCTGAAGCCCATGTGGGGCTGCTCTGTGTCTGCTCTGCATTGCCACCATTTCCCTGCAGGGCAGGCCAGAGATGGCAGTGATGCTGCATAGACACAGGGCAGCCCAGTGCAGGCTCTGAGTGGCTACACCTGGTAGTTGGGGGTGACAAGTGGGAGGGGCCACTTTTTCTCTGTGCTGAGCAGCAGCTTCTGTCCTGTGTTAGTGTTACTCAGCTCAGACAGGCTTGAAGCTGGTGTGGGGCACATGGGGTATGGGCTGCACGCTCTGGTCCCTGCTGCTACCATGAGGCTGGTGGCAGCGGTCTAGCTGCGGAGCTGCCGCAGTCCCGCTGCATGCCCAGAGGCCAGCAGGATGCACCATAGCCAGGCAGCACCTTGGCCAGGCGGGATGAAGGGACCTGCCCCTGGCCAGACAAAGCCCCTCCATGGGCCAGATTCAGCCCACAGACCGTATTTTTCCCACACCTGCAGTACAGCCTCTTCCTCTAGAGTTGGCCTACAACATTCATTTTGTCTGCAGCATTCTTGTCAGTTTCTTATCAAATTCTCTCTAGTTCCTATTAACAACTTGATTTGTAAAACCTGTAGATAATATGTTCTATGATAGTGTAACAAATGTTACGGTGATTCTGCTTGAACTTGTTTGATAGAAAGGTGGCCAGTTGAAAGGATTATTGTAACCCAGTTTTGTAGATAATAATTTTTTATTATAAGTAATGTTTAACAAACTTGATAGTAGTCTCTGGTGAATCACTGTTACAGCAGCCATATGGAACTGTAATTTCAAAGTCCCACAGATCTCATTTAGTTTTATGCTGTGTTGGATTACATGTCAAAGTTGTCTTCATGCCATCTGTAAAATGTTTTGCACTTTGAATGGCTTTACTATGGTTTCCATTATCTAGAGATTCATTCTTTACATCAGTTACCAAGATTAGATTTCTTGTTAAAAGATGCTGTACAACTTAATTTATTCTCCTATTGCTGGCCCTGCAGATCAGGTTCTGGGACTTATCTGAAAAGCACAGTGACTCCAAAGATGAGTTAACAAGCAAGCAAAATTGGTTAAAAAAAAAAAAAGCCCAGCAATTTAGTCATTTCACACTCAGAACAGAGAGGGTGAAAATGTCATTTTGGCATGCCACAGTGGAAAAGTAGAGTGGGAGTTTACGTTCTCCAAATGTGTAATTGCTTGGCAGTTCAGTCTCAATGGGGCAGAGCCAAATGTACCATCACAAAGACCATACTGAAATGGAAGAAAAGCTTCCTAGTGGAAAAAAGATGTTCAGTCAAATAATTTAAAGAGATCAAACAATGGCTTTACACTTTTTGTCTTTAAAAAATGAATGGAAATGAAATTTGCCAGAGACAATCAGCCGGCATGTGATTTTTTGTTTTTAACCTTCATTTTGTCTCTCTAAGCCTATCTTTTCTCTCTTGTCCTAGAGTGCAGACAGAAATGCAGCTCCCCCCTGTAACTGAAAGTGCTTTGCAGGAAGTGTTCTGAGTTACAATGATCCCCCAGACCAAGCAGAAGTTTACTGTTGGTTTGGGGGAGGGTGGAGATCTAGCTGCTGGCTGTGAGTCTGCAGCCAGTTTCCCCTAGCAATGGCCCCTGCTCTCTGCAAAGTTTTCAGAATGGGAGGGGGAAAAGGGAGCAGAGGGAGCTTGTCTCAGGTGTTTACCCAGCCAGCTCTGGAGATGGGGGTGGATGAATATGAATATGGTAGCCTCCACCTCCAGGGGGCTACCATATACCTGCCCCACCCTCTAGTAGGGGCTGAACGCCCTTCTGCCTCTGACCCTACTCCCTCCACTGCCTTTTCCACCCTCCGGTTCCGAAAACAGCTCGAGGCTGGCAGGCAGTGCAGACAGAAGTTACAGAGGATGCTCTGTTTTGAAAGGTCTTCATCTGACCTCTCATGCAATGAGGGGTCAGATTTTTACCCTATCAGCCGTTTTTGAGGCTGTCTGCAGCTGTGCACTTGTTTGGTGATGGCTATAAACAGCTTTCTGTGGCCAGATCGCGTGAAAATTGTCACTTCTGTCTGCACTAATGTCTCTGGGCTCATGTTTGGGTGGATTACTAGTACTTTTAGCCTGTTTTTTGCAAGTTCTCATTAGGCAAAATTACCATTGCATCCAATGAGATTTTGCCCAGGTAAAGATCCCAGAATTTGCCCATTTCTAGAAATGCCATGGATTTTAGTGTGTTTTAGAAAAAATAGGATGAAAGGTAGGGATTTGGGACAGAATCTCTGGCTACTAGCAGCATTTATTTTTTAGGAAAGTGTCATTTCCTTTTCAAAAAGGTTGGTGAAAACTTCTGGAATAAAAGCTGGAGAGCCTGTCTTCTTCTATATAATCTTGGATCAGGTACAGTGCAGACAGTGACAGTACAGCTGCTGTGAAAATCCCGTTCAGTGTACCTTAACTCTCCAGACTGTGAACATAGTTCAAAATCTATTTCCATGCAAATTAAATACTTGGCCTCTCTGCTGAGACTGCCAGAAAGGAACCCACTTGTGACAGTGGATTTTATAATATGGGTTCTGCGCAGCAGGGACTGGTCTGAGACCACAGGCTCATTTCACATAAGCTAATGAGCAACTGCCAGCTGAGATATTTGGGGTCACTATCAGTCATAATTTAATGTGAAGTGGTGACCCCTGGGTTATTGGCAATTCCCTAAACTACACAGTTCACTGGTAAAAGATAGGTTTAGCATGGGGAAATGCTCAGAATGTAATAAGGGAAGTCTTCCCTCCACCCCCAACTAAACTTTAAAACCTCTTCCAGCTTTTGCAAAAATTGTAATGAGCCATAGATACCACCACCACACTTGCCAGTTCACATTTATGACACGGATTACAGCTCAGATTTGGCTCAAAAACATTCAGCCTTTTAGCAGTTAATGTGAAAGGAATTCTTTATTCAAACTATTTGATGTACACAGTTATTGGCTTTCTGGTTCTTCCTGGCTTTCTAAAATAACACAGTGCTTCTTAGTATTGCTATAAGTCTGGCCTTAGCCATGAAGTCATAGGCAGAACCTGTTGCTATACTAAAGGCTACTCTTGTTATTTATAAAAAACAGACAATATATTCAGAGCTGAACTAGAAACACAATGAGACAGTTCTTCCTTTACCCTGTCCCTTGAACTAACAGAGACTCTTCATTAGTTGTCACCAGTAATACGGTCCACATCTTTTTGGTGTCAACCTCTATAGGATGTCATTAATAAGTGCACTACATCCTCTGAAGAAAGACTCTGCACTGTCTCAGAAATATCCAGCAAAACTTTGAAGAACCTTTGCACAAAGCTCTTTTAGAAGGATGGTCTGAGGGTCATACAAATAGTCAAGTTCCTCTCAGTCTTTTGTCCTCATTTTACAGATGGGGAATTGAGTGCAGGATGAGTATGAGCAGTTTTGCCCAGAATCATAAGAGAAGTCTATGGGGAGGCAGGGATTTGAACTTTGATGTCCAGGCTTGAATCCCAGCTGCTGATCAGTAATTCTTCTCCCCCAACTATAGAATACTAGAAAAAAGGACTGGAAGGGACCTGTAAGATCATCAATTCTAGTCCCCTGCCATGGGCAGAAGGTAATTAGGCTCAAATATGCTCAATGAGGTGCTTGTCCAGCCTCCTCTTGAACACCACCAGGGATAGTGACTGTGCCACCTCTGCTGGAAGTGTGTTACAGATTCTAGGGGTTTAGGTTGTAGCCATGTTGGTCTAAGCACATAGGCAGACAAGGTTCTTTGGGTGAATTTGATATCTTTTATTAGACCAACCCAAATAGTTGGAGAAAAGTTATTAAGCAAGCTTTCGGGTTCAAAAACCCTTTGTCAGGCTAAGGAAGTTTCATCAGTTGGTGTGTGCTCTTCCTGGATGGAATGAAAAGTAAAGAAGCCAGGGGCTGGGCTGGGCTGGGCTGGGGAGTCAGTTGCCAGGCTGATTATAATGTATCAAAAATCCAATGTCTATGTTTAGTCCATGATCTCTAGTATCCAGGAGGTTGATGAAATGGAGCTCATAGGCTCGTCTCTGGGAAGTGTTGTGTAAGATGCCAACACATCTCCACCACCCCCACAATTACTACACCCCACAACAGAGCCATCAGCATCCCAGGATCTTACAGCTGCACCTCCAGAAATGTAATATACCTCATCCAATGCACCAAATGCCCTGATGGAAAATATGTAGGAGAGACCAAACAGCAACTGCGTGCCAGAATGAACGCACACCAGAAATCTATCAAAGACAGAAATACCCAATTACCGGTGGGGGCACATTTCTCACAGGACTCTCAGTCCTGATCCTCAAGGGAAACTTACACAACACTTCCCAGAGACGAGCCTATGAGCTCCATTTCATCAACCTCCTGGATACTAGAGATCATGGACTAAACATGGAACTTCCCTTGGAAGTTGGTTCCAGATCCTAGCCGCCCTGACTGTGAAGAAGTGCCTCCTGATATCCAGCCTGAATCTGCTCTCTGTCAGCTTATGGCCGTTGTTCCTTGTTACTCCCGGTAGTGCTCGGGGGAACAGGGACTCTCACATTGCCTGCTGGTCTTCCTTGGCCAGTTTATAGACGGCCACCAGATCCCCTCTCAGCCGCCTCTTGTGGAGGTTGAACAGGTTCAGATCCCATAGCCTATCCTCATAAGACCTGCCCTGCTGCCCCCTGATCATGCAAGTGGCCCTCCTCTGGACCCTCTCCATGTTGTCCACATCCCTCCTGAAGTGCGGTGCCCAGAACTGGATGCAGTACTCCAACTGGGGCCTGACCAAGGTTGCATACAGGGGGAGGATCACCTCCTTGGACCTGCTCGTGATGCATCTGTGGATGTGTGACAAGGTGCAGTTAGCCTTTCTGACTGCATCCCCACATTGGTGGCCCATGTTCATCTTTGAGTCAATAATGACTTCATGATCCTTTTCTGCCTCTGTGCTGATGAGAGGGTAGTTCCCTAGCCTGTAGGTGTGCTGCTGGTTCTTCCTCCCCAGGTGCAGTACCTTGCACTTGTCAGTGTTGAAAACCATCCTATTCTCATCCTCCCACCTTTGTAACCTATCCAGATCTGATTGCAGCTTGTCCCTCCCCTCTAGCGTGCCCACCTCCCCCCACATCTTAGTGTCATCTGCGAATTTGAACAAGGTGCTATTCACCCCCTCATCCAAGTCGCTGATGAAGATGTTGAACAGCACAGATCCAAGGGCCGTGCCCTGGGGAACCCCACTGCCCACATCCTTCCAGGTCAAAAAAGACTGATCCACCACCACTCTCTGGGTACGGCCCTCCAGCCAATTGGTGACCCATCTGACCATGTAGGGATCGACACTACAGTCACCTAATTTTTTAATGAGAATGGGGTGAGAGACAGCGTTGAAGGCTTTTCTAAAGTCCAGAAAGACTACGTTCACCGCGATGCCTGCGTCCAAGGATTTAGTGACCTGATCATAGAAGGCCACCAGGTTGGTCTGACAGGACCTGCCTCTGATGAACCCATGTTGGTTGCCCCTAAGCATAAACTGCCCGGCTGGTCCCTCGCAGATGTGCTCCTGCATAATTTTCTTGAAGAGCTTCTTCAGGACCAAGGTAAGACTAACAGGCCTATAGTTTCCTGGGTCCTCCCTCCTCCCTTTTCTTGAAAATGGGGACCACATTGGCCCTCTTCCTGTCCTCTGGCACCTCACCAGAGCACCCTGAGTGCTCATAAAGCTGTGCCAGGGGACCCGCAATGACCTCTGCTAATTCTCTCAGCTCTCTGGGGTGGAGATCATCAGGACCTGCTGATTTGGATGTGTCCAGTCCTACCAGGAGGTCCCTGACTAGGTCCACTCTGACCCTGGGCCTGGCTGCACCTCCCCTGGGACCATCAGGGATCATGATGTGGGGGATGACCTGGTCCCTGCTCAGAAAAATGGAGGCAAAGAAGTTGTTAAATAAGTTAGCTTTGACATCTGGTGTGACCACCAGACTTCCTAGTGTGTCCTGCAGAGGCCCTACATTACCCGGAACCTTCTTTTTACCCCCCTATGTGTTTAAAAGAGGACTTCTTATTGTCCTTGATCCAGGTTGCTAGTCCCAGTTCTATCTTCGCCTTACCCTTCCTAACAGCCCCCCTGCAAACCTGAGCAACGGCTGTATAGTCCTCCCTGGTGATGGCCCCTCCCTTCCATTGGGTGTACACCTCCTTTTTAGCCTTGAGACGTTCTTGAATGCTTTTTGTTAGCCAAGGGGGCTTTTGAGCACTCTTGTTCCCTTTGACCCTTGTTGGCATTGCCACCCTTTGAGCCTGGAGGATCGTCTCCTTAAGGAATGACCACTCTTCTCGGACTTCCAACTCTCCTCCCCTCCGGGACCTCAGTCTCTCCCCAACTAATCTCCTTACCTCATTGAAATCCACCCTCCTGAAGTCCAGGGTTACTGTCTTGCTGCAGGCCTTTGCCACCCTGCACTGCATGGTGAATTCCAGTAGGCAATGATAACTGTCGCTCAGGTGATTGAGCACCCACAGTCCCCTCACCAGGTCATCGCCTGTGGCCAGAACCAAGTCTAACAAGGCATTTCCCCTGATGGGACTGTGCACCTCCTGGGTTAGATGGAGGTCCTGTAACATGGCTAGGAACCTACGTGAGCAGTCAGACCTGGCTGACTGCTCTTCCCAGCAGATGTCTAGATACTTAGGTCCCCCATGATGACCACATCCTTTGACCTAACTGCCTCTGCAAGCTGACCTGAGAATTCCTGGTCAAGTTCTTCCCCCTGGTTGGGTGGTCTGTAGTAGACCCCCACCATTAAGTCCCTTTCCCCCTGAACTCCTTGTAATCTGACCCAGAGCACTTCAATCTGCCCCTCCTCTGACCCAGTGCTGCTCGTTGAGGATGTGAATTGTTCTTTGATGTAGAGCGCCATGCCTCCACCTTTCCTCCCTATTCTATGCCTCCTGTACAGCCTATAGCCCTTGATGTTCACTGCCCAGTCATGCGTTGGATCCCACCATGTTTTGATGAGCCCCACTATGTCTGGGTTTGCATTAGATATCAGGAGGGCAAGTTCGTCCTGCTTGTTCCCCATAGTATGAGCATTGGTGTATAGGCATTTAAGGCCTCCTGAAAGTGAATGCCCCACCTCTCTAACCCCAGGACTATTTGGGCCCCTGTCACTTACCTGGGTATTTCGTGTGCTTGTCATCAGTCTTGGCTGGGCTGTACTTGTGGGTGACTCATGGTTTGGTGTTCAAGTCACCCCTCAGCCTTCTCTTACTCAGACTGAACAAACTCAGATCCCAAAGTCTCTCCTCATAAGGCCTGTCATCCAGGCCCTTGATCATGTGGGTGGCCCTTCTTTGCACCTTTTCAGGCTTATCCACATCTTTCTTGAAGTGTGGTGCCTAGAACTGGACACAGTACTCCAGTTGTGGCTTCACCAATGCCGAATAGAGGGGGAGAAGCACCTCTCTGGGTCTATTGGCGACACATCTGCTGATGCACCCCAGAGTTCTATCTGCCCTGCTGGTGACTTCATCACGCTGGCTCATATTCACCCTCTGGTTGATTGTCACCCCCAGGTCCCTTTAGGATGCTGTGCCAGCCAGTGGACCACCACCCATTGTATAGATATGGTGAGGGTTCTTCCTGCCCAGATGAAGGACCCGGCACTTGCCCCTGTTTAACCTCATCTGATTGCATTCAGCCTATAGAGCCAGGCTGTCAAGGTCATCCTGGATCTTTGTCCTGTCCTTGGACGTGCCTGCTTATCCCCACAGCTTGGTATCATCTGCAAACTGAATCATTGTGCTTTTCACTTCCTCATCCAGGTCATTGATTAAGATGTTAAAGAGCATGGGCCCAAGCACTGATCCCTGTGTAAGCTCAAGGAAGAAAGAAACTTCTGGAAGGATCCATACAGTCATTCAGATGGCAAGAACAGAGACAACAGCTTCTGCAGGGATCCTCAGACACTGATGTCTTCATCAGTGCCCAGTAGTTTTTATATTGACTATTCTCCCCTTGGCATGATTCCTTGTTTGTTGCAATCTTCCTCTTATCTTCTTCCTTGCAGGTCTACCCCTCACTCCCCTCATTCTCATGAATGCAAGCTGCATTAGGTGGAGAGAAAAGCAGGAAGGGTGACTGAAGACGTGGAGACCTTAAAGAGCTTGGCTGCTCTCTGGAAGTATATCAGGGTAAAAATCAAGCAGGGAGAAGAGTTATTAAGACCCAAAGATGATGCTGGCACAAGAACAAATGGCTGTAAAGTGTCCATGGATAAATTTAGGGTGGAAAGGTGTAGGCAGTTTCTTACAATCAGAGTGAGGAACAACCTTCCAATAGGTGTCATGGGGTAAAAACTCTACTTAATTTTTAAATGGAGCTTAGTAAATTCATGTAATAGCTTTATATGATGTCTCTGGATATCATTATTGAGGAAAAGACTCAATGACTAAGGAAATCCTTTCTAGTCCTATGCATATACCATGAATCCTTTCTCTCCCCTCCTTTCTTCTGTCATTTTATGCTTCACTCGCTTCTGCTCATAAAGACCTTCTGCCCTGTATTTTTTGTACCTGTTTAAATTTGTAAGAACACTGGAGCAAGGACCATCTCTTCCATTGTGCTTGTACAGTATCTAGCATCATGAACTAAAGCCCTGAGTTGCTGTCATAATAATACAAATACATAATAGTCAATATTTGGCCCATACATGAGTTTTACCCTTCATTTACTGGAGAAGGTTCCAGAAGAAGGGATTAATATCATCATGTAAGTGCACATCAAAATATTCCCTCTAGCATGTTTCAGTTGCATTTTCAATCATATTATCCAATGGAGCTGTATTATTTCTTAAGGTTTTAAACAATTTTAAAACGTTCATAGACTTTCATCTTCTCTCCAACTTTACTGGACCTTGGTGCTACTTTTGATATTGTCAATCCCAACATTCATTTAAAACCTTAAAGGCTTTTGTATGCCTGTCTGGTACCATTTTAAATTAATTAGAATCATATCTGTCAGATATGGAGACATTTATTTTCCTAGGTTACTTTTTATTCATTTCTGAGATGACTCTGCTGTGTTTTTCACAGGGATCCATCCAAGGCCTATAACTGCTTAATATTTACTGTTTAAGCTGCCCTTTGGGACAGGTTATTTACAGGCATAATGTTTGACTAAAATGTTAGGCACTGATATGGATAATAAATAGATTTATTGGTTTGTAAATCAGCTTCAAAGAAGTGTTAGCTGGCTGCTGTCAAAGTAGGTCTGACTACCAGCAATAGGTAATTGCTATTAAAATTGGGGTGCTAAAGATTTAGTTTGTGCTAGAGACTTTATTCTATGTTTTGATTGTGTAGTGAAGCCTGAGCTCTGGTGGGGCTATCCATGAGTACCTTAGAGAGATTTACTTCTGACTCGCCTGCCATATCTTTGGTGTTTAAAAAGAAAATAACAGGGTTCAGTGCTGTTATGATGGGTTATTATTCCCCCCTTTTTGGGATTCCTCATGGAGTGATGTATTGATGGGTTGAGACTCCACTTCCTCTACACCCTGTTCACACACCAGCCGCAATGTCACCAAAGATGCATTCATCACTGTCAAAGCCACTGGGCTTCCTTGACAGTCTCAGTGCTGGAACTATGCCGATGGTCTGTTGCTCCTTATCTCCTGTGAGGTGACAGTAGTCTTGGCTGCTGCTGCCTAGCCACCTGATCTCCAAGTGTTATAGTTGACTGTCTGAAACAAAAGAAACAACATAAGCAAACAATATACTTCAAGGTAGAAGCACGGGATGCCTCTTTGTGGATCCTCCCCAAGTAAGTCTCAGAGGGGCCCCACAATACTCCAGGCCCAGATCTTGCTATGGGTCTGGCTGTCACAACTCTCCATTCTTCTGGTGTGCCCCCATTAACATCCAGAAACTAAACACAAAAAAAAGAAATGGGGCCTTCCTGCTCCAAGTCTGACTTACTAATAGAGAGGCCAAAACTCTCCTAGAGTGCTGACAAAAAAATGGAAGTGCAGGTGAAACCACATGTGTAGTCCTGTCAGCCAGGCTGATTTCTCCCAGCACTGGCACACCACTCTCTTGGGGTTTCCCTTCCTCTCAGGGAGGAGGATCACCCTGAAAATTTCCTACCCAGGCCCGCTAGCTTCCCATGACCAGTGAGGCTAACAGCCTTTAGTCTCTCTTTGTTCCCCTCCTTGGGAACTCCTTGGGAGACTGCTGATATCTCCAACTGCCAGGCTCTGCCTCCTGGCTCTCTCCTCTCTCCCAAGCAGGGCCACAGTTTCTTTTATACTCCCATTGTGTTGCAGCTCCTTGACAGTATTGGCTATATGCCCCCAGAGCTGGAAGAAGCAGGAGCTTATAAATCAGCGCAGTGGCACCATATGCCACTCCCATGTCTGCCTCAGTGTTCTTGTGGGTAAGTTTATTGGAGGACCAGCCCTGGGCAGTCTGTGGCCATTAGCCGTGGCCTCGGTGTGGCCTCCTGGTGAGTTCTGTGCGGCCACCCAGGACTTGCTATCACAGATTGATATACAGTGGTTGTGTGTACACATGCAATGGACTACACAGTTGTTACTGTGAAGTCATTTAGTACTTGCTTAAGCGAATACAAAGTGACAGCACAGTAACTGGAGTTACTGCACAGTCCCTTTGCCGCAGTTATTTTTAGACGATACTGCATAGTAGCAACAAGCTACTGAGCAGTAGCTCATTACTATTGCACAGTAGCATCGCCATCATGGTTTGTGTCTGGCAATATTATGGCGCCAGAACAACAGACTATGGAGCGCCATAGCATCTCATGTACATGCACCCACGAGGACGGAAATCAACAGCCTGAGGATTGTTGCCTTTTCCTGAACTGTAGCTGTGTTCTAGAAATGAATGAAGGATAGTGTCTCATAGTTAAAATATAGGGTGCAAATCAGGTCTTGCTGCTGTTCCCAGCAATAACACAGGCCTCCTGTATGACCTGGGATATTTTTATTTTCTGAGAGCTTTATTGTATTTTATTGTCCATTTTGAATATGAGCTTTAGTTTGTTTTTGAGCATTCACTTGGTAGAAAAAACTTGACATTAAGTAGAGGGCAACTACATCTGAAAAGCCATGACAAAAAACAAAACTATCAATACTGAGTGGCACTAACGTGAGGTAGGTATGGGTTTGCTACCAGTCTGGTTTTTTTGTTTGGCTGTCAGGGAATACTTTAGAGGTTGTCTCACTCAGGAGTGCTGTCTCTAGACCATTAAGAAATGGCAGCCACAAGCTTGGCAAGATTGAAGTATTGATGAAGTTTGCGAGATGTGGAGGATATTTTAACTATAAGGGGATATAATCATGATTCAGCAGGGACTCTTTTCCCTGAAAAATAACCCTTTCCTCAACATTTGAAGGATGCAGCTGAAATACATCTGCTTATATTCATCTCAGATCTCCCTTAAAAGCTCACTCATGCCTTTATCACCTCTAGATGAGATACTGCAATGCTCTGCTTCCTGCTATACCAGGCAGCTTGACTATTAAGATTCTGCTTCAATGAAATTCTGCTGCCAGGGCCATAGTTCATGCATGAAAGCTCAAGCACATTTTTCCAGTCTGCAATGACTTCCTATAAAATAAAAGATTGATTTTAAAACCTTTTTATTAACCTAAAAGTCTCCTCTCAGTCGGGGCCTGGATTCTTACTACCTTGTGCATTTAATTATAAGGTTGCATTCTAAATCCACATTGTCTGCAGATTCCCAATAATTTCAAATTACAACTGTGTGAGAGTGGATTGTCTAAGGACTGATAGTTGCCTTCTCATCAATATAATGAGATACCAATATTCCTATTTTTAGTGTAATTTTGCCTAGTGTCCTTCAGGTTCTTCAATTTACCCTATTGCCCCAAAGTCCATGCTTGCCATGGTTAAGTGAAATACCACTTGTTGGGGGAAGGAAACCCTTGAAAATGCAGCTGTATCAAGTTGAGCACCCCAGAAAATTAGAACTAGACTATAGTTCAGCTGACGGTAATTAATTACTAAGCCTTGTAGAGATTGATGGGAGTTGGAGGGGGAGGTCTAGGATCTATATATAGATAACTATAATCAGTATATATCACTTCAGTAAGAGAAAGAGAAGAGTCAATGGTAAAAAAAAAAAAAAAAGAGGGGCGGGGGGGGGGAGTGGAGATGTAAGCATGTTTCCCAAGGGACTTCATGAAAATTCAGTTCTGGATGCAAATAAGTAACCCAGAAAGGCCAGCCTGGGGCTCTGAGCAGGACATGGCAGGATTGGAGCAAATGCTAGAACCTTGGAACGGAGGATATTTAAGCAGGGAGTTCATGGAAAAGCTGGACCTAGCTTCTTTGAAGACTTGAACTTATATTCCTGAAAAATTAAAACAAGATGGTAATGACATAATAAATATAAAACATGCAGCAGTTAGAGAATTAGGACTAAAAATACCAGTGGCATAAAATTCTAGTGAAATAAATAATATTTGGAAAACAACATTGTAAAATAGCCTCATATTGTCTGTCCATCTCTTCCTTCACTTCCAGCTTCCTGCTCAAATCTGTGTCCTAGGTCATCTGGTTTACCAGGCAATAGCCCGTGGTCCTGCTTAGGAAGGAAGACTTCAGCTAGAGCTTTTTAAAAGAAGCATTCTTGTTAAAAAGCACAAGAAGTATATTAGGGATCAGTGAACAGAGTAACAAACTGATTAATAACACAGATATCAGCACAGTATATTAGCACTCTGACATCAGTCTGGGACTATCACTACTAGAACATTTGGCATAGGCTGGTGTGCCCTGATGCCATTAGAAGAAGTGGATCTCTAAAAGTAAAGGTGATAGGGGAATGTTTCAATGAAATTGTACTGTGTCAGAGAAAGGCATGCAATCTGGAAATTCTTCAGTAGAAAGAATTAGTTTTGATTTTGTTTATTTTCTGAGTGAAAAAAAATCTGAAGTTTTGACATTGTTTTTGTTTTTGACTCTTGAAATAGAGCATCGTTTGAAATGACCCTCTTTTGAATTTTAAGGTAATTTTAAAATCTTCAAAATTGAAATGAAACACTCTAATTTATCTAAACCAAATTTTAATTCAACCAAACCAAATAAGTAGATATTCAATTCACAAGTTTGAGATTTCAGCCTCTTGACTAAATTTGGCAGAGGAAAATCCTTTTATATCAGCCTTTCCTGACATACAATCATAGAAGAGCATGACTGGAAGGGACCTCAAAGTTTATCTACTCCAACTCCTTACTCAAAGCAGGATCATTCCTGTCTAAACCATCCCAGGCATGTATTTCTCTAACCTGCTCTTACAAACTTCCAGGGATAGAAACTGTATATTAGGCCTGTGTGAAGCGTTCAGTATTTGCTTTGGATTCAGCTGATTTCATAGAATCATAGAAATAGGGTCGGATGGGACCTTGTAGATCTTCAAGTCCGACCCCCTGCCTGGGCAGGAAGAAAACTGGGCTCAAATGACCCCAGCCAGGTAGGCATCAAGCTGCTTCTTAAAGACCCCCAGGGTAGGAGCCAGCTCCACTTCCCTTGGAAGTTGGTTCCAGATCCTAGCCGCCCTAACTGTGAAGTAGTTCCTATGGATGTCTAATCTAAACCTACTCTCCAACAACTTGTGGCCGTTATTCTTTGTTATCCCGGGAGGCGCTGGGGGAAACAAGGTCTCCCCCAAACCCTTCTGGTCCTCCCTAGTGAGTTTATAGATGGTAACCAGGTCCCCCCTCAGCCTTCTCTTGAGAAGGCTGAACAGGTTCAGGTCCCGTAGCCTCTCATTGAAGGGTCTGCCCTGCTGTCCTCGGAACATGTGGGTCATGATTTGGGGGACGATTCGATTTGGTGATTTGAATCACTGTCCTGAATCAACTCAGCCAAACCTGATTTGGAGATTCGGCCACCACTGAATTGGCCAAATCTCTGAATCAAACAGGCCCCATCCCCTGTCCGCTCTCCCAGCCATGTCAATGGCTGCCTTGCCCGGCCCCAGCATCCTGCCTCTAAAAAAAAAAAAAAAAAAAAAAAAAAAAAAGGCCCTAGTCTCACCGGTTCCTGCCAGGTGAGGGGGGGCAATCCCTGCTGCACCCCACTGCCCCACACTGCGTGGGGGGCTCTGCCATGAGCCCCCAGAAGCCCTGACAGCTGCTGCAGCAGCTGGTGAGTGCAGGACTATTTTTTTTTTTAAAGAGCCGTGAGCTGGGGCTGGGTGGGGCAGCCATTGATGGGGCTGGGAGAGCAGGCAGGGGATGGGGGCTCATGCCCCCCCACACAGAGTGGGGCACAGCAGGGATTGCCCCCCCTCCCACCTCACAGGAGCCGGTGCGTGTGGGGCTTTTTTTTTTTTAAAGAGCCTGGATGCTGGGGCTAGGCAGGGCAGCCATTGATAGGGCTGGGAGAGTGGGCAGGGGTCAGCTGTGCTCAGGGGGTTGACGGAGCAAGCAGGGCATGGGTCCTGGCAGGGGGTCCCCCTATGGTCCCCTCCCCTCTCTTTAGCCCGTCCCCCCACCCTGCTTTCTGGCACAGAGTCTAGGTCCAGCTCCTTGTGGCAGCAAGAGGGGACTGCCCAAATCTCTGAAACTCTCTGAATCTTTTCTGAATCAATTCAGAGAGTTTTGAATTGATTCAGACCTCTTTATTGGTCTCCCGATTTGATTCAGATTCAGAGATTTGGCCACTGAATCGGGCCGAATCTCCTCCAAATCAAATCAGCACCTGAAGCTTCACACAACCCTACTGTATATCCTCTTTAGGTAGCCTGTTGTAATGCTTAAACACTCTTATCATGAGAGAGTTCTTCCTACTCTCCAACCTAAATTTCCTTTGTTGCAAAAGATATGGGAACCATTTCTAACTCATCAATACTTAAATACAGCTCTGCCTAAAATAGACCTAGGTTGAATACTGGTTAGTTACAGACCTGATAACCAAGTTTTCCTTTCTCTGTTTCTTCATCTGCCTTTGAATGGAGGGACTATGAAGTCCTTTTCCAGCCCTGTTATACTAATATCCAAGGGGAAGGCAAATTGAATTTATCTTGGCTACCATTTTGGCCAGATTGCTAAGGCTTGAACTAGTGACCCTAAGACAGTACAAGTAGTTTTTATACCTTAAATTGCAGACTAGGGGTGCTTTAGTTGGCCCTGTAACAGATTTATAGTGTTCGGATTGGGCATAGAGTGGGATGTGTAACATAACTCCCCAGTAGACTTACTGAGACTTATTAGTCAAGGATCCTGTAGAGCAGTGGTTCTCAACCTTTTTAGACTCAAGGTACCCCTTGGAAAATGCCAGGTCTTAGTTTTCACTCTTTTTTTAACTAAAGAAAAATAATAGAGCAATTTTTTCTGTTGCAAAGAATTCAGAAAGATTGCAGCAGGTGGTCTCTGATGGTTGGGCCTGGAAGATAATGTTTTTAATAATATGAATTCTTGACTCCAGGTCTCTCGTGAATCATGTTTGCACACTTAACAGTGCTAACATTGAAAAGATCTCAAGGGTGCCATGGCTGTTGAGCTTAGCAGCCCATAGAGAGCAAACATAGATAAAGCATGCTAGTTTCTGAAGCCAACCATAGACAAGAAAATAACATAGCTACCATTACATTCAACCACCTTTGACTCTGCATCCCAGATGGATAAATAACCAGACTTTGGCACAAGTCTGGAGAAAGCCCCTAAATACACACCCTCTTGAGCCACGGTGAGACACCTCATGCCTTCTGCAGCTGTGCCTATTCATACTCTTCTCTGATCACTGGAAAATAGCTCACTCTGGGATTGTCTCTTTGGTCCCAGAGTATTTAATGTATAATGTTTTCAGTTACAACAATGGTTTCATTCTCTGATGGTTGGGCCTGGAAGATAAATGGTCATTGCAGGGGGAAATAGGCCTGTCTTGCTAACCTTTTGAAGAACAGACATGAAAAGTGGGAAAATCAACCAGAGGGCTGCCACTGAAGATATGGAAATGGGAAGAGGGGTGTTCAACCAGAAGAGAACTTGAAAAAATGTGGGAGAGTGAGCCCTGGCTGGTTTGAGAACAGAGTCCCTGAGGAAGATGGTAGGTCCTCTGTGGATTTGAGTGTCTGAATATTAGGATCCCTGAAAAGGGATCTTGTCCTACCTCAAATAACTGCTCATCTGGGGCAGGGGTAAAGGGAAGGAAGGGAAAGGAAAGAGGGGGACAGAAGCACAGATTTTGTCCTGCAATTAGAGAACCTTGCTAATGTTCCCTCTCCCTTAATATAACATTTTAAATCTTCAAAAAGTTGCTGACAAGGCATAATGTCGCATATAATGATGTACTGGGGGTGAATTTATTATGGATTACTCCCACCACCGCTATATACCAATGGTACGTACCAGCAGTATGTATGGTATTTGTGACCTCAGCCATCCCTTATTTCTTTGCACTCTTTTAAGAGATTTCTACCCCCAGTATTTATGTGTCTTTTCTGTGCTCTTAACATTATATCTGCAATAGTTTTAAATCTTGTTTTGTCTCCTTTTAGAGGTATACTATCAAGCTTGCTGTCCCTAAAACTTTACCTGAAACAGTATTTATATATATTTACAAAGTATTTCTTCATATTTTCCTCCCAAAAACAAACATTCCATGCTCATTGCAGAACCCAAGAGCTAATCTATACCATGATCAGCTTGAAAAAAATAAATTCTTGAGGCAGCATTAAGCCTGCTTTCAACCTCATGAAATACATTTTACTAAGGTATTTTATGTTGCAGTCTACTCTGTGATCTCTAGACCTCTGTAACCACAGCCAGTGAAAAATGCTTTAAGGCTATTGGATACACATATTTCATGGTGAATCTCTAGTATGAAACATACAGGAATGCATTCCATTGCAACCTTATATCTTTGTTACACTACATAACATAATTTTCTGTTTAATTAAATGTTAGCTTAAGGATTTATATTCTCTGATTTCACTGATGTCTCCATACAGAGAGCAGTTAAGGAGAGTTCATTATGTGGAACAGCTGTAGAATCAGATTCTCCAAAAAAGAGGGTGGGCTACTGAGAAAATCAGGGCAATATCCATTAAATTATCATAGAATAGCCTTCTCTTAAATCAAAGTGTTGAAATACAAGTGTCTGCAGGATTATTTATGCAATATCATAGATTTCATAGATTTCATAGACATTAGGGCTGGAAGGGACCTCGGAAGATCATCGAGTCCAGCCCCCCGCCCAAAGGGCAGGAAGTCAGCTGGGGTCATAGGATCCCAGCAAGATAAGCATCCAGTTTGCTCTTGAAGGTGTTCAATGTAGGCACTTGAACCACCTCCGGTGACAGGCTGTTCCAGACCTTGGGGGCTCGGACAGTAAAGAAATTCTTCCTTATGCCCAGCCTGAAACGGTCTTGCAGTAGTTTATGACCATTCGACCTAGTCGTCATCCCTTGGGGCACTCTGGTGAACAAACGTTCCCCCAGATACTGGTGGTCACCCTTGATAAACTTATAGGTGGCCATCAGATCACCCCTGAGCCTGCGCTTTTCCAGGCTAAAGAGCCCCAGGGCTCTCAGTCTGTCATCATAGGGTCTGCTTCCCTGACCTCTGATCATGCGCGTGGCTCTTCTCTGGACTCTCTCAAGCTTCTCCACATCCTTTTTGAGTTGTGGAGCCCAAAACTGGACACAGTACTCCAGCTGCGGCCTCACTAAGGCCGAGTACAAGGGGAGAATGACGTCCCGGGATTTGCTTGAGAAGCATCTATGGATGCAAGCCAGCGTTTTGGTCGCTTTACTAGCCGCAGCATCGCACTGCAGGCTTATGTTCATCTTGTGGTCAATGATGACCCCCAAGTCTCTTTCTTCCATAGTGCTAGCCAACATAGCACTGCCGAGCCTATAAGGATGCTGCGGGTTTTTCTTCCCAAGGTGGAGAACCTTGCATTTATCGGCGTTGAACACCATCAGATTCTCGTCCGCCCACTTGCTGAGCCTGTCCAGGTCAGCCTGGATCACCCGCCTGTGTTCTGGTGTGGATGCTTTGCCCCAAAGTTTGGTGTCATCGGCGAACTTGGCCAGTCCGCTTCTGACTCCAGTGTCCACATCATTAATGAAGATGTTGAACAGTATGGGTCCAAGGACAGAGCCTTGGGGGACCCCACTGGTCACAGGACACCATGATGAGTGACTTCCATGAATTACTACCCTCTGGGTCCGACCACGGAGCCAATTTTCCAGCCAGTGGATCGTGGAGGACCCAAGGCGACAATTGGCCAGTTTCTCCAAGAGGCGATCATGGGAAACCAGATCAAAGGCTTTTTTGAAGTCAAGATATATGACATCAATCTCTTCTCCCTTGTCCAGGTGATAGGTCACCTGGTCGTAGAAGGACCTATCCTTGGATATCCATCTTCCTTGTATCATGGTACTTGCTCAGTGACCTCCAGACATTTACTGCTTTCTCCTACTGACACACTACAGTTTTTCCCTTCTATATTTCATATTTTAGTAGGCCCATTAGGTACCTTCATGTGAGACTTAAGGAGATAGATAAACATCTAGTACTCCCCAACAGCCTAGTTCCTTCACTCTGTCAACTATTTTAGCTATCTCCTGATCTTGGTATCCAGCAGTTCCCACTGTCCTTAGGTATAGGTGCTAAATTCTGAGCTCTTTAGAAAAACTAGCCTATTACAAGGAATATGTAGGTGTCAGTAACAAGCACTGAACTGAGCCCAGAAGGCTTCATTGTGGATTATGTAAATATTCACTGTCTGAAAGTAAGTGCTTGCTTTTTGTATACATGCATATTGGTGAAAGTATGACTGACAGATGACAGGAAAGCCCATGTTTCCCGTTTTCTGTGTACAAAACTACAAGGCACCTGATATTTTTAACAGAGTAAATATAGGAGTTTCCTAATAAAGCAGGATGAAAACAAACTGAAAGTACATTGGGGTCAAGTGCTGCCTTCATCTCCATGGGGTAAATGTGGAAGTCATTAAATGCAGCATAAGCTATTTTATATAGAGGCTGGCTCATATTGGCTGCTCTGCATCAGCCCTTCCAGCTGCTCTGTGGTATGGGCTTAGACCCTGAAATTGAACCAAACCAGATGAAAGGTATAGTTTTATAAGAAAATGTTTGAGTATATTAAGAATAAGAGATTACTAAAATCCAAAAGAGGCTGTCAGGCTTCTAAGAGAGAATTTTAGAAGGGATAATTTGAGGACAAGGCAGGCATGGCAGCAAATGTAAAATAATTCTTTGTGTGTGTGTGTGTGTGTGTGTGTGTGTGTGCGTGCGTGCGCGCGTGCGCACACACACACACACACACACACCTGGATTCATGCCAGAATGTGAATTAGATGTTTTTGGAGCAGGACACAGGAATGGGTAAAGAACATATGGGTCATGTCAGACCAAGTGATGCAGAAATCCAGGCGAGTGAGGACTATTGATACGCTGGGGTCAGGATTCGTCAGAAGTCTGAAGGAGTTGCTTAAAAAATTAAGAGAATCTTATTGTCAGACATTTAAAATCTCCTGAAAAATATGAAAGGGAGGGGAGAAACTGGCAGATTTTTAAAAAGATGTGTTTGAAGGAGATCAAGAAGATGGAACCAGCTAGTCTGGCTCCTGCAGAAAGGGAAGTGCTTTAAACCTTATGAAGGCCATGTCTATAAGTCTGAAGACTTTTACCAGCTAGTCACGTGTAAAGGGGGTGAAGAAGTACCTCCCTAAATGATATAGTTGTGCCAGCAGAAGGCTTTAGTTTAGACCAGGGTGGGCCATTATTTGAGTCTGCCACTTCGGGAGTTTTGGTGAGCTGTCGTGAGCTGGGTCAGCATGCCCCGCCCCTGCCTCTGCCTTGCAACAGCTCACCAAAATTCCCTAAGTGGCTCTGCCAGGCCCTACACTGTCCCTGCACTGGCCTGGCCCTACACTGTCACTGCTCAGGGATTGTAGGTTCCCTGTGGAGACTGGCCTGGAACTTGCACAGGCAGAGGTGGCAAGTGTTATTTGGGAGTGGGACAGGTGTGGGGGAGGGGGCAGGGCTGGAGCTAGGATTGGGATTGTGGGATGGTGACAGCATGGGACCAAGCCCAAGGCAGAACCCCATTTGCTCCTCGCACACCCATGCCCATGCAACTGGTGCCCATTGGTGGGTGCAGAGTGGAAGAACCAGGGTGCATGGGCAGCAGGGCCAGGTCCAGTAGTGGAGACTGGCAGTGGCAGCTGGAAAGAGCTGCTGCTTGTAAAAGGTATAGTTTTGGCCATTTAATCTACCACTATAAGGATTCACAGGTCAAACATGTTCACAGAGGAAAAAGAGGAGGACACCACTGCTAACAGGCCCCGGGTTATTATAAAAGTTATAACATTATTCTCTGTCCCTTGGGAGGGCCATTGAATTCCAAGATGATCCCCTCTGCAGAGCCTCTTTACTGGAAGATGGATTTTGCTTCTAATGTTTATGCTCAGTGCTTGACTTGTTATATTTGCTTCCAAAACACAATTGGAAGTAAATGATGAAACTGTCCTTACTCTTCTGAACCAACTATTGCCTTGATGCAGGATTTCTATGGGCACATCTTTGTTGTAGGACTTCAGAAATACTCTTTGTTGTGAATATATTCTTTCCCCCTAAAAAGAGAAAACTCTGTGGCTATCTTTGGAAGTAGGAACTCCTTCACCTTTTGAAATGACCTGACTATGCTTTGATGTTTATCTTTTGAGTACCAGCTTGCTTCATCAAGTTGAACAGAATATTACATAAGACATTTTTTACAAAATAGGTTTTACACGTGAAAATTCTTTTTGGGATAAAGGATTTTGTGTATACAACTTCTGTCTCCTGCAGCCATGGGCAACAGAAACTACCATGTATGTGTCTAGGTTTTTATGGACCCAGTGTGCCTTTCTAGTATAGTGGTTGTATCCAAAATTGTGTTTCCTGTTGGTTGTATCCAAAATTGTGTTTTCAGTTCTACTGAATATCAAAGGAAGGGGAGAAAGAGAGAGCCCCCTCTATACATTTCATGTATGTCATGATTAATGTGTTAATTGTGGCTAAATGGGAAGGGTATTATACATGATCTTATATAAGGCACCATAATACAGGTGTGGGAGGGTGGATGCATCTCTCCAACCTCACTTGGGGTTTGCCTGCAATGACTTGAGATGGGAGAAATGTTAAGAGTTATTCCCCAAGTTAGGTGAGATACCATTGACCACCAGGATAGAAGTTAATAATGTGTTCTGTTTATTGAGTGATAGTTACAAAGTCTTAATGAGTCACGCTTATTGCTCGTTAACAGGGATACGGTTTCCTCACTGTCCCGCCAAACCACGCTTGTTGCTTTTTAACAGGGATGTGGTTGCCTCACTGCTTCACTGAGTTTCCCATGATCTCTTTACCCTCATTCTCTTATGTAACTTTCTCCTTCCAGGCTCCACAGACCTGTCTTTGGCTGCCCTCATCTCCTGCTCACTCCATCTCCTGTACCCCACTGCTCACCAGTCTGCCATTGATTCACGGTCCCTCAAGCTCATGTGTTCCCATTCTATCTGTTGTCCACTGTGGACTCCTTCCTCTCTCCAAGTGCCCTGTGGGGCAAGGTCCTGTCCCTCACTGTCTGCCTTTTAAACATGACAGTTGCTTTCATCTCCCTTATTCCCACCCGGTATGTATAATCCTCATCAGCTGACTCCAGTCAGCTACTGACCTTGCCCTTTCTCTGACCCAGTCCCCTTCGGCAATCTGAGACCGATGATCTTCCCCAAGTAACAGAGTTTCTATCTTAACACCCTGTTCAATACACATCCCCCCCCCGCGTTCTGAAAAACTTAGTCATCAGGCCATCCAGGCCGCCTTCTTTGAAGGTTAATCAAACAGAAAATGAATGTCGAGTCTTCAACCTTCAGTCCAGGAGAGGAAGTCAACATTCCCACTCCCCTTCCATGTCTGGTGTTTCACTGTAAAATAAAAGGGCTGTAAGGCAAGAGACCACCTCATTAACCTAGCATTATCTACCCTGGCAGTCCATAGCCAGCGTAGGGGCACGTGGTCTGTGATTAGCATGAATTCCCGACCTATTAAATAATAATGAAATAGCTCCACCCCGCACTGAATAGCCAGGCATTCTCTATTGCAAGTCTCGGCCATCATCAACTTCTTGCTGGGGAAGGCTATAGGTCTCTCCCTCCCCCCCCTTCAGTGCCATGCCTGAAGCATCTGTTTGCAAGAAAAACATTTTCTCAAAGTCCAGAGTGTATAGGACGGGATGCCGGCATAGGGCTATCTTTATTTGCTCGAAGACTTGAATAGTCCCTGGGTTCCATCAGATTGGATTCTTCCATCCCTTAGTTAGCTCTGTCAATGGTGCTGTCTTTTTCAAAAAGTCTTTGATAAAACACCCACAGTACTTGGAAAAGCCCAAGAAGGACCACAATTACTTCAGGATCTTGGGTAGTTGGTGTTGCCTTATTGCTGCAACCTTGTTTGCCACTGGCTTGATCTTGCCCTGCCCCACTATGAATCCTAGATATTGCATCTCACTCTTGCCTAACGTGGGTTCACCATCAGTCCCACCTATCCCAGTTCCTTTAGGACAGCCTTCAAGTTCTGACAGTGCATTTCCCAGGTTCTGGAAAAGATGATAATATCATCAATATATGCAGAGTGTTACTCCTGATGGGGAGCTAAGACCTGGTCTATCAGCTGCTGGAAAGAGGCCGCTGCCCCATGGAGCTCAAAAGGCATCTGTTTGAATTGGAATAAGCCCCATGGGTCCTGAATGCCATCTTCTCCTCATCAGCCAGAGCCATTGGGATCTGTCAGTAACCCTTGGTCAGGTCCAGTGTGGAGATGTATCTGGCTTGGCTGATTCTCTCCAGCATATCATCTACTTGTGGCATCAGAAAGGCGTCAAAAGTTGCAATCTTGTTCACCTTGCAGTAATCAACGCATAGCCAGACTGACCCATTGGTCTTAGGAATGACAAGTACAGGGCTCCTCCAGGGGCTCCTGGACTCTTCAATGATGCACAGTCTCATCATCTGGCCAATTTCTTGTTTGACCGTTGGCCATAGATGTCAGGGTAACCTTCTCCATTGATTGCATACAATGCATCCTGCAGGCATCTCAATGAGATGTTCTACTCCCCAAGCCTCACCTGGCAATTCATTAAAGACATCCTGGAATTCAGTTATTAGTTCCTCTAGGTCCTCCTGCTGCTTGGGGCTTAGCAAGTTATCAGCCTCTGGTTTGACTGGCAGGGGTTTCTGTTTCCCAAAGTTCCCTGGTTCCTCCTAGCTCCTCCAGGTCCACCTGTCCCTGCATCATCCACCCTTCCCACTGGTGCCATTTCTTTAACAGATTAATATGATAGATTTGTTTCCTGCGGGTGGGTTCAGTTCAGAGCACTTCATAATTGATTGACCCCGTGCGTCTTAGGATAGCAACTTGTGGGAACTATCTGGAAGCACCATGTGCCACCTGGATAGCAACTTGTGGGAACTATCTGGGAGCAGTACCGACACCCAATCCCTGACTTGTAATTCTCTCTCTGAGGTGTGAACATCGTAGAGTTGCTTCTGCTTCACCTGTCTTTTACTTAGGTCCTCCTGGGCTATATCTCAAGCCTTCGTTAGTCACTCCCTAAAGTCAGCCACTGCCTGGGGAAGGTTTGTGGCCCCAGGCCCAGACTCCTATCCTTTGCATATCACATCCAGCAGATCCCGTGGACTGTGGCCATACACTAATTAAAATGGGGCATATCCTATAGACACTTGAGGGGCCTCTCAAATCAAGAAGAGCAAAGGGGGAATCATTGCATCCCATCCCCTGGGATCCCCCTGTATACATGCCCAGATCATTCCCTTAAGTGTCCTGTGAAATGTTCAACTAGACTATCTGTCTGGGGAAGGTAGATGGAGGTTCTAAGCTGCTTGATTTTCAGCATGTTGCATATCCCCTTCAAGATCTTAGACATGACATTTTTACCCTGGTCGGTGAGAATTTCTTGGGGTATTCTGACCCACACAACCCACTTCATGAGTGCCCCCACAATTGCCGTCACCGTTACTGATCGTAGGGGTACAGCCTTGGGGAACTGGGTGGCATAGTTGATGATTACTAAAATGAATTGGTACCTGCCTCGGCTGTGGGAGACTTGGCTGTGGGGTCCCACAATGTCAAGGGCAGTCCTATCAAAAGATCTCCCTACCAGAGGCAGTGGTACCAACGGGACTCTTGCAGGCTTCACCCCCTTAGTCTTCTGGTACTTGGGACATTCAGAGCAGTATCTCTCAACCATTTTATAGAGGCCCGGCCAAAAAACCTGCCACTTCAAATGGGCTTCTGTCTTGTCCCTCCACAGGTGCCCCCCCCCCCCCCCAAATGGGGAGTGTATGGGCTACCCACAATAAGTTGACCCAATACTTTTGCAGCACTAAGATCTGCTGCCTCTCCTCCCAATCTTCCTTATCCTCTACCCAATATAGAATGCCCGTCCTTATCTCAAAGTGTGGGCTCTGCTTCATCTTCTGAGGGTCTAGCACCTCTTCCTCTTGCTTAGCTAGCTGGTTTTGCCAGATGTTCTGGAAGCATGATTCCTGATCTTGGTCCTCTCAGAAATATCCAGCCCCAATTACCTGTTCCAGATCAAGGTCCTCTACTTCCTCCTCATCAGGGGTTCAGAAGCACACCGATCCAGGGTTGCTCTTCCACTCCCCCCCGGTTCCTCCTCAGGACTTGGGTGACCACTTCCCTTAAGTGAGGACAATCAACTCCCAGGAGTATGGGGCATGGAAAGGTCTTGGCTAGCCCCACTGTGATCTCTTCAGTTCACCCAAGCACCATGAGCCTGAGTTGCTGGTGCTTGTATATGTATGAAGGTCTGTATATGTAGACCATGCTTACGATGGTTTCAGGGTCTCCCAGCTTTGCTAGTATGAAATCAGCCCATATCATGGACTGTGAGCAGCCAGTGTCAACTATTGTGGGAATTATGGTATCCCCCACTTTGACCTCGACCACAGGTTTGTTCTGGCATCCTGGCTCCTTGTATCGGCCAAAGCTACAGTCCTTTTTTTCTTCATGGGAACTGTAGGTCAGAGCCTTGGCCTGTAGTTTGTGAGGGCAGAATGTGTCCTTTCTCCCCACACCTGTAACATATTATTTCCTTCCCTCCTCACCCCGGGGCTCACAGCTTGGGGCTCAGGCAATCTTCATTCTCTTCCCTTTGCTGGACCCTTCAGGTTTAAGTCCTGCCCCAGTTCCCCCTGAGCATTCTCTTTTAGGAGGGTCCCCTTCTGCCTCAGCCCCCACATAGTCTTTGGCCAAACATAAAGCCTCCTCCACCATCTTAGGTTGTTGCCACCTCACTCAACATTGGGTATTGCCCCTGAGGTCAGCTACGAACTGCCCTAGTACTATGAGGTCCACCACCTCCTCTATGGGCCTCTCTTCAGGATGCAACCATTGCACATCTAAGTCCCTGAGAGTCTGGGCCAGCATGTGTGGGTGAAGTCTCTCCATCCCTTTACGCGCCTGGAATTTCTGCTGGTAGGTCTCGAGGGAAATTTCAAGGTGATAGAGTATGGCTTCCTTTACCTTACAGTAGTCCCTGGCTTCCATCCGTGTGAGGGCTTGGTATGCTGCTTGGGCAGAGCCAATGAGGAGAGCCCCTATTCACACTGCTCAGCTGCTTGGGTCCCATTTGGATGCCATTGCCGTCCTCTCAAAGACTTCCAGGTACACCTCTACATCATCCTGGAGAGACATTCTGGGGAACCTTGAGCCTGTCCCAGAGATTCCTGTTGAGCCTTGATTTTTTTTTCACTCAAATCTTGCTGATGGCTGAACATCCAGATCCTGGCTTCAGCTTCTTAGGTCCATACCTGCACCATTTCTCCCAGTTGTGCCTGTTGTGCCTGTAGGATCCATATAGTGATGTTGTGGGTGTGCTGCCAGTCCACTGGGACTTGGATGTCCATGCACCAATTTTGTGGGAAGGTGGATGTGTCTTCCTGACCTCACTCAGAGCTTTCCTGCCATGACTTGAGATGGGAGAAATTATAAGAGTTATTACCTGAGTGAAGTGAGATACCACTGACCACCAGGATAGAACTTAACAATGTGTTCTGTTTATTGAGTGATAGTTACAAAGTCTTAATGAGCCACTCTTATTGCTCATTCACAGGGATGCGGTTTTCCCACTGTTCTACCAAGCCGCGCTTGTTGCTCTTTAACAGGGATGTGGTTCCCTCACTGCTTCACCAAATTTCCCGTGACCCCTTTACCCTAATTCCCTTCTCTAACTTTCTCCTTCCAGGCTCCCCAGACCTGTCTTTGGCCACCCTCATCTCCTACAACCCCTGGGGTACATACCCCACCACTCACTGGTCTGTCATTGATTCACAGTCCCTCGTGCTTATCCGTTCCCATTCTATCCATCATCCACTGTGGGCTCCTACCTCTCTCACAGTGCCCTGAAGGGCAAGGTCCTGTCCCTTGTTATCTGCCTTTATAGCGTGGCAGCTGCTTTCATCTCCCTTATTCCCACCCAGTGTGTATATCTTTATCAGCTGAGTCCAGTCAACTACTGACATTTCCCTTTCCATGACCCCATCCCCTTCAGCAACCTGAGTCCCCTAATCTTCCCCAAGTAACAGGGTTTCTATCTTAACACCCTGTTACAATGGGAAATGAGCAGATTATTGCCCTGAATGGACACTCATCTTTCAACTGGTTGGTGCAGGCATGATCATGATCTTGGGCTCCTCCTGTACTAGCAAATAGAAAGGGTGTGATTGGGATCTGATTCCCAATCCAAAAATTACTCATCTTGCCATGTGGCATGGCAGGAGGGACAACTGTGCGGATTAGGGATCAGTTCCCATTGAATCCTTTAAATGTGTACCAGGGGCCAGAAGGAGAAAAACAGAGAGAGAGAGAGAGAAGGGTAATCAATCTTAAAAATCATGCAAAGACTTGGGGTTTGGAACAGCAGACATGAAAACTTACTCTGAGGTCCTTCCAAGATTAAGGGAGGGCACCAAAGTATGTAGCATGAGCTTTGATGAAACTGAGAAAAGAGGGTGCCATTAGCTCAAGGTTCATTCAACAAGGTTCATTCAATTGAAGGTCCTTAACATCCTTGTATGAGAGATATCTGACATGATTAATTTTAGTTCCGTAAAGCTGGGTCCTTAACATCCTTGTATGAGAGATGTCTGACATGATTAATTTTAGTTCTGTAAAGCTGCGCCCCTGGATATATCCTTCAGCATAAGAGCTTCTAACAGTCTAATAAACTATACTTCCCTCATCCCAAATCTTTTGATTATTTGAAACCCATATCTATATATAAATATGCATGTATTTGGAGGGAGATAGGAATACCAAACATGCAAAGTTACAAAGTTATTTATCTGTCCTTTATGAATTATAGATGGTGATTTTGCTGCTTGTTAAAGTTACCTGATACTACCTGCTAAGACCATGGATGAAATTCAACCCAGTTTGCAAGATGTCCTAGAACAGCTAAGGTCAATGCATAGTCAGCCAGCTGAACAGCCACTCAGACACCTTCACAGTTCTTCTGTGACTGCATTAATATCTGTGACTTTCATGTTGAGAGTCAGTTTGGGGATGGTCCAAACTGATTCATGTGGAAGGTACCTAGATCTCCATTTAAGTGGATCCAGTATCCCCTTTAGTATTATCCAGAGATCAGCAACATTTTTGCACAGTGCTGAAAACACTTGTGACCTCGACTTGTAAGATGTTGGCAATCCAAGGGTGGTAGGGGAGCCACAAGGAGCCTGATCCTTATTGTGGCAGAGCAGCCCCATTCCCTTCTCTGCCATCTGCACTGAGGCATGTGCCAAGCAAAATGCTTTCAAGTGCCACACTCTGGCACCTGTGCTGGGGGTTGCCTACCTCTGGTATAATCAGCGATGTGGCTGTTATTCTAGCCCACAGGCTGGAGCAGCAGCTGGAATGAGTACTACAGTGGAAGTCCCAAGCCTGGTGCTGAATTGGGAAGTGAATTTCATCTCTTTAAACTCCCTTGTCTTGTTGTAGAGCCAGAATGCTTTGATTTTGTTCATGTGGAATGATTTTTGCCTCTCATGAGCATGCATGGTATAATAGTGCTGCCTTGCCTTTTGGCATCAATCTCCCATTCTGGCATCTGTGTCAGTCCTCTGCTGAGCAATAACAGATGTTCAGGGTCCTGGAGGTCAAGTTCCCAATAGTGAAGAAGTCAGCAATGCAGAACTCGGGTATATTGTTAGCGTAACTTGTTTTACTTACGGAGACACTATTTCTGGGACAGAGGTTGTTCAAACAGCAGGCAGGGCAATTCTGCCTTCTGGTAATGCCAGCCCAACATTAATGCCCAGATTGTGTGACCAGTCTGCATTAAGAATTAATACATATCAAAAAAGAGATAGAAAACAAGCTCTCCTACCACTCCCACATCTCTCTTCCTATGGACAACTGTTTCAGTACTGATCCTTGTGTACCCATACATGTAGCATACCTTTCCATAGCATATATTAGCTTCCATACAGAGAAGAATACTTTGGAAAGCTGTACAAGAATGTCAGTTGGTGATGCCTGGCATAATAATATTATGGACTGTTACAGGTATAAATACCTGGCATGAAACATTAATTGAAAATGTACAGGAAATTATTAATCATAGTTATTGCTGATTGGAAAAAATACAGGGAGTATTGTTTGAGATAGCTGCTTCTGATATAGTCTTTAAATTATCTACAAATCTGAAGAAACTTTCCACATGAAGAGGGAAAAAAAAGAACCAGAACAGTCGATGTGATTGCACAAGTGCTTCATAGTACTAAATCATAATATCACCACATCTATTATCCAGTGACAGGACTCGCTATTCAGTCAAGTTGATGCACCCATCCAATACAAAAGCCCAATTTTCAATTGTTAATATCACTCAAACTAAATGCTCCAGAGATCAGTAAATTAATGTTCTTTGAGCAGATGAATACTATTGCACATGATTAATGGAAGTAATAGCATCACTGGGTTACCTACCAACAATTCCAGAACTTTTTTCTTTTTCATAATTTTCAGCCACTGTTATCTGCTCTAAGAAAATCTGTTTTGTTATGTTTGTTTTTTGGGGGGGGGTTATGGTTGTTCATTTCTGCTTGCTTTGCCAGGTAGCATTACCTTTTCTGTTCCTGCAGTAAAATATAGAAATCGGGAATTGTTTCTGATTGGTGTCTGATTCAAAGCACCCAAAAGGGGGGGAAGTCAGGTTTTATTAAATTCTAAAAGAAAACAAATATGTTACAATGAAACTTTTATCACCCTTCCCCCCCCCCTTTTTTTTAAAGCATAATTTAAGTGCAGAAAAGCGTGGGTAATAAAAGAGCTGGTATTGGCATCCGTGCAGGTAGCGGTCACTCATTTTACACAGCAATCTGTCACGCTGGTATTTTGTTTGAAGGAAGGGCTGCCAGAATGGGCAACCTGCATGACAGTGAAAACAGTCACCCTTCCAGAAATGCAGCAGAGTGATGAGTACCCAGTTGTTCATATAGGTTGGCTGGAGTTTCCATGTTTCTGGGTAACAGCACATTTTAGTATTTCTAAAGCATCTTTAGCTGAGGAACAGCACATTTTTATATGGTATGCTATACAGAAAGTATCTGAATATCACAAAAATATTTATTCAGGAAAGATCAGAGAGTAATCAGATGTGATGTTAATTAAAGGCATTTATCCACATTCCCTCCCACACCCTCTTTACCAGATGAGCTGGCAAAAAATGTACTGGCATAGCTAGAGAGAGGCTTCCTCTTGACTTATTGAGTAGAGATGCTGCCTGTGGTTCATGAGACCAGATGTGGTCAAAAAACAGCTTCTGGTTCACAGACTTAAAGTATTTATTCATATAATTTCCAGCGAACTGACAGCTCTCTGCATCCTGGAGATCTTCTGAAACTGATGTTCTTGTCAGTTTTGTTGCTAATGGTATCACTGGGTGCATCTATATGAGATGCTTTACTGTGCAGTAGTGTAGTTTACTGTGTAGTAAATGTGTACGTCTACATATTCACACGCTTACTGTGCAGTAAACCTTGCTAATCATGAGTATATTTGCTACCTGCAAATGAAAGTAACAAATTTACTTGAGATTACTTACTGTGCAGTAGCACTTGTGTAGATACCTGACTGGGAGCAAATTTGCTTCTTGCCAGCCAGCCACCAGAGGGTGGGAAATTGCTTCCTGCCCCTGGAAGCTGTCTGCTGCTGGGGCAAGCTCCACCACCAAAGCCTGGGCAGGAACTATGTCCCCCAGCCCTGGTACCAGGGAGCTTCAAGCCCCCTGCTCTGAGATTGCAATCAGGGAGTGGGGGCTTGGAGATCCTTATCTCCCAGTCCCCACTTTGCCATCATAATTGGAGAGTTGGTGGGGGGGAGGGGGGGAGGAGGGAAGCTGGTAGATCCTTATCTCCCAGTGCCAGCTCTGTGACCATGGGGCTGACACTGGGAGATAAGGTTCTCCCAGTGCCAGCACCACAGTCATGGAGCTGGGGCTGGGAGCTCCCTGCTGGTGGGGGCTGGGGAGCCTGTTCCCTGCACAGTTCCATGATCACAGAGCTTCATGGTGAACAGGCTGGGGCACCTGTTTCCCATTCAGCTCCGTGATCACAGAAGCTCCCCAGGGAACAGGCTCCCCAGCCTGTTCCCTACCCAGCTTTGTGATCACACAGCCGGGCAGGGAACAGACTCCCCAGCCGTGCCCCATGATGGTGCAGTGGGGGCAGGTCCTAGCCCCATGCCCTGATCAGGTGATTGAGACACAGGGCTTGGAAAGAGCTGCAAGGGTGGAGTAGGTTCCAGCCCCCTGCCCTGATATGTCAGTGGGACAGCTAGCAGTGAGCTAGCTGCTAGCTGCCCCACCTGTGGACTGGGGCAGGGAGCTGGGACCTGCCCCTCCCCTGCAGCTCTTTCCAAGTCCTCTGCCCCCAGTTGGGGAGCCAGAGCCAGGAGCTTCTTGCTGCCTGGGTAGAGGGACATGTGTGTCCCTAAGTGTGTTACTGTCCTTAAGGAGTGAATACATCTGTTCCAGGAAAACTGGGTAACTCTTGTAGGCCTCTAAACCCTATGGAAGGCTGGGGCTCATTTCAATGATTATATCCTCTTACAGGGCAGCATAGCCCTGGTGGACAAGAGCAGAAACATATTTGAGAAACAATGAGTTTATGATTCCATGCTAAAAGGAGACTGGCAACCACATCTCCTTCATTTCCAGTGGAAGCCACACTGCTGAAAAGGAGAGAGGAATTTGACAGGTTTTCTTTAGCTTGAAGTTTAGAAGGTTTATTTGCCTTCCCCCTCACCAAACTGTTGTGCCTTGCTACTTAAAAAAAACATCATTCCTGCTGTTTCTTTTTTATGCCACTGTCTCAGCCGGGCTGAACCGACTCAAGGTGATTCAGAATTTACCCGTTCGTCAGGGTGGGCTGGTGAATAGAGAGGCTGACAAAGCTTAATGGTTGCAAAAAACTTTACTTACGTCGCGGGTGGCTGCGACGGAAACAGTTCGGTCGTCTGGACAACAATGTGAGTTGCTCCAGCTGGCAAGGCCAATGCCAGTAAATTCGTCCGTAACTCAAGCCGGCGGGAAAAGGGTACGTCTGGGACTGCGTTCGGCGACGGGAAGAGGGATCGATAGGTGATCAGTCTATCGATCAGCTAGCCGCAAGTCGGATCTCTTAGAGGCACTCTGCAGCGTGCTCAAAGCTCTTCGACTTGGGCGGAAGTCGCACTAATTTTTAAACAGCCAGCAAGCCAATTACCGGCCGCCACGTGTGAATAATTTAGCACTAGCCAATTGCGGGGCACGAATTTGCATCCAAATGGCGGGAACTCTTTGCACCGTGCACTTCTGTGCTGCAAAGGGAAAATGCATCCTGCAAAGACAGCTTGCAAATTGGCGGGAACTCCCTCCTGCACGCGGGTTCTTCATGCAGCAAAAACCCTCGCTGTGCAAGAGGCTCTCATGTGTCAAGAAAATTTCATAGTGCCGAGGCACCAAACTCACTGGGTCGTGACAGCCACATGTTCCCTTTGGTTGAGCAAGTAGGCTGTAACTACCTTCTAAGAACTGCATTGGAGTAAATGAGCTGTGTCACTACTTGCCTTTTAAAAAATAAGCTGAGTGTCCCTCTAATGAAATGCTAAAGCATGCCATGCCCATAGAAAAATTCAAGTTTTGCATAGAAGCATAGGTAAGAAGAAACATATTTAAAGTACATATAAAACTTCTAAAATTCAGTATAAGTGGGAACAGACAGACACTCATGCCACACTTTTGTAAACAATATTTTGTTGATCCTTGTGTTTTCATAAGAGCATCTAGAAATCAGGCTCTCATTGTCTCATATTGGGGCACTGCCCTGAAACTGTTGGCTTGAGCCTCACGGGCTTTTGGTTTTCCATATGTTAAAGAGGGATAATAACTCTTTGCTACTTGATGGGTGGTGTTGCTGTATGGAGGATTAGTACATTACTGTATGCATGAAGATTAGTACTGTTTTTATGTGAATCATTTTTGGTGTTTTAATTATTCAGATCAAATTAATTGAATATTTTTATTTATTATGAATAATATTGATTTCAAACTGTTTAATACTGGTCTCCATATTGTGAAACTTTTGATTTCTACTCTGAAATAGTCTTGCTTTTAAACTGCTTGTGATGATCTTATTCCTTTACATGTGTTTGGCAACTGTTCATTCTAGTTTTACATTTCTCATTAATCTTTCTACTTTATTTGAAAGTCTCCTGATAATCTGTCTTAGGGTATCAGTTAGCTCTTTTTTCTGCATGAATACAGAATATGATGTAGGCTAGGTGTCTCATTAGCAGGGATGAAGTGCTATTTTAGGGCTGTAATTGATACAGCTGACTTCATAATGTGCAGGTGATTAGTGTGTAATAGCATCTTGGAAGGGGTTGTTCAGGTCACTCTTCACAAGGTGCTGCAGCTATACTAATTCTGACAGAAGCTGTCTTTCCACCTTGTTTTTGTGGTTCTTTTGCCTCTAGTGGTATCACCTGGATCAGTGGCATTCTGTCCTGATAGGGAAGAGGAATGCAAATAATTGATTCTGTGTCAATAAATGTTCTTACATTTAACTTGGTCATTGAGTTGGGAATGGCCTAGTGAAAAATACATGAAGTGTGAGAATATATGTTAATTTCTGAATATTTTAACTTAATGTCTATAACTTTCAAAGAGATCCATAGACAAAGGTACCAGGGTACTACAATTCTCCCCAACACACAAATTAATTACATTTTACATAAAATGCTCATTTTTATATATGAGTAAACCCAAAGCACTGAGAAGTGAGGTGACTTGCTGAAAGTCCATCCAGCAAATAGGTATCAGCACTGGGAATAGAAACTGATAGTTCTTCAGTAAATAGAGAATCAGTGAATGAACCTGAGCACAGACAGATGTGGACCCTAGGAACAGATGAAGTTAACAACAACAACTGAAAGAAGACATATAGAACTCATACAGACATTCCATTTCTCCTGGGAGAGTCACTGCTCTCTCAGGAGAAACCATGAGTTTACAGATGTTCAGGCTTTTTTCCCCAGAGTAAAAATGATCACTACAAGAAAAAAATAACCTGGGAAAAACCAGGGTTAAATCATTCCCAGGAGAGTTTCTCTTCGGAGAGTAAATGTCTCTACATGCCATGGCTTCTCTCAGAAGCCTCCATATTCTTCCACCGTCCATGCCATGGCTTCTCTCCACAGTCCTCCATATTCTTCTCCTCCTCCCTCCTTCCCATGCCCAGTGAACAGTGCGTCACTTGCTGGACCATGCTGCCTCAGCAGGAGGCAGAACACATGCCCTTGACAATCCCCACATTGTGCTGCAGAGAAACACAGGCTGCCCATAGATTCATAGATGTTTGGGTTGGAAGAGACCTCAGTAGATCATAGAGTCTGACCCCCTGCCGTGGGCAGGAAGGAGCCCCCAGCCAGGTACATGACTCCTCTTAAAACCCACAAGGTAGGGGAGAGCACCACCTCCCTTGGAAACCCATTCCAGATTCTGACAATGCTTACCATGACAATGTTTACCATAAAGCAGTTCTTTCTGATGTCTAAGCTAAATCTGCTCTCTGTCCTGTGGCCATTGTTCCTAGTTACTTCAAGGGGTGCCCTGGTAAATGGAGCATCTCCTATTCCTTGCTGCCTCCTGCCCTGCTCTCCCTGCAATGAATTTGTAGGTGGCCACAAGATCACCTCTCAGCCTTTAGTCTGGGTTAGCCAGTCTGGGTCAGCCATGGTTAGTGTGGGTCACCAATCAGAGCTGCCATATGCACTGCTGCCATTTATGTTTAGGCAGACTAAGGGAGCCTGCAGATGTGTGTACAGGGGTCCTCCTTGGCTGCACAGTGTCAGCACTGCAACTCTCCACTCCTCAGGTCCTCAGCATTCGAATATTTCTAAACACAGCTCTGGGTAAGTTTTTCCACCAGGAGAACAAACCTCAGAGAATACCCCCAGATTATTTGAACATACGTATGCAGCCAAAGGCAGCACCTAGTCTGATCCATCGTTTTCAGGGAGCACATTTTAAGTAGGATCAGGCTCCCATTTGGGTGGAAGCAGAAGCAAATATTATTGAATTGCAAGAGCTGTGACAATGATTTTGATAAATTCCAAGGGAGACTTTTATCTCTTTCTTCTGTAGTGTATTTAGGACCTGAATTTTCAAATCTGTGAGTGCACAGATGCACACATAAAAATTCATGGGCAATTGCACACCCCACCTGCACTTATAACTATATGCATTCATTAGAGAATTTCATGATTCATCATTTATTCTCATCACTGGCCATTTACATATAGAATATAGAATTTACACATGGATTTCTGTTAATTGTTCCCAAAAATTAGGCATACATTCTGCAAATCAAGTCCTTGGTGTATAGTGAGTTTAAAAAGTTTCTCTAGACCACTACCCTATAAGGGTACTGTAGTTAATAGTGCTGTCAATATACTGGTAAATCCCTGCTGTGGTGCAATGAGGTTTAGAATTGATGTCAAGAAAAGGACAACAGCAGAATATGGCAGGTTAGGACTGAGGTGATAATCACACTTTTCACTTTATTAGCACCTTTCATCCAAGAGCCTCAAAGCACTTTACAAACATTAATTAATTTTCACAACGCCCCTGTGAGCTGTAAGTGCAGTGTTATTATCTGCATTTTACAGAGGAGAAAACTAAGTGAGAGAGGTTACCAAAGTCACATAGCAAGTTAGAAATCAACTCCAGCATAATTCAGAATTTCTGAGTCCTAGTCCCATCCTTTAATCACTGGAATCTCAGATGTGGTATATTTCAGGGCTGGCCATGGGGAAGGAGGGTAGACATATGGGAAGGCAAGTGGGTGCTATGAGAAACTGAAGTGCATAGGCAATTTTGTCAGGGTGTTTGAGGAACAGGAGATGCTGCTATTCTAAATGGGAAGGTACAAAAATAAGGCTGTCTAAAAAGAGCATCTGTTTTTTGAGGAGCTAGGTAGATTGAAGAAGCCTTCTGCCCTTCTTACTGTTTATTCCCTTATTTTATTAGGAAATTAGAAAAAAATAATTAAATAACTCCACATGTGGGACCCTTCCCCCAAGGTGACTATCAATGGAAACATAATTTGGTTGCTTTCTATTTTCACCTCCTCTGACAGTGGAAGAGGTTAGAAAAGATCAAGATAGGAAGATAAGAGTTAGGCTTCTTGTTATTATATTTCACTGACCTCTGGCAGCAAAACAAGGGATTAATCCTTGACAGCAGTGTGAGTGAATAAGGGAAGCAAGTATCAAGTTGATTCAAAGCGGCACCTCTTATTTCTGGGAACAGAAGAATAGAGATATCTTTTGTAAAACAAAGAATTAGAATTAGAAATGGTTGATGTCCAGAACGGCCTTCATGTAGATCTAATATCTGAGTATCCTTAGCAGGTAAAATGTTCTGAAAGGGCAGCAATTATACTGTGAGCTATTTGTTTTTAAAGTTTCCACTTCTGAGAGATCTGTCCTCCTGCCTGATTTGCATGTCTGACCTTGAGCAGAATGCTCAGCTGGCATCAAGCTATTAAATTCATTGGAATTAAACCAGCAGAATACTTGGCTTTTTAACTCTTTCATTTCTTGATTAATGGGTAGAAAAAAGACTTTTCAATGCTTCATTTTGATATTTCATTTAAAGCATGTTTTGCAACAGGGAGGGGAACAAAGCAGAAGCATGCATGTACAGCTGTAATGACCATTTCTACAGAGCATTGCCAATGTGCATTTCTTCATAACTGTATTCAATTAAAATTGCTTTACTAGACTTATGAAACGATCAATGCATACGCCTGCAAAATTTCAAGTTTTAGGTTTTTTTGCTGTAGACCCATCATAGTACAGAGGTTAGCACAATTTTTTAGTGGAAAAGATTTCTACTTGCTCTCCCTGACTACTCTTTCATTACTGGAAAGAAATAGATTAAGGGGCTTGTCAAATATTCCCAAAATAAGAACCTCTGAGAAAAGAGAGTTCTGGAGAATTTCAACCTAAAAGGGCATGTCTACATATGCAAATAAATACAGCTAAATTTAATGCATATTAAGAAATTTTTTTTGGCAGGTGTCTACACATGCAGAGACTTGGGACTAAAATTAGTCCTAAGTCCCTCTAGTGCTGTCATGTACCCGTGTGGCCACTAGGGGGAGCTCCAGCCTCTGGCCACATGGCTGCTAGCACTTGGTAGCCATCTTGGAAACTCTGATCTCTGACCAGCCTCTTCCCCACCCAGGAGCCATGTGGCCAGTGCTGTGGCAGCATGCACCAGCTCCCTTCTTGTCCACCCTACCTCCCTGCACCAGGGCTGTCCCTACTACAGCCTGCCCCCTGCCAGCAGTGACCAGTGCCCTGCGCTCATGCTGGCCATGGTGCTGGGCCTGCTGGTCCCAGAAGGCACCCCCTGTTGCAGGCCCCAGGAGAGCTGCACACCTGCCAGTGGGGGCTACGGCACCAGCTGTGAGAGGCCCTGGCCAAGCCCTTCTCCTGCACTCCCTGCTCCAGCCCACCTGCCCCACTGCCCACACCCCACTACCCCCTGCCCACCCCCAGCACCACTCTCAGAACATGCACATGGGTGAAACAAAAAACCATTATTACCCTCACAGCACCCACCCCATCCCTCCCCCCTCAACCAACGGTGCCCCTTCACCACCCTCCCCATCCACCAACAATAAAAAACCTACTTACAGGTAGGAAACTATATACAGGTGCAATACTATATACAATAATTTGGGTCTTCAAGCCCAGAGCGTGTGTGTGTGGGGGAGGAATAGGGGGTAGAGCCCCAGGGCAGGTGCCCAGCACCCCAGCCCCTAGGTGTTTCCTCTGGGCCTGGGGGCCATGGTCTCCCCAGAAGGTACAGGCCTTATGCAGAGCTGGGTCTTTGGCCACATGGTATGGGGTACAGTGATGGGTCTGGGTCCAGATGTGTGGTGGCAGGGCCAGGGGGCCTGGTGGGCAAGAGGTGTCCAAGGACCTCTTCCCAGGGCCAGGCAAGGTCCTGCACCTGCTCCAACACCTCCTGTTCCCTTGCCACCACCACCAGCCACTGCAACAGGAGGGTCCAGTCCCTGGTGCACGGCTGGTGCATCTGGGCAGATCCAGTGGTAGGTGGCAGTGACCTGCAGCTCACATCCCCACTGGGGCTGGTAGCCTCTCCCCCACATCCAGATGTTGGCCTGCAGAGGCAAAAGATACAAACTTTTTTGTGAGAGTTTGCAACATTTCAGAAATAAGATTCTCTGCACTGCCCGGCCTCAGATTGGGGGTCAGCCATGCATAGGTGCCCAGGGACCATGGTAAACTGGCTGGGCAGGCCTGGGTGCAGACAGTTGCTGCCTGAGCCCCCCCATCCCAGCATACTCCCCTGGGGCTGGCAGTCTGTTGGGTGCTGGCTGCAGGCACCCTGCCTCCCCTACCTCTTCCCAGGGCAAGACAGACCAGGCTTCTGGCAGCACTTGCTGCTATAGCTCCCGACCCCACTCCTCCCTCCTTTCCTCCAAGCCAGCTGCTCTGCCACACTGCCATCCAGCACACAGAACCCAGGCTCAGGGCATGAGGGGCTCCTGGACAACTAGGTCAAGGGGCTGGCCATACCCCCACCCTTCCTGCAGGGGCCTCTCTGGGAGCACCCCAGGGCCATTCCCCCCACCACTGCTGCACCCCAAGAGTGCCCTTGCTGCATGTGCCCTGAGTGGTGCATGATGAGCTGTTTGTGCAGGTGGAGGGTGCCTGACCCACTATGCCCTGCTGCTGCTGATCCTCCTGGTGCCCCAGGTATACCTGCAGTCCTGGCTTGGGACCCTGAGCTATGACAGTGAGAGGGGAAAGCCCTAGCTCCCACAACCTCTGCTGCCACCTGGAGGTTTATCTGTGACAGCACTGCACATCCCTACCCCCTACTGCTGAGGAAGACATTGCCTCCAGTTTCAGCACCTTCCTCAGTGTGTGAGAGACCTGTGCCCACCCAGCTACAGGAACATGGGCTGCTCAATAAAGTTTTGAACTGTGTCCCATCTGTATGCATACTGTAGGTGGGGGGGAGGGTCGAGAGAACCTGGGGCTAGGGGAGTGCAGGCAGGCCAGGCAGGGAGCAGGGGCAGAGCCAGGGTCATGGGTAGGGGTGGGGACTAGGAGGGCCCTCCCCCAGTGTGGGACTTACCATGTGCCCGGGGCTAGTGAAGCTGGTGGCTTGGCACAGGCCTCCTCATTTCATAGATGTTAGGGTCAGAAGGGACCTATTAGATCATCGAGTCCGACCCCCTGCCCTGGGCAGGAATGAGTGCTGAGGTCAGATGACCCCAGCCAGGTGTCTGTCTAATTTCCTTTTAAATACCTCCAAGGAAGGGGACAGCACCACCTCCCTTGGAAGTGTATTCTATAATTTGGCAACCCTTACTATAAAGAATTTTTTCCTGATGTCCAAACTGAATTTGCTTTCTTCCAGTTTGTGGCCATTATTTCTAGTTACTCTGACAGGTGCCCTGGTAAACATTGTACCCCCTATTTCTTGCTGGTCCCCCCGATGAGTTTGTAGGCAGACACAAGATCACATCTCAGCTTCCTCTTGTGGAGGCTGAAGAGGTTCAGGTCTCCCAATCGGTCCACATAGAGTTTTTTCTGTAGGCCAGATGAGTGGCCCTTCTCTGAACCCCCTCCAGGCCATCCATATCCCTCCTGAAGCACGGTGCCCAAAACTGGATGCAATATTTCAGCTGCGGCCTGACCAATGCCACATAGAGAGGAAGTATCACCTCCCTAGACCTGTTGGTGAGGGCAACCAGCTGCGTTCAGCTGCCCATGGTGCAGAGCCAGGTCCCCCGCCCCTGTGGGGGAGCTGGTGCTGCTGGCAGCCATCAGTGGCATGGCTAGCTGCTCCTTATGGTCAGGTGTGGGGCTGTGCTGAGGGTGAGGTCGCTTCTGGACAGGGCTCCCAAAGCTGCCAGCAGATGGAGCAGCCAGGGCGGGGTGTTGAAAGCCCAAGGTCCTCTGGTGACATGTCTGGTGACATGTCTGAGTGCCTGCTTCACGTGAATTACCTTTGCATGTTGGCACAGCCCCAGAGTCCACAGGGCCACATACCAACTCCCAGGTCTAGTTGGAGGCCCTGGCAGTTGGCACAAGTGTGCGCACACAGGCGGGGCCAGGGCTCAATGGGAAGGAGAAGGATGATGATGAGATTCTCTCCTGCACTGGCTCTCTGGGCCCATGCGTGGCTGTCCCTGTGTGGCCGGCCCTGGACAGCTGCTAGCAACACCCAGCACAGGGGCATGGCCAGGGACTGGGAGTCACGAGGCAGAGGTACTTTACCACAGGACCTGAAAGCACAGGACAGACAGCTGGGGGTGAGCAGCAGCAAGGAGCATGTGCTGGCTCTGCTGCCAGAGACAGCCAGGCAGCAGCCCTGGGGGGGGGGGGGGGGGGAGGGCAGAATCTCAGAGCTGTGCAAGGGGTGCAGCAAGCTGCAGCTCTTTGCAACACTCATCTGTGGCCAAGCAGCAGCTCTGGAGGGGAACAGGCCAGCAGCTTGTGGCCTGTCAAATGGGGCACATGGGACCTGCTGGGCTTCTGCACAGAACAACAGTCTTGTCCAGGCTTCTGGTGTGCGTCCCCAGGGAACAAAATGGCTGCAGACTTTTATAGCTTGCAGCTAGGGGCTGCTAGAGAGCAGCCCAGCCCTGGGGGAGGGGAGGCGGCGAGCCAGGAGCCCTGAGGCTGGGCTCAGGCTGGCCCCCTAGTGGCTTGGCTGACCAAGCATTAAAGTTAATGCCAGGTTATGCAGATATCAAATTTAGTTGCAGTTAGCCTAAATTAATGAGCATTAAGGGCACACACGTGTAGATGTGTGCCTGTAATGCATATTAAATTAAGCTAATGTGCATTAACATGTCTTGTGTAGACATGCCCAAAGTAAATTATCGGAGAATTTATACAAAGGTTTGTACTGAACAGTGTTTTACAACTCTAAATGTAGCAGATGCTATTGGCATCCATCCTAATAATGTTGTTTTTTTATGTAGAGAGAAACAGATGATGTCCCTACAGACACTCGTATGTTGAATGGCATATTCAATAGACTAGAGTATTATTAATCTCTTTGTTTTAAAATTTGAAAGTATGAAAGACTTGTTGGCTCTAATCCAGTGAGATAAAATATAGGCCAAGCATGAAAGCAACAAGAATTGGACACTGTTCAGAGAGAGTTAGGGGTATGAATGTTGTTTAGTCAGACTGACTATATTTTATGCTACTATTATATTATTTCAATACACATTTTTTTTAATAAGAAGGTGAGTGCTGGATAAAATATAATGGGATAAAGTAGTGCAGGTTGACGGGGGCACAGATAAGAAATGGAAACTGCTCAGTGAGAAATTATTGTATGCCCAAGGGTTATGAATAGCAACTAGCAATGCATACAAAAGGGCCAATGGGAATGAACAGGGACTGAAAAAGTAATCAAAGATAAGAAAGTGTCACATAAGAGGTTAGGAACACAACATCAGGCATAAAGAAAGATGGTAAAAATGGACAGATTCAGGCAAAGAGAGTGTAAAAAGTGATAAGCAGATTTTAAGCAGATAATGAAATGAAGATGGCATTAAAAGAAATAAGTAATAAGAAAATGTTTGAGTATATTAAGAATAAGAGATTACTAAAATCCAAAAGAGGCTGTCAGGCTTCTAAGAGATAATTTTAGAAGAGATAATTTGAGGACAAGGCAGGCATGGCAGCAAATGTAAAATAATTCTTTGTCTGTGTATACACACACACACACACACACACACACACACACACACACACACACAGAAAACTGGATTCATGCCAGAATGTGAATTAGATTTTTTGGAACAGGACACAGGAATGGTGAAGGAACATACGGGTCACATCAGACCAAGGAAGGAGGAAGGAGGACCCGGGCAACTATAGGCCGGTCAGTCTCACCTCCATCCTTGGTAAAGTATTTGAAAAAATTATCAAGGCTCACATTTGTGAGAGCCCGGCAGGGCAAATAATGCTGAGGGGAAACCAGCATGGGTTTGTGGCGGGCAGATCGTGCCTGACTAATCTAGTCTCTTTCTATGACCAGGTCATGAAACGCCTGGACGCAGGAGGAGGGGTGGATGTCGTATACTTAGACTTCAGGAAGGCCTTCGATACGGTATCCCACCCCATACTGGTGAACATGTTAAGAGGCTGTGATGTGGATGACTGCACGGTCCGGTGGGTGGCAAATTGGCTAGAGGGTCGCACCCAAAGAGTCGTGGTAGATGGGTCGGTCTCGACCTGGAAGGGTGTGGGCAGTGGGGTCCCGCAGGGTTCGGTCCTTGGACCGATACTCTTTAATGTCTTCATCAGTGACTTGGACGTGGGAGTGAAACGTACTCTGTCCAAGTTTGCAGATGACACAAAACTATGGGGAGAAGTGGACATGCTGGAGGGCAGGGAACAGCTGCAGGCAGACCTGGATAGGTTGGACAAGTGGGCAAAAAACAACAGGATGCAGTTCAACAAGGAGAAATGCAAAGTGCTGCACCTAGGGAGGAAAAATGTCCAGCACACCTACAGCCTAGGGAATGCCCTGCTGGGTGGCACAGAGGTGGAAAGGGATCTTGGAGTCCTAGTGGACTCCAAGATGAACATGAGCCGGCAGTGTGACGAAGCCATCAGAAAAGCCAATGGCACTTTATCGTGCATCAGCAGATGCATGACAAATAGGTCCAGGGAGGTGATACTTCCCCTCTATAGGGCGTTGGTCAGACCGCAGTTGGAGTACTGCGTGCAATTCTGGGCGCCACACTTCAAGAAGGATGCGGATAACCTGGAGAGGGTATAGCAAAGGGCAACTCCTATGGTCAAGGGCCTGCAGACCAAGCTCTACGAGGAGAGACTAGAGAAACTGGACCTTTTCAGCCTCCGCAAGAGAAGGTTGAGAGGCGACCTTGTGGCTGCCTATAAGTTCATCACGGGGGCACAGAAGGGAATTGGTGAGGATTTATTCACCAAGGCGCCCCTGGGGGTTACAAGAAACAATGGCCACAAGCTAGCAGAGAGCAGATTTAGACTGGACATAAGGAAGAACTTCTTCACAGTTCAAGTGGCCAAGGTCTGGAACGGGCTCCCAAGGGAGGTGGTGCTCTCCCCTACCCTGGGGGTCTTCAAGAGGAGGTTAGACGAGCATCTAGCTGGGGTCATCTAGACCCAGCACTCTTTCCTGCTTATGCAGGGGGTCGGACTTGATGATCTCTTGAGGTCCCTTCCGACCCTAACATCTATGAATCTATGAAAGTGATGCAGAAATCTAGGCGAGTGAGGACTACTGATGCGCTGGGGTCAGGATTCTTCAGAAGTCTGTAGGAGTTGCTTAAAAAGTTAAGAGAATCTTATTGTCAGACATTTAAAATCTCCTGAAAAATATGAAAGGGAGGGGAGAAACTGACAGATTTTTTAAAAGATGTGTCTGAAGGAGATCAAGAAGATGGAACCAGTTAGTCTGGGTCCTGCAGAAAGGGAAGTACTTTAAACCTTATGAAGGCCAGGTCTACTCTGCAGACTTTTATCAACCAGTCATGTGTAAAGGGTATGAAGAAGTGCTTCCCTAAATTATATAGTTGTGCCAGCAGAAGGCTTTAGTTTAGACCAGGATGGACCATTATTTGAGTCTGCCACTTAGGGAATTTTGGTGAGCTGTTGCAAGGCAGAGGCAGGGGGTGCTGACCCAGCTCACGACAGCTCACCAAAACTCCCGAAGTGGCTCTGTCCAGAGGCCTGGCCCTACACTGTCACTGCTCAGCAATTGCAGGTTCCCTGTGGAGACTGGCCTGGAACTTGCACAGGCAGGGGTGGGGAGTGGCATTTGGGAGTGGGACAGGTGTGGAGGGGGCGGGCAGGGCTGGAGCTGGGATTGGGACTGTGAGGTGGTGACAGCATGGGACCAATCCCAAGGCAGAGCCACAATTTGCTCCTCACACACCCATGCCCATGGAACTGGTGCCCACTGGTGGGTGTGGGGTAGAAGAATCAGGTTGCATGGGCAGCAGGGACAGGTCCAGTGGTGGAGACGATCAGTGGCAGCTGGAAAGAGCTCTTGCTTGTGTGTGTTGCCAGGAAGTCAGTATGGCTGCCACACATGGGGGCAGCAGGACTGGGCACATGCCATGGACTGAGCTACCTTCTGTGCCTGGACTGGGTGGAGCCGAGGGCCGTGCTGTTGCCTGTGGGGTCAGGACAACTCTCAGGGTCTCAAAATTGCACTGTTAGATGGGAGGGTGTGTGACATGATTGCACATATACAAAACATACAAATTCGTTTGTGTGGGCCAGCAGCAGAGATAATGTTCAAGGGCAACCAGCATGGTTTCATTCAGGGAAGGTCCTGTCAGACCAACCTGATTGCCTTCTACAACCAGGTCACAAAAGCATTGGATACAGGTGTCATGGTGGATGTAGTCTTTCTGGACTTCAGCAAGGCCTTTGACACTGTCTCCCTCCCCATTCTCATCAAAAAACTAGGTGACTGTGGCATTGATGCCTACACAGTCAGATGGATTGCAAATTGACTGAAGGGTCGTACTCAGGGAGTGGTGGTGGATGGGTCTTTTTCAACCTGGAGGGAAGTGGGTAGTGGAGTTCCCCAGGGCTCGGTCCTCGGGCCCGCACTGTTCAATTTCTTTATTAGCGACTTGGACCATGGGGTAAAAAGCAGCCTGTTTAAATTTGCCGATGATACCAAGATTTTGGGTGAGGTGGGCACGCTAGTAGGGAAGGACAGATTACAGCAGAATCTGGACAGGTTACAGGGGTGGGCTAATGAAAATAGGGTGGGTTTTAATACTGACAAGTGCAGGGTGCTGCACTTGGGCAGTGGGAACCAGCAGCACACTTATAAGCTGGGAAACTCCTTTCTCGAGAGCACGGTGGCAGAAAGAGATCTTGGGGTCATTACTGACTCCAAGATGAACATGGACCGACAATGTGAGGTCACAGTCAGTAGGGCTAACTGTACTTTGTTGTGCATCCACAGATGCATCTCAAGCAGGGCCAAGGAGGCGATCCTCCCCCTCTATGCGACACTGGTCAGGCTGCAGCTGGAGTACTGTGTTCAGTTCTGGGGACCGCACTTCAGGAAGGATGTGGACAGCATTGAGAGGGTCCAGAGGAGGGCCACCCATGTGATCCAGGGACAGCAGGGCAGACCCTACGAAGAGAGGCTACGGGACCTTAACCTGTTCAGCCTTTGCAAGAGAAGGCTAAGGGGAACCTGGTGGCCGTCTATAAACTCACCAGGGGGGACCAGCAGGGTTTGGGAGAGACCCTGTTACTCCTAGTGCCCCCCCAGGGTAACAAGGAATAACGGCCACAAATTGTTAAAGAGTAGGTTTAGACTAGACATCCGAAGGCACTACTTCACAGTCAGGGTGGCTAGGATCTGGAACCAACTTCCAAGGGAAGCAGTGATGGCTCCTTCCCTGGCGGTCTTTAAGAGAAGGCTTGATGTCTACTTGGCTGGGGTCATTTGAGCCCGGTTTTCTCTCCTGCCCAGGGTAGGGGGTCGGACTTGATGATCTACAAGGTCCCTTCCGACCCTACTTCTATGAATTAATTAGGTGCATATACACACATACTACCAACTCAGGCACATACACATCCAAGATTACTAGCCTAGGCACATGCATACCTATCACCAATTCAAGCACATACACACTCCAAAAATTAGACAACGATCAGTTGTCAATACCCAGTACACATACATGGATCACTAATTTGTATATCATGCACACCATGACATATACATACATCATCACCAGTTCACACCATACCACCCACCTACACATACACACAGGTGAGTTCCTAACTTGGATGGTATTGTGTGTATGTGTGTGTGTGTGTGTGTGTGTCCGCGCGCGCTTAGGGTACTTGGGATGAAGGTTAAGGTGAGAGAGTGAGAGAGTGAAAGTTGCTGGGACCAGCATTAGAACTGGTAGCCTAGAGAGAAGCTGGGCTGAGAAACTGAGACTTGGGGTTATGTAAGGTCAAGTGGCCTCAGAGTTACTTGAGGTCACTGGTGCTGGGGTGGAAGCAAGGGAAAAAGCCCAGTGGCAAGGAGGAGACAGCCAGGAAAGAGAGAGACAGAAGGCTAGGAGATTGGGCCTGGAAACTGGAGGTAGAAACATGGGAAATCAGAGAGCAGATAAGTGGTGGCAGGGAAACAACTGTGAGGAAACAGACAAGAATCCATCTCAGGGTTTCAAAATAATAAAGTTTATTAAACACACAGACACACACACACAGCAGGAGAAAGAGATTCAGTGGAAGGGTTGGAGTCCAGGTAGGGAAGAGAACCAGAGTCCAAGTCCTTTGCTTGGGGAAGGAAGGTGGGTGATAGCTACCTATCCTGGGCTGTGAGTTGATCTTTGATGGCCAGTTGGGGTCTTCTCCAACAAGGTGTTGTCCAGAGTGGGGGGTTGCGAGTAGGGCCCCTGGGTAGATGCGTGGTGTGGCTTGGTGCTGGTCCAGATGGAGCGTCTCACAGGGTCGGTCTTCAATACCCGCTTTTATAGGGGCAAACCTCCTATGACCCTAGTGGCAGAGGCATGCCCAGGCAAGAGTCAGCCCCTGGTGTACTGAACATGTGCACTCCTAGGCAAAGACATGCAGTTTCAGGTATCTGTAATGGTGGGTTGGCTGATTTCTGTAGCAGTCTTTATCTTCTAAATCTTGAGCCAGGGTGGGTCAATGCAGGGTGATGGTTGGGTTGTTGAATTGATAGTTCGGTCATTCAGAGAGCTATTTTTAGACCTATTGCCATTGTGTCTCAAGCACCCTCATTTATCCCCATTCATTCAGAAACCAATTTACATAGGAGGGGTAGGTATGAGTCATAGGTTACAACATACTTACACAACATGGCATGGGGACAAGATGGGAACCTGACACACAAAATGGATATTTGACATCACTGATTGTATGATTTAGGCCTGCAATGTTAATATGAAACAATAAAAACCAATGCACAAATGATAGGAATACAATACAATAGTAAAAACAAACAAACAAACAACCACACACCACAAACAAAAAACCAAACAAACAAATACAAACATAATAGAATACCATTTACAATATAAATAGGGGCTTATTACTATGTGGGGGTATAAGAATTTATCTTAGCTTACCTAGTATTACATGAAATCACTTATAAGGGATAGAGAGGGCAGAGAGAAAGTCAGAAATGGTTGGGAAGGGGAGGGAATCATTTTTAAAAAAAAAGGGAGAGAAAAAACAAACAAAAAAACCTGGGGTTTTTGCTACACTGCCATGGGCTGGATAGAATCCCTTGGTGGGCTGGATCCAGTCCATGGGCTGTATTTTGCCCACCGCTACCAAAACAGACACTATAATTTTGGCCAAACTATGGTTTTCTTGGTATATTTGTTGTGCTTGGGTGGTGAGGGGGTAGAAAAAAAACTTCATTAGCAAGCATGCCAGCTTAGCACTCCAAGTTAAAGACAGTATTGTCTTTTGTTTTTATTAACAGTAAACACAATAGTCTCAGAATATGGCTGAACTGAAGATATGCTCCAATTCATATGTATACTCATAGTGTACTTGTTTCAGGCCCCATGACAATTCTATAACCACTCTATAGAGCCCGTTGAGAAACTCTTTGCCAGTATGTTGTACTGTTATAGCAATGCTAGCAAAGCTATGTCTATTCAAGGGGCACTTTACCAACTTAGAAATACCATTAACTGGCAAAGTACTCTTATCATGGATGCAGCTGTACTGGCAATGTTCTGCTTTGTGCCAGTGTAGTATAGCCATTTCTCCTGGCACAGCTATGCTCATCAGGGGTTGCATCTCCTCATACCCTGACTGACATAGGTATGCTGAAGGAGTATTTGGAAATTTGCCCTACTTCTTTCTTATATCGTAGGCCATGAAGCAGGACAAATTGTCTTGCATTATACTTCAAAGCTCATCTGAAGGCAGACCTTGAAGTCTACGTGGCCTTGTCAAGGCCTTGCATGTCACAGGACGGGATCCCCAGGGGTGGCTGTGATGCCCTTGGCAGCTCTGCCACTGTGCCAGCTCCATCCCAAGGGCACTCTCTTATCTCACCTCCCACATCTTGCTGGTAAAATAATCATTTGGGAGGCTGTCCGCAGGCCTTCACATGGCCCTGATCTGCTGACCCTCACCAGAACTCACTGGTCTTTGAGACCTTCACTGGACCTCACCCCCACTACTATGCCACATGGGGCACCTTGAGCCTTATGGGTTAATTGCTTGGCTCCAAAACCTTCCTTTTACCATTCCCCATGCCTCACAGGTGTTAAATGGATGTAATTCCCTTTGTTGGGGCCTCTGCCTACTTGGTCTTCACCCTCTTAATCTGGCTAGGCCTTCTAGCCTAGGCCCACTGTCTCAGACCTGGCCCTGAAGCACTAGCTCTAATTGATTTGTTTCTGTCATCAGGCTCTCCTGTCTCTGCTGCACCCCTCTGGCCCTGTGCTTTGCCCTCTGTCCATTGCAGGCTATTCTAACTGCTCAAGTCCTGCGCCCACTCTTGCCAGGGCTCAAGACAACTGTGTGCCCTCCTCTGGGCACTAATGAGGCCTCTGTACCTCTCCTTACAGCCTCATCTCAAACCTCTGGTACAAACAATAACACAAACATATGCCCCTGGGCTATAACATAACACTAACAATAAAGGCAGCATTCCACCCCTTTAAAAGGGCAAACTCTCACCCTAGGATAGCATGTCCCCTAGCCCTGGGTACCATGTGAGCTCCAGGAGTCTTGCTGCACTTGGGGCAAAGCAGGCAGCAAAATGTCTCAAATAGCTCTCTCATATATGAGGTACTTCTCCTGGCAATTGCCAGAGAGAGTATGAACTATGCAAGCCCCAGCCCGAATTTTATATGCTCCCAGGGCCCTCCCATGGTCAGCTGACTGCCTGAAGGTGCTGGCTAATTACCTCATTAGCCTGTTACTCAGGCAACCTGCAGCTGTGGAGCTCTGCCTAGCCTGCAGGGCCCCTTTGCTAGGCTGCTTCTCCCTTTAAGGAGCAGGCACACCTTAATGCCCTGTGGCAATATACACTATGGCTTCTTCTACCAACATAACTGTCAATGAAGTATGTGACTTTTTTCTTAACTGATTCTGTTGAACTGCTGCATTTCTTTGTGTGGACACAGATGTACAAGGAGGAAGGTGTCTTATACCTTATTTCCCTTCCTGTATGGGAATAAATTATATCAGTATAAGGCCACTTCGTTGCAGTGGTATAGCTTGTATGTAGATAAAGACTAATAAATGTGCTACTTTTGACTAAAGTTGAGTAAGCTGTTCACTATGAATAACTTATTTGACAAGTGTTGCCTTTTTCTGTTTGCAGAATATGAAGTAAGTGGTGATTTTATCAAATTGGCACCTCTTTTGACATTTTTCTGCCTGAGAACAGTTTGCTGAGACTATTTAGTACTACATATTTGAGCAGTGATAGCTGCCTGTGATATTTCATATAAGATATGTGTAATAATTTCTATTCCCTGATTAGATGAATGTAACTTCTGATTGGATGAATAAATGCCTTCTTATGCAAGTTACAGAATTGCTTTTGCTATGTGGTAACAGATATAAGCTGAATATTCACTTGCTGTGAGTGTTTGTATGAAATGAATATGAATTAACAGTAAACACAAAAGTCTTAAAACATGGCTGACCTGAAGATATGCTCAAGTTCACATGGATACTCACAGAATCCTTGTTTCAAGCCCCATGGAAATTCTGTAGCTACTCTGTAGAGCCTGTTCAGAAACAAGGGTGTTCCTAGTTTAGTATTTTAAGCTAACTTCTCTAGTTCAGTGTTTTATAGTCATTGGTGGCCACTACTAAGTATTTCAGAGGCAGATTAAGAGACCCTACAATGAGCTCCCCTCTTCCCACTGCTAGAGAGGAAGCATTTTTAACTTCCAATACTTATTAGAATTGGGGCTTATGCAGTGAAGTTGTTATGCCCCTGCCAAAACACTTTGTTCATTTTTATGATATTCTAATTGCTGAGGTGGCCTAAATATAGCAGCCCCATTCCCCTTCTTCCACTTGCAGATGCCCTAGCACACTGCCCCCATCATGGGTGACTGGTGCCACCTTAGTCAGGGGGCACATGCCCCCTAGTGACCAGTCAGCAATGGGGGGGGTCCTCCCACAGCAAAATTCACCAACTGGGAAGCTACATCCAGCGCTCCCACTCCCCAGTTGGTGTTTGCAAGGCAGGGACACTGGCATTCCCACCTGCCCCCCCGACCATCACCTAAGCGGGGAACGTGGCCGGTCAGGGGGTGCACCAGCACTCTCAGGGGGTGCACTTGCACCCCCATGCACCTCCTACGTATTGCTACTGGCCCCCATGCAGGGAACTTTCATGGAGTGGTTCCCTGTGCCACAAAGCTATTGCAGGTGAAGTATATCAATCTTGCTGTCCTATACTCTCTGTCCCTATGAAGGAGTGGGGACAAATGTGCCTCTGAAATAGTTTATTTTATAAATAACATAAAACATAATGTAAAAGCTATCCTTACAAAGTAAGAGTCCTTATGCATATGCTTTACTTGGTGTGCATGAGCAGTCCTGTTGAAATCTATATTCTGCATTTTATACAGCCACTAGCACATTGGGTCATGCAGTTTAATATTTTGCTCAGTCAGGGACTAAGCAAGCCATGAGGATTCAAGAAAGTTGAGGCAAAGTATGAATTGGCAGGAAAGTAGTTCATGAATGATGTTCACTGTAGACCAATGTAAAGTCATGATAGTGAGAAAGTAAAAACCGAGAAGTGCTTTTAGGAACTCACTCAAGGTAACATTAACCATGAAAAGAATGGATGTGGAAAGCTATGGGGGCAAAATCTAATTGTCTATTAAAACCACATCAACATGCCTTGGGGATAATAAATTTGAGGTACTGCACATGAGTCAAAGGAAATTATTTTAACAGTTTATAAATGGTAATTACATTTTGCAGTTATCAATATTTATTGTATGCCTTTATAACACTTCCATCAATGCTATATCTGCCAGAGAAAATCTGAAAATGCTACAAGAACATCAAGACATACAAAAAACTAGAACTCTTGGTTCCAAAATGATACCTTTTATTAGACCAACTGGGAAATAGCAAGAAAATTGTCCTTTTCTGCAAGCTTTTGGGATCAAAGTCCTTTCGTCAGGCTCTGGGAAAAGTATAGATGGTACAAGATGGTAAAAAGTCCCCATAGGTAGGAAATAAATTTCATTTTTGCACAGAGGGAGCTGAAGATGGAAGGCCATCCATCTGGGTCCATCAGAATGTCAGACCAACATGGCTACCAAGTACACCCCTGACACAAGAACATCAAGTAATTAAGCCTTATAAATCCCTGTGAGGTAGCTAAATATGATAACAGCTCACTGGACACAACAGTCCTTTTGGCTGGCTCTTTTCAGTGATTAATTTAATAAAAACTGAATAGGCTTTTTATAAAGTAGCTGTCAGAGTATGGTACCAAGCCTGGGACCTTGGCCTACCTGGTACAGCCACTCATCCTGGTGTGCCACCTCCTCAGCAGACTACTGGGGCAGACACAATTGGTCAGAACCCTCCTTCTGGGTCTTAACCATACCCCAACTCCCTGCCACCAGAGTAGGCAGCCATGATCAACTAACCCTTCGTGCCTTCCAGTATAAACCCCCGACCCAAAAGAGGAAGTGTTCAGGCAACAAGGCTAAACTTTGTACCTAGGCTGCTGCATCTTTGGCTTGTGACTATTGGCTCCCTGATGGATTCTCTGGCTGCCTGTCCCAGCTTGTCTATGGACCCCAAGTTTGACCTGACCCTTTGGCTCCTTGACCCAACTTTAGTTTGATCCTCCAGATACCTGACTTGGCTAGCTTTCTGAACTGTGCTCTGCCTGACCCAATGGATCTCTTACTCTGTTCTCCAGACAGATCTTCTGGCTTTCTGGCTTCCCTACACTCAGACTCTGCACACCCCCCTTGGCCTGACCAAGGTGCTCCTCAGACATGGCTGCCCATGGCCCAACATGACAGTTGCATAACGATTCCATGGCAGAGGTGGGAATAAAGCCTCTGCTCTGACTTCCAGTTCTTTGTTTTAACCAATTAGATGCATTCCTGCTCCAAGAAACAAGACAGCCTTGTTAAGCTATTGCATTTATCTGTAGCAACTGCTGTCTCAGAAAGAGGTGGAGAAAGCACAGAGAAAGACAGTCAAAATGTCTTGTGCACTGAGAGAGTTTCTAATAACTACACATCAATCTTAAAAGAGAGGAATGAAATTTAACTGGGGTTCTTTGGAAAAGGTATGATTTATGAGGAGTTGCTTGGTAGGAAAAAATGAAGGATGCAAAAAAGATCATGTCTATGAAACCATTTGGCATGGTTTCTCACATGAAAACAAGAAAACTGCACAAATTAAGGGACAGTATGTCATCTTTGAGGAATGTAGTAGATGGGGAAAAGGACTTAAGTAGTAGAAGAAATTATAAAACTATTCAAAAAAGTTAGGCAGTTGTAGGAAACTAAACCTGCTGAGTCAAGGATTCAGGCAGTCTCTGGATGCAATTATAACTGTATGACCCACTATATAATTCTTGTCTTCACATTGGTTTCTGTGGGCATAGTTAAATGGGCCTCATGGCCTCATTTTTCAGTTTCTTGAGCTTGAATTTTTTTGTTTGTTTAGCTCTCGGCTTCTTAAAAAGAATCAATGTGTGATATTATTACCAGTTGGATCTACAAGAGCTAGAGATTTAATGCTAGGGCAGCATTTACCCCATCTACTTAGAGGTGAAGCATTCATCTACAGGGACACAGAACCCATTTACTAGGAAGAAGGAAGGAACTCCAAACAACCCTTTGTATCTGACTTTAGAGCTCACCCTCTCATGGGGGTGCAGTGAAACTGTTTTTTATGTTTCTATGCAGACAATTTCTCAGAACTAGAAACAATGCTTGGAAACATACCTTGTAAGATAGCCAAGTATCTGGGAGTATCTGTATGTTAGAAGCTATAGTGAAATGATGTTATTCATTCTAAGCCTTCATGCTTTTCCTCCACTGATTTTAGTGTCAATCAAATTTACAGAGAGGTTTTACTTTACTGAGGGAACTTCAGAAAGAAAAGGATGAAAGAGGAGACAAAAGAGGATAAAAAATGTAGAGCTAGTTCCTCAGCAGGTGTAAACTGGCATAGTTCCACAATGGATCTGTGCCAATTTCGGCCTGCTGAGAAATAGGCCTGTGGTCTTGCAGTCAACACTGGCTCATCCATTTCCTTGAAAACTGTCAGTCTGAGACCTGATTATCATTCAGTGTCTATTCTAGTCTGGTTGCCTGATGATCATCTCCTAGTGGTATGCAAAGGTCAAGACTCATTGCCAGTTCTTTTAGATCTGTCAGAAGCCTTCGATGCCACTGTCTGTGAAATTTTGTTTTCTTGACTTTGGACCCCAGGTAGGAGAGATCCCACCCAAAAATCAGCTAGATGTGAAGTGGTTCAGGGAGAAGAGGAGGACTGTACAACCTAGCCACTGGGGGTGGGATGGGGGGGCAGAAGGGGTATTAATTAATGTTGTTAAAATGAGGACAATAAATCTTTTTCCTCATTAGCTGTCCATGTCTACAAGTAGTGCATTCTCTGCTCTGTTTCAGTGATGCACAAAGCATGTGATGACTTTAAAGCAAGCAGGCTAGTAACTCTTTGGGGCTTTAGTTTTTCTAAAATTTACACTTTGCATCCTTCATTTAATAATGGAGTGACTTCAGCACAGAGGTGTCATTGTTTTCTGAATACAGTGCCTCCTTTACAGGTATATTTGGTTTTATTTTGTTCACACTTAATTGTAATAAACATTTCTCAGCATACTTCACTAAATAGAAGATGCATTTTTCCCCCAAAAGGATGTATAAAACTAGGGCATATCTTATACACTGAAGTGATGTAATAAAAAATAATTGAAATCATTGTAGTGAAAGTTCACCAAATTAATGTTAAGAACTTCATCCCACAAGTCTGTACTTCTGTGATGGAGGGAAGGGGGAGGAAGGAGGAGGTCTTATGCAGTGGAAAATACGGCATATAGTGCTCAAGAAATATTTTTATGCTGGTACAAAGGCCAAGCAAACAGATCTCCATACTCCATGTTGCAGCAAAAATGTCCAAAATTTGTTGCTGTGACATAGGTGGTATCAATTTGTGCCACTTTATTGCAGCAGATGTATGTTAGGTTTATGGCAGGAGAGTGCAGTTTACCTGAAGCAGCCCATGCTTTCCAGCTATCTCAGGCAGGCACTACCAGGGCTTCAGGGGCCTGATCTTGTATACCCTGGAAATTATTGTTCTGAGGCCATGCAGGATCAGGCTCCCAAAGCCCTGGCAGTGCTTGCCTGGACTCCCTTGTTTGGGATTCGTGGATGCCGGTCCACACCCTGGTTAGGTCCTGGTGGTTAGCCTCAGGACTTCAGCAGTGTTCCCAGCTCAGTCTGATGTAGTCTCCAGGGCCTGTTTCTGTATGTGGAGAAAACTTGCAGTCCCACAAGATCAATCGGCAGGACAACGAGTGACATGTTTTGCCCAGTGAAGTAGATCAGCTGTGCCGAGACACATCCCAGTGCAGCTGATCTACTTGATTTGACAACATTTATTTCTATACTAAGTTATAGCTCTGCTTCTGAGCACACAGGCCAGCCAGGGGCTAAAACAGACTAATGGCTTTGCTACACCTAGACTTATTCCTAATTAATAACTCAGTTACTAATTCCATGTGTGGACACTTTTATTCCAGAAAATGTAAATGTTTAGTATTTTAATAATCTAGTTTAAAATAAATGGATAAGACTTCTGCTTTCTCCTTGGGAGACCATATTCCCGACATGCAGACTACTGACAGATGTTAAAAAGAAGGCAGGATGGGATGCAATGCATGATCTCAACAATGTGCTTTCTGCCATGCCACACATGAATGGCAGGGCCACATGTGCATGGCAGGAGGCACAGTTGTGGGATCAAGTGACAGATCCCATCACGCCTTTTTGCCGGTGCAGCGGAGGAAAGGAAGGGGGTCAGGATCATGTTCCTGGCTTCCCCTGCACTGGCCGGGAGCCCCATTAGTGATCAGAGCTCTCAGCTGTTGGGGGTAGGGGGGGCATTAGCTGATCAGGGCTCCCAGCCAGAAGAGCTGATTAGCCGATGAGGGCTCCCAGCCAGAAGAGCTCATTGTGCTCCCTCAGCTGGGAGCCCTGATCAGCTGACAAGCACTCCCAACCTCTGGAGAACATGGGAGTGTGTTCCAGAGACTAGGACCACTGGCCACACATTGAATTAAAGGTGTGCTAGGAACCAGCCACAAAGTTGTTACACCTATTTTGTATAATAACTTTGTCACTTATTCCTGGTTTATCCTCTCATTAACTGAACGAACATGTGGCCAAATCACTAAGTATAATGTGTGACAGGGGTCTTAGATTCCATCACTAGTAAATTTATATTGGGATGCAGCTTAAACTGTCTTTTTATTTCATTCTGTTGCTCCTTATTACACTTTTTGATACCACTATATTTTCGTCTTGATGTTTCTCTTTCTCTTTGATGCTTACACAAATGAAATACTTGGGGTCCATTATTATGCCCCATCTGGGTTAAACTGAACAGGAACAAAGCAGTCTGTGCACTTGTTTACATGGGAAGGCTACTGATAAATAAGTAAGGGTATGATTTTAAATAGCCACAGCTGTTCTACTGTGCCTCCCCTGAGTGTATCTCTTATTCTTTGCTTAAGTGCCTTTGTGTAGTTTAGTTTACTCCTCTTCACAATAGCTATTTCCCAATTTAAATAAGCTGTAACCACTGAGGTTTCAAAAGTGCTCAGGATTGGCTCATCTCTGCTGTCTTATTGCTTCACAGTTTATTGCTCCCAGGAAGCTCCTAGGCACGTGGTTTACACATGTGCCTGGACTGCAGTACATTGAGCCAGGTTGCAGCAGCCCAGGCTGGCAGGCAACCTGGAGGAGGGGTGGGGGAAAGCCTGCCGGCTCAGGAGTGCTCCAACAAGGTGCAACGTGCTGCAGAGGGGGCTGTCTGGGGCATTAGGGTGCTCCAGTGTGGGGCTAGCTAGCAGGCAGCCCCAGTACTGAAGCACCCTTGTGCCCTAGCCAGCCTGGTCAGTGCCTACACATCCACTGCTGTGCATGAAAAAACTCCACAGCAGGGTAGTACTTGTATTTACAAGTACTACCCTGCTGCAGAGTTTATTAGTTTTGTGCACCCTAATTAGGGACACATGTATAGATGCTGAGATGTTTACTGCACAGTTAATTAGTCAACTGCACGGTAAATGTCTTGTGTAGATGTGCCCAGTGGGCACGTCTACACATGCATTTATGTCATCTTAAATTTACTGTGCAATAAGTTACTGTGAAGTACGTGGGAAAAGGCCAGTGTCTACACATGTAGATGACCTAGGACTAAATTTAGTCCCAGGTCAGAACAGCCTGCCATGTACCCTGTGGCCACTAGGCAGAACTCCAGCCTCTGGCCACATGGCTGCCAGCCCTTGGGACTAACTTTAGTCCCAAATTGAAGCCAGAGCTTGCTGCCAGCACTTGGGACTAACTTTATGGCTGGGCAGATCCAGCAGGGAGGCCCCCTGGGTTACTGCGCAGTAACATGTCTATGTGTGTGTTACTGCATGGTAGTTAATCGGGCATAAACTTGATACCAACGCAATGCAGGTATCAAAATTATGCTCAAGTTGACATAAGTTGCCATATTTACTGTGCAGTACAGGTGTGCACATGTAGACATGTGCCTGTACTGTGCAGTAATTTTGGTTACTGTGCAATAAATGCGCACATGTAGACCTGCCCAGTGAGTACTTTTGAAAGACCTACTCTAAAGTATTCTCACAGCTTCAATACCATACTGGCTGTTGCTCCAGCCAGCATCAGGAAGCAGTGTTTTCTTCTGCTGCCATACCCGTTCTCTCCCCTCCCTCAACCCTAACCTTACCATTATACTGGGCAGGAGATTTACACAAAGGGGAACTTTCACATTCTTCAGTTGGGTCTAAATGTAATAGTTGGTCTCCTGTCCTGTGAGTTACAGAAAAAACTGTTATTTTTGCTTTCAGAATTTATATGAAGGATGTTTTGACAATCACTTGTGGTTTATCTTTTTTCCTGTTATGTCCTTTTCTTTCTTTATAATAGTAAGGCATTTCAGACACAATGTCAGAATGCTTTGTATGTGCCCCTGAAGTCTTTCTTATTTGCTGTCGCCTTTGGCTTGTTTAGTGTAAGAGTAACTTCAGTTAATTTTACATGGAGCACACAGTGTTTTCTGAACACTAAGGGACAGAAGTTGCACATAAACCAGTTTAAGTGATCAGAAACTGGTTTAAACATGTAATAGAACATAAGTTCAGTGCACATAAACCAGTTTCAAAATGGCCAAATCTGGTTTAAGATAAACCTGGTTGACCCAAATCAGACTTAACTGATTTGGGTCAAACCAGTTTATGCAACTTCTGTCCCAGACCCCTTCCTGGTTTAAGTCAAATCAGAGTCCTCCAGCATCCCAGCAAGCTCTGGGCTGGGCTAGGCTGTCTGTTCCAGCCAACCAGGGTTGGCCCTGCCCCTCTCCTCCCTAGCCGGAGCGCTGTCACTGCTCCTGCTCCCTGAGAAAAGGGTGGGGATGGGAAACCCTGCTCTGGAGTGCTGCCAGGTCTGCTTGGCAAGGGGACAGAAGCCCTTGCCAGGCATCCCCAGCCCTCCACCTCCTTGCTGCTGCAGCTGCAGGAGTGGGGGCAGGGCCAGACCCTGATAGCCAGAGGGGAAGCAAGGCTTTAATCTCCCCCATTGCAGAGGGGTGTGGCATGGGCACTGATAGGCTCTGCTCCTGTACCCAGGGCCATTAACCCAGGGCTGTGAGGCACAGATGCTAGTAGCCTGAGGGGAAGTGGGAGAGTAATCCCTCTACTTCAGGCAGCAGTGGAAGGGGCACCAAAACAGCGCCCTGGGCGAAGTCCCTCTGAGGAGTGGCCAGCCAGCCATGGGGAGGAGGATGGGGATGTAACCTGGCTGCAAGGTGGGGGGAAGCTGAAGCTAGGTATGGAGCCCAACTCACTGCTGCCCCCCACTGCAGCAGCATGGCCTGGGCTGGGTTGGCCTCAGTGGGCACAGGTCAGTGCCCACCACCTCCTGCCTCCAGCCCTGCATGAGGGCCATGATATACAGGGTGGCTGCAGCTACAATGTGGTTCCCCACCCCCTCCCTCTCCCGGCAGCAGCAGCATGAACTAGTGCGATGGGCACTGGTGAAGCACCTGCCACCTGCTCACAGTGGTATTGGGCACTTGGAGCAGACTGCTGAGGGCCAGGGTTGTGGGCTGTGGTGGGGAGAGGTAATGGACCACTGCAGTCCAGTCTGGCTTGGCCCCACAGCCCAGGAGTGCAGCCTGGTCTGGCCTGGCCCAATGGCCCAGGGCCTAGACAGCAACTGGCCCATGACAGCCCATCCCAAGCACCTGGCACCACCGTGAGCAGGTTGTGGATGACAGGTGCCTCACCTCCACCTGCTGTAGTGGTTCCATCCGCTGCTGCCGCTGGGAGAGGGAGCGGAAGGCTGCTATGGGCCAGTCACTGCCTACACTCCTGGCCTATGGGACTGGGCCAGACCAAGCTGCACTCCTGGGCTGTGGGGCTGGGCCAAACCAGGCTGCACTCTTGGGCCATGAGACCAGGCCAGACAGGGCTGCAGAAGTCCATTGCCTCCCCCAGGCTGCTGCCCATGCCCCTGGCCCACAGAAGCCCACTGCAAGTGCCTGGCTTCGTGGCCCAGGAGTGCAGCCCGTTTTAGCCCAACCCCATGGTCCAGGAGTATAGGCAACAACTGGCCCATGGCAGCCCTCCCTCCCCTTCCATGGTGGCAGCAGAGGGAACCATTGTGAAGGGTGGAGGTGAGGCACTTGTCATTTATTACCTGCTCACAGCAGTGCCAGGCACTTGGGGTGTGCTGCCATGGGCCAGTTGCTGCATAGGCCTGGGGCCACAAGGCCAGGCTGGACACCAGGCTGTACTCCTGGGCCATGGGGCAAGGCTGCGGCAGTCTACTGCTTCACCCTGCCATTGCTCATGCCCCTAGCTTGCTGAAGCCTACCCTGAGCACCTGGCATTGCTGCAAGCAGGCGGTGGGTGACAGGTGCTTCAGCTGCCCCTGCTGCACTAGTTCCCTCCTCTGCCACTACCACCAGGAGAGGTGTTCACACCACTGATCAGCTGATAGTACTTAGGGATCATTAAAGCACAATTAACCCTTAAATGCAACGTGAAATATGGACACAGACAACTCAGTGTCCTAAAGTCAAAGTCTAACTTTATTAATACAACAAGTATTATCTTAGCAGTTTCTATATTGAGAGAGAGAAAAACACTTAGTACAATGATCTCACCCAATCCCAGATGTTACGTTGCATCTCCATTGCTTTGCACCTTTCATTAACATATCCTAATCACTTTATCCCTCTGGTTCAGCTGGTTAGTGCCAAGTTCAGTTAATTTGACCTAGTAACAAAACTATTACTATGTTGTATTAGAAAAACCTCTAGCAGCGATAGAAAAAGGAAAGAAACATCATGCGAGCAAACTCAAGGCCATAAGCTGCTTGCAAGAAACAAGGCCAGCTGATATTGCAAACACCAGCAAAATGAAAAGTTCAGATAGCACTATACAGAACTTTAGGATGAATATAAAGAAAACTTTAAACAATGCTATAATTCACCACCCTATAAACAGGTGCAACTTTAAAGCATAAGATATGACAAGCTACCCTAACAGAGGGAGGAGGCAAGGAGCCATGCTGCAGCTGCAGCCCACCTGTAAGCAGTCCACCCGCTTGGGGCTGGAGGTGGGAGGCAGCAGGAGCTGACCCCTGCTCCTTGGGTCCACCCCAGCCCAGGCTGCACTGCTGCAACAGGGCCATCAGTGAGTGGGGCTCTGTACCTAGCCTCAGCTGCCCCTCTCCCCGCAGCCAGGTCAGATCCCCACTCCCCACCTTCCTGTGGCTGGCTGTTGGCTCCTCAGAGGGACTCAGCCCAGGGTACTGTATCAATGCCCTCCCCCCCACCGCTGCCGCTGCTTGCAATGGAGGGATTAAACCCCACCTCAGGCTACTGGTATCTGGCCCCTGTGGCCCTGCGTGCATGGCCTCAGGTCCATGAGTGGAGCCTATCAGTGCCTGTGCTGCCCTCCACCCCTTACAATGTGGGGATTAAACCCCCATTTCCCCTCTGGCTATTGGTGTCTGGCCCTACCCCTGCTCCTGCCCCAGTCATGCCCCAGTTTAAACCCCTCCCCAGTCATACTCAGGCCTGTCCAGGCCTGGCCATGCCCCCCCATTAGTTTTCCTCCAGCCAAGGGCTCGCTCTAGCTCCCCCTGACTTCTGGCGTGAGCCACTGCAAGCATGTGCCTGCATCTCCAGTGTCAAAAGTGAATGTCTATTCACTTGCAAATTGGTTCAGTCTATGCAGGTTAGACTAGATTGCAAAGATTGAATCAGTTCAGGCTTTTTGAATTTCTGTCCCTAACCTTTAAAAAACTCATATTGATTGATTTCTTTGTTCTTTGTTCACTGTGTTTAAAAATGATAATGACCACTGATACAGTGGTAGAAATTTGTGTTTTAGCACCACATTTCTATTTAAAAAGGTGGCTTTAGTCTGTTTTCAGTCTTCCTAATTTACTGTGCAACATGTTACCCCTGAAATTTACCAGTAATCCAGTCTGAAGGATAGTATTCTCTAGTGAATAAGATAACATGCAAAGACATTTGGTGTTGCATAAATTTTCATTATTGGCTGCATTCACAAAATGGGAGGTGGCTGATAAAGCACTCACTGGAGGGTTTTTTGAGGCTTTCAAAGTGTACAGTTTTTACTCGTGGAACAGTATGTTTTATGGCAAAAGAATTTATATGCTTTTCAGACTTTTTATTTTATCTCAGCTAGTTTTCTGTGAAAATGCAGCTTTTGAATCTTCCCCATTTCATGCATTCAGTGGTTATACGGTAATGCTCTGTCCAGCTCAAACACATCTTCAAGAGCTATAAAAGGTTTTCACCCTCCAGTGCCTTATTTTCTGTGTATCCCATCACCAAACATTCAGGTAAAGCTAGGAATTTTTTTAAGGTTCTTTTTCAGGATCCATTTGACGCAATGAAATGATAGTGTTTTGTATTATAAACACAATTAGTAAAATTGATCGAGCTGAGGTGATGACAAGTATTTATGTCAAAAGTAGTAAAATAGTAATTTTTATTCCACCAAGGTTTTTTCCCACAGAGTTGCATAGTGCATCGTTTTCATTAATGGTGATGGGAGCTGGATGCCTATTCATGGCATTGTCTAAATCAGGGTTGGGTATCCAGGAGTGGGACCTGCCACCAAATTCCTTGATGTAGAGCTTCATTTGGGGATGTGCATCAGTGGTGGGAGGGGTAAAGGGGGGCAGCAATGGCTGTGTTAACCCCTGCACTGCTGATACTTGCCACACTTCCACTGCATCCTAATCTGGTTGACAAGGCTCCTTGCAGTCTGTAGCCTGCTTCATTCAAGGTGACTGGATTTGGTATATTCTTTGCAAATAAGTAAAATTGAATGAAAAACTCCAGCACCATTTTTTCCTTCTAACTTCGATCTCCCACAGAAAGCTGAATTTAGGTTAACTGTAGAAAATGTACAGAATTAAAAAAAAAACATTTGATCACGGTTTAGCTGTAACTAATTGATTTGGATTAGTAAATAAAAGCAGAATTATTAGGTTCGGTACTTAGTCACAGATTTTGAACACTGGCTTTGGATTCTTGTTTTATATTAATAGTTTAATGCTGTCATCACTTTAAAAAAGATGAAGGGCAATATACTGCTCTTGGTTACTTCAAATTTAAATTACTATAAGAGGGGAAAAATTCTTGCAGTCTTCTTCACTGAGTAGTGCACAGGGGCCAGGCAGTTTTGCATTACACTGAAACGGTTGAAAATTCTAGTGGCATAACAATCTCTGCCTGCACATCATCAACTGTTGATGCTTTTGGACACTTCTGTGCAATGGATCAAGGGGCACATATGATGGATTTTCACATGTCACAAGTAAAGAAAATCCATTCTGCTTCCCAAAAGATTAATTTATTGGTTCTGAAGTTCACTCACCTTAGTATATTGCTGTATGGTGATGGAGTTTTCTAAAGTGAATTCTGCTAATCAGATAGAGGTGAAGAAGCAGCTTTTAGATACCATTGGTTTTCTGTTTTATCAAGGAGTGGAAGTCAAATAGAAATACAGATTTGTATTCTCTTTTGTTTAGCTCACAGATAAGTTAGTTCAAGAAAATAGTGACGATATTTAGACCTGAACAGCATAACCCAACTGATGAAGGAAAACCTATTTAAAGGGAAAATTAGTACAACAATATGGAAAAATATTTCCATGGTGCTGGGAAGTTTGTTTGCATTGTTTGATTAGTATTGGCTGAGTGAACTGGTTTAAGGTTTTAAAAAAGAATCTGACATTTAGAAAGTATTCTAAATCAGCTGTAGGGACTTGGTAACTTTGTTTCCATGGACTTTGGTTTAATTATGAATCTGGAATAAGGACTTTGTTTCCCAGATGATTTTGGTAACCTATTGAGGAATCTTAAATTAATTTAAGTTTAATTTAGCCTCAGTTTTAGACTCTGTGGAGGGGAACTCCACATAGCACTAATTAGTTTAACATGAACCCAATGTCAGGCATACCTTGGCAATCAGGTGTAAAATTTGATTTGAGTTTTTTGGATTATTTGAACCTGAAATCAACAGGAAGCAAATCCAACAAAAAACATTGACTCACAGTTTTGCACAGCTCTTATTCTGATATGTGTCAATTAGGTGCATATGAAATAGAGCATGAGGAAGTAGAATGGGCAAGGATATACTGATTAGATTTGCAAAAGTTTCAGGTGCATTAGCTGTTTAAAAATCATTCTGACTTATTGTTTCAAAAGGAAATACAAAAACAAGCTTTCTGAAAAACGATAGTTTTGTATCTCCATCAGAACTTCTGTAATCCTGGGGTCCTTGTGGCTTAGTTTCCATCTTGGGTTTGGAAGGAGAGAGAGAGGCAATCATAGCAGAAGTAAACAGAAAGTCATGTTTGTTTCCTCCCTTTGTTCCAATGAGAAATAGGAGGTGCTGGAGGTTGGGGTTGATTACCTTCCCCACAGCACTGGGAGAAAGTAGCTTTGACTAAGCACAGAGGTTTAAAAAGCCCCTGGCAGAAGTGCTCTATCCCACTTTACTTAAAGTGCTATAAGTTAGACTGGGAATGAACCAAACAGACATTCACTGTTCAGTGTGGGGAGGGAGGGGCTCAGTGCCTGCCTGCACTGCCAAGGCCAGAAGGTGGAGGGCACTCCTTCATGCCTCCCAGGAGGCTACCAGAATGGCCCCTCTCCCCAGCCCCACTTGCCTGCTAGCTCACAACTGTCAGCAGCAGCTGGGAGAGAAAGGGGTGAACAGAGCCCCACTTGCTAGGAAGCCCCCCCCCCCCCACTCCCACAACTTGCTGGCTGGTTTCTTGGTGGGAGGGGCCGGGCCAGGTCCATGCTTCGGGGGGCTCCCCTCCCCCCACACCTCAACCCCTTGACAAATGCAGCCAAGAGCTACAGTGTGGGGCTGCTTGGCTCAGCTTTTTACCACTCCGAGAACTGGGACTGGGGGGAGGGAGCCTCCTCTGATGCACAGATCTGGCCTAGCCCCCCATTATGAACTCAGCCAGAAAGCTGGGGGGGAGGGGTGTCTTGCAGCAGGGAGGTCCCTTTCCTCCTGGCCCCAGTTTTCCATGTGACAGTAAACTGGGCCGTGCGGTCCTGTGCTGCAGCTCCTGGTTGCAGCTGTCAAGAAGCTGGGGCAGGGGGGAAGGGAGTCCTCCTGCTGCACAGACCTGGTCCAGCTCCCCCAAGACACCAACCAGCAAGCTGTTGGGGAGCCCTCACAGCTGGGGTCTCCCTCCTCCCCCCTCACCTGAGCCTCCTGACAATGGTAGCCAGAAGCTGCAGCACAGGCCCAGTTTTTTACCATGCCAGGGTGGGGATGGATCATGGACCTGACCCAACCCCGACCAAGACTTGAGACCACAAGCTTGGGTGGGATTTGCAGGGCAGAGAGGCTCCATTTCCCCACCTCCCTCCCCGACCCCATTACATCGAAGGGAAACAGAACCCTTTTTGTCTTCTGTCTGTGACAGCCCAGGGCAGGGTTGGCTGGTGCTCACCCAAAGCAAACAACCACCAGCCAAGTCTATCATGCTGCCTCAGTGAGAGGCCCCTGGGATGGCAACCAAATGTGACCTACAATTGAAGTGCAGTGGATTTGATACAGACGTTCAAAAAAGCACTCTAACCTAGGGTCTAATAGTCTAATACCATATGCATTGAGGGTTAACTTAGAGCAGGAGTCGCTATTTTTAAAGCTTTAGGTGCCATGAATGTCTGTTCTGTTATGGCTTTAAAGCACTTTCTGCATACTTACTGCAAGTTAAGTGTAACTTCTGTACCTAGCCCTTGATTACAGGCTGCACTGAACTGAACCAGAGAGCACTACCTCTGGGTATGTCCACATACAGACAGTCACAGCAGTGACTGCAGCTTCTGTAAAGAATGCCAAACTAGTTTTCAACTTTCTGGCTCAGATCCTGAGAGCCATATAACCACTCAGTATGGGCTAACGGCCCAAGCATTTACTCAGCTTCTTGAGCAGGTTCTGCTGTCTGCACTGAGTTTCATGCTTGCTGTAGCTCTATTACTTCCCATACCTGAGCTACCTTGTTTAAAGCTAATTTAGCTGTATCTAGAGAGAGGTAATCAGTTTTAGTCTGGAGTTAGGGAGAAGGCAGTGCAAGGTGGCACCTTGGAGAGTAACTTGTTCAGACAGCTGTTGCCTGTGAAAGCTTCTGAATTAGTTTCTAAGGTGCCAGCTTGCTCTGCCTTCTGCTTAGCTATGTTTGTATGAGGCACGTGACTGCAAGAATGATGCAATGTAGTTGTGCCTTATGTTGGGAGAGGGAAGGAAAGACTTGTGGAAGGTGAAAAATTGTGGCAGGAAGTAGGGGCAAGACTGTAGATGGTGAGGAAAAGGGCAAACAGAACAGGCTGTGGGAGCAAATACGGGGTTTCAGATGAGGAACAGTAGGTTTGAGAGGAATGAGGGGAGAAAAAAGATGGGGGAAGGAATAAAGGAGATTAGGAATATGAGACAAACTGGGAAAGACTGAGAGAAGAGAGAAATTTGAGAAGATGTAGGGGAAAGAGAGTGAATGCTAAGCAGGCAGAAGAGGAAAGGAGATGAGGGAAATATGAAGAGATCCAAGAGAGGAAAAATAGTAGGAAAAAATTAGAGCAAAAGTAGGAATACATGGTGTGGAGAATTTTAATATTTTAAATCATCATTCAATAGAAGATTGAACATCAAGCATTTCAGTAAAATAAATATAAAGAATGAGAAGGTCTATGAAAAAAAAATCAGTAAACATAGTTTTACATTTTAAATCAAGTGTAAACTGGAGAGTAGAAGATTTCTGCAGTAACATGTTTCCAAATTCTGGCCTTGCTAGCTTGATTCCTGGGAGGAAATTAGAAATGTCAGTTTTGCAGAATGACTACTTTCACAGCCACAATCAGTATTGCTTATGTCTTGTATTTTCCAAAACTATTTGGTTCAGCAGCAGTGTCGATTGATTGAAGACATTTTTCATAATTTAAGGAAGGCAACTAATTTCATTTGATAGAAACACAGCTGCATTAGTTATTTTAGATGCTCCTTGAGCTGAAAACCATATTTATTTTATTTCTAGTTAATATTTGCAGAAATCTGCACCTGCTGATAGCACTGTGCTAGTAAAATCTATAGTTAAATTACTGAATTAGTTAAGACAATCATTTAGCTGCAGATCTGACAATAATACTGTAATATTGTACATTCCTCAGACAGATCTAATTTATTATTGAAATGATAAATCAATACCAATATGATCTAGTTGTATTCCACAGGATTCTGCTGCTCAAGTTTTTTTGGCATGCTAGTGAAAATGACAGCATTCTGCCAGAAAATATGCAGTGCCATATATCAAGCAATAACCCACTTATGTATAAGTGTATGGATTTGGAGTTTGATTTATTTAAAGAGGTCCCAAGACCTTATTTGGTAAGGGGGCCCATCTGGGTGTATTTTACACTGGGGGCTCAAAGCATATGCATGTGGAAATAGTGACTAAGCTTAGGATGCTGGTATATGCTGGGAACTTGCAGGTTACCACAGGGTAACTGCACATTAGATGAGAGATGAGTTTGTACTGCTTTTACACTGCTTTTTCAACCTGTTGGACTTGAAATAATAGATAAAATGCCCACTGTATTCATAAGTGGGGAATGGAGCACACAAACCTGCTTCAGTGGAAAAAGGGTCCCAACTGGTGACCATTTTAATTGACCAAATATGGGTGCCTTTGAAGCTCCTAGTATAAAAACACTTAATTTCTGTCTTTATTCCCCTCTTGGAATGTTTTTAAATATTCTGAATAGTCCATATTTTGACTGATTAGAGGGATGATGGCAAAATTTGGGAGAATAATTGTAGCAAAAGCTTTTAAAAATCTAAGCCCAGACACCATGGCTAGGGACAGACATTACATATAAACCGGATTAAGTGATCAGAAACAGTGTTCCCTCTAAGCTGCACAGCGTGCGTGGCCACGCAGGGACACCTGCAAGTGCGGCATGAGTGTGCCTGCATGGCTGCACACACTGCACAGCTTAGAGGGAATGCTGATCAGAAACTGGTTTAAAACTGTAACAGAACAGATGTTCACTGCACATAAACCAGTTTGAAAATGGCTGAAACCAGTTTGAGGTAAACCTGTTTGAATGTAGTATCAGAGTTAACCTATTTGGCTCAAACCAGTGTATACATTGTCTGTCCCAGACCCCTTGCTGGTTTAAGATAAACCAGACAACCCCAGCATCCCAGCATACTCTCTGGGCTAGGCAGGGCTCTCTGCTCCACATCACGGCTGTCCCCTCCCCTTTGTGTCTGGCTGGCTGCTTTGTGCTAAACAGGGATTATTCCCCCCTGTTCTTCTGCTTTAATAGACACCTCCGGATTAGCTAACAGACCACATGCTGGCTACAGCCCGTGCTATGGGACAGACAACAGACAGGCTTTTTGGAGCTAATCAACAGGTAGCTTAATGTCCTTCCTTGGAAGCATTTGAGAAGAGCTGTTTGCTCCCGTCCCTCCCCCTCACCACTCTCTGCTAAATATAAATTCCCCGCTCCCCTCTGCCTTTGCTGAGGTGTCTATGTATTAGCCAGCAGACCACATGCTGGGTCTATGCTGAATCAACAGATAGTTGATAATGTTTCTCTGTTGTTTTCTTAATGGGGCAATAAACACTGAGATAAGGGTGATAAACATTGTTATCAGCTCCCCCCCACCCCCACAAGCTTGCCTGCCTGTCAGTTTGCTGCAGCCAATATACAGAAGCAGGGAGGGAAAGTGAAAAGCTCCATATCATCAGCAGATGCATGTATTGCACCCCCACCCCCTTGTCTCAAGAGTGTTAGCCTAGGGCTGCAGGCTGGCAACACTCCTGCCCCTTGAGCAGCAAGCGGGGAAAAGCGTGGGACTGCAGTCAGGGTGGGGGTTCACACCCCTCCCTAATCAGAGATGTGCTTGGGCCTGGCCACACCCCCCCTCAGTTTAGCTCTATGGAAGGGCAAGGAGGGCTGATCTAGTGCCCCCTGGCTTCCAGCCTGAGCCACTGCAGGCATGTGCCTGAATTTCCTCAGTCCAGAGGAATTGTCTGCATGATTGGAAACTGGTTCAGCCTAGCCAGGTTAGACTAAACTGCAAAGGTTGAATCAATTCAGGCTCAGGCTTTTTGAATATCTGTCCCTAGCCCATGGGATTGGATGTGTCAAGAGACAAATTCCTTTCTGCAGCAGTTTTGTAAAATTTAAATTGTATTGTTTTTTAGATGAACTCAGGACTTGTGAAAACTGCCTTGTGTGAAAATGTGGACAAACTATGGAATAGGTACAGCAAAGTCATAGGAATTATGCCTCCCAGCTAAAACTAATTTCCCAGCATTGTTTTGGGTTATGTCTTTAACCTTATTCAATCCTGTATTCTTTGCACATGTCTTCTTAAGGTCAGTGGGAATCTAGAGTGCACATGGCGTGCAGGGACAGGTAGGTCTTCAGTCTCTGATTGGTGCTAAATATAATTATTTGGATGCTATTTGAGTCACATTATCCAGTAGGAGTAACAGTAAGAGGGTCAGTTCCATTCATGTTACAGTGGGCCACTTAATCAGAATTTGATTACTGTATCTGTCAATCTACAGGCTATTTTTGAGACAAGAAGTTAGAAGTTACCCTGAAAAAGTGACTGTATCTATCTACCAATGTCTTTTCAAAAGGGGAGAAATAAATAGTCTAGTCCTCTAGGTGTCTAACAAATGTCTGATTTGTATACTCCTCTGCCCATTGTTCTATTGGCCAACTGTCCTGAAAAGTGCTGTGAAAGGATTTTCTTTTTCTTCTGAATGCTTTCCAGGAGCTTTGAAATAATTTCTTTACTCTGTTAGATTATCTTGACTTGCTTAATGTGACCTAATATTTTTAGAATTCATGCACAATCTTAATTAAACTTAAGTGTCCAAGAAATGCTCTATCATGGCTATGAATACTGTTACTACTGCCCTCTTCCTTGCTATGATTAAAAAAAAGATCTTTAATTTTATAGAACTCTATTTTCAACCTTTAGTATATCCCTTCATTGCAATTTGTATTTAAAAATACTGACTAATGTTTCCACTGCCTCCAAGTTTCTCCATTTTCAGAAATGGGTATGCATTGTAATGCAAGCTTGTCAGCCTGTAGGATCTTGTTGTTGATTGCTACTCCCGCCCCATTTTTTTCTCCTATAGGAAATCTGTTTTATTTCCAACATACATCTATCATTCCTTTTTGTGAACACAGAGCTAAAGAATCCATTAATTTCAAGCAGTATGTTAGGATATAGCAAGAACTCGTACATGAACACAAAATCCAATCCCAGACTTGCTGTCCAACAGACTTGCATTCCATTTTGCGCTGCACAGCTTTTTCGGAAATTCATGTAAGGGGCACCTTATCTGTCTGCCAACAAACTGAGTTTTATTTAAAATTAAAGAGTGTAATATGTATCTGTTTTTTCATGATTGCATGAGACTGTGAGGTCTCCAGAACATGGGCAATGTTCTTTCTGTGCCTTGTGTTTCCATTTTGCTCCACTGAATTTATGATATATTGTGGCTAGGCCTTGCCAATGGGCACATGTGCAGGAGTATAAGGAACCCACAACACAAGGACTCAGTTATGCTCAAAATCACTTGCTCTCTACTCTAGTTTTACCGTGGAATCCTCAGCATTTGTACAGTGTCTGTACTCCCATGGGAGTTATCTGGTTCTGCCTTATTCAGGGTCTTGACTCAGTGGCATGAAGTGAGCCATAGATACTTAACAATAATTTCTGAATTTCCTGCAACAGTTATTGTTTTACTGTAGCAAACTAATTAGCAAGGAACAGTACTGGATTCCAGCATCGAATGGATTATCTTCTACTTTAGCAGGTTTTTAATGAGCAGAAGAACAGTTTTGCCCTTTAAAAATTAAATATTTGCTTTAATATTACAGAGAAACACCCTAACAAAGGTTAAACTGAATGGATGAATAGATGGCAATAGTCACTGATGCTAGACTGTTTGCATTTGACAAGTATGAGCTAAAAGAAACTGGGGACTGAGTGGGAGGAGTTCAACGGAATAAAAACAACAAAATTAACTAACAATTTAGTGCAGGTCATATTCTTTCCTTGCATGCGACTGATACCTGATGCATTTTAAACATGTTTTCATGGTACTAGACTGAGACTAATTAACTTTCTGGCTGCCCTGCTCTAAGGTAGCCACATTAATTCTAGTTCAGGGGGTAATGCATACAGAGCAGTATGGAGTGTTTCAGCATGGTGCTACCTGGCATGGTAAGTTAACAGCCTAGATCCACTTTGTGTGTGTGTGTCATTTATTTTGTGTTTCACTAACCTCACCAGTGACAACAGCAATGCTGAGAGTGATTTTGTTGTTCCTCTGCTGGGCTTGTCTCATCAACAGTGTTCCTGGTGTTTGGGGTATTGTGCCTTGCATGAGCAGATCTAGGATTTTGAAATGGGGTGTGCAAATGGTTGGGTGCATTGTCACATATATCACAACACGTTTTTCTCTAGGTAAAAAGAAACTAGAAGCTTTGGTAATATGCTAGGGCCCCAGGGCTATATTATTCAGTTTAAGACCAAAGCAAAAGAATATATAACTTTATTGGAATGTGCATTAATTGTCTGTATCATAGTTTATGTATAAAAAAACCCCCACAATAAACTAGGCAGAAGATAATCAAAAGATGTTTTTTTTTAGTCCTGTTGTAATTGGAATTAAATCTACATCTCTTTCAGATTCATAAAACAAAATCTTTCCTTCTTGAGCATCTTGAAAGTACAATGCTTCACCAAAAGTTATTTCCACATCTGAGCTGATGTTCACCGGAGTTAAGATTTTTAGGCAGAGTTTAAAACAGTCTTCAGGGCTGTCAAATAGGAGCTACTTTATCAGGTGCAGCTAATGGGCAGCAGAATTACTGAAGAAAGGCTAGTTTGATTAGGAAAAACATCATGGCCATTAAAAAAGGATAGAGGTTCATTAACATATCTGGAATAGAGAGAATCAGGTAGATTAAATCAAGTGACTTCCTCCCCATTACCTGAACAGAAATACTGCTGCTACTGCCAGAGAGTTGGTTTTAAAATTTGGGTGGACCAGGATTTAAAGGGTCGGGGGTAGCTGTGGGATGCAACTGCACCCTTGAACCTCCCCACTTCCAGATCCACCCCTGGTGCCTTGTAGTTGTTTGTGATGGCTTGAGGATTCTTTGGATGAATGATTTCCTGCAAGTGCAAGGAGCTGGTCTCAGTGGGCCAGGAATGCCCTTCTAGTCAGATACACTCTTTCAGTAAATGAAGGCTAGATTCTCAGCTCTGGTTAAGGAGTGTTTGATGCAAACCAGGAGTGAGATGAATGTAGATTTACTGATCCTTGATCTTCAGGCACCTCTGCAACAAGCCAGGCACTGAAGTATGCTTCAACTTGTATGGACTCCAGTGCTGTCAATGACTCCAGTTTAGGGTTGCCAACTCTGACTGAAGCTATTCCGGGAGATATTTTCCCCCAACATGATGTAATATCATTAATAGAGGTCCACCAATAGACATTTTTTGGGCCAATACAGATGGGTGATTTTTAATGAGCCATAGTGGCCAATACCGATCTGATTGCTGATATGCAGCTGGGCAATTTGGAGAGCAGTGTCCAGCTGGTAAGTCTTTTGTGGGGAAAAGGGTGAAGGGGGAGGGAAGGGGCATAGGGGGCAGATCAAGGCCCCCACAGTGAGGGAGGGAGTGGGGCTGGGGCAGGGGCAGGCACTGTGCAGCTGGGGCAGGGCACGGGACAGAGCCACAAGCGGCTTGTCTAGGGGGCATGGGTGGGGGCACAGTTCCCATCACTGCATGCACCCTGGGGGGGGATGGGGGGGGCGTGTGCCCCTGGATCTGCGTGCGGGGCAAGGGTGGGCTGCCACTGCGGGAGATCAATGCCATTTCCAGTAGACTTCCAGCAAATCCTGGAGAGTTGGCAACCCTACTCCAGTTGCAGAAACTATACATACCTAGGGCACATGAATGATGCAGCTATACCTCCGTGCTGGCTGCATCAGGAGTGTGTCAGAGCTGCTAGGGTGGCTTTGCATCAGCACCATACCCTTTGGCCTGGTCGAGACATCTTTCTGTGACTGTCTAAACTACTATGGGATATATAACTGTTCTTCCTAATATCAGAAACATCATTGTCTTTACTGATTGTAAATTCAGAAAGAAACTGAATCAATACCATATAACTGTCATGCATCATAATATTTTGAAGATATCTTACTTTTTGTCTTGCAAAGATATATATTCTTCAGAAACTCATGAAAACAATGTTGGCTATAAAATATTTTTTTAAAATGGAAACAGAAATATTCCTCTCCCTGAAGTTCTGACAAAAAAGGGATTTATTTGTGCCTCAAAGAGAAACAGAAATATCCCATTCAGCAATGTGTATGTAATCTCCAGTGCATGTCCATATTTGGTAGCCAAAAGGTTAATGTGTTTGAGAAAAATAATCAGTGTGGGAGGATTCTGTTCTGAAAAAATGCATTTTATAGGCAGAAAGCTTTAGGGTTCTTGACAGAATTTTACAGAGAGTGGGAAAATGAGTTTGACAGTGTGTTTTCTAACTGAAGCTTACAACATTTCAAAAGCCAGTCATTTCTGGCTTTAGAGGAGGCTGTTTCTTCATTCTTTCCACATGTTAAACCTTAACTGATCTATTCTGATTTGTTGTACTACTTTTGCATACATATCCTTTTTCTCCCATAAATATCCTAGACAGATTTACAAGTGGGAATTTGGTTTGCAATTCTGCACTATAGACACGGAAACTACATAGACACATAAAGGCATGTAGGCAACATTTGTGCAGACACAGAATGGACTTTGAATCTGAAATCTAGTCAGAGAAATTCTTTGTTTCATCAACCTATATTGGGGGGGTGGAAATGCCTCCAGTTTTTGGAATGCAAGTCTCATTTGTTAGTGACTCACTATAGAAATATAGGACTGGAAGGAACCTGAAGAGGTCATCTAGTCCATCCTCCTGCTTAGAGGTAGAGTAAATAAATTCACACAATCTCTGATAGATAGATGTATGCTTAACCTATTCTTAAAACCTCTATTGAAGGAGATGGGGATTTACTTTTAGACCAAACATTTAATTATGTTTCATCTTAATCTTTGCATTTGCTGTTGTTTAGCTACCTTAGGTGTATTTTAAAGATTCATTTGAAAGCATGCAGAGATAATTGGAAGAGTGTTTGGTGCAAAGGGTCCCTGCCATTAACCTCACATTACATTCTTCCTGAAAGTTCCTTTCAATTACAAAATCCTATTGCCAGATCCCTTTCCCAAATTATAGAGGATCATGCTGCATAAATAATTTTTTCCATTCAGTGTTTGGAAAGTGCCTTATTTAAATGTATTTTGAGATTCTCCTCCTCCACTTAGCCTGCCTCTTTTGTCTGCAACCCACTGTCATTATTGTGTCTGAACTGCCACCTCATATCCCCTATAAGTCTCCTTATGACTGCTGTCATATATTGCCCATTTAAACCAATGTCTTGGAAACAGAACTCAGTTAAATAACATCCCTACATTTCTTTTATCTAGCTTTAACTATTGTAATGCTGTCACTTGTGGCTTCCTCAGGTTTCACTTCTTTATACTGTGCAGTGGGTTGCAGGGGAGCTGCCCAGTGCCCATTCCTAACATCCCCATATTTCAACATTCATTTTGGGGTGTAATTTCAAACTACCCTTCCTGTGTTTGGAACTCCATTGACTCATTCCAGCATAGCTCATAGCCCCTAACCCTGCCTCTCTCTCTTTTCTATACCTTCCCACAGTCCATTCCCTAATCTAGCACTTTCTCCTATTTTACAGTAAAAGATCATTCCATCTGGAATAACTGCCTATATTTCTATGCTTCATCAGTTTTTCATCATTAAAGATCTAGTCTGAAATAGTAAGTCCTAGAACTAGACTCTGATTTAAGATCCAGAGTTGAAGCCAGGAGTTCCTGAGTATTTAGAGGTTCCGTCTGTGGTCTTGAATAAATCACTTAACAGCTCTGCGCCTCTGTAAAATCTGTTGTAATATTCATTTAATTCCAAGTGGTTTGGGTAGGGTTAATGGATGAAGTACTTTGAAGATGAATAGCTACATAATGTTAATTATAACTAGCAGCTAGATTGTGTCATCCACTTTCATGGTGAGTGGTACCTTAGTATGTAAGTAATCTCACTGACAGCAATCGAAGCACTCATGTAATAAGGTATTTTTCAACTGAATAATGGTGGCAGAGTCATATTTGAAATGAAGAGGTCAACAGTCTCTAACTTGTCTGTATGTAATAGAAAATGTTGATCCTAGATAAAATCTTCTAATGATATTTTGATGTTTTCAATATGGATTTCTGGTGACGGATTGTTAAATTTCACATAAAAAATGAAGTGCGCAACACATTAGATGTATGAATTTTCTTTGATTAGGGCTGACTGATGAGGAAATCTCAAGGGATTTGATTTTGCTCAGTGTGATTAAAGGCAGTAACCAAGCAATACCTTTGGCAAAAGCGACGTGGGGACACATCATTCAAAAGATCCTCAGGCTCTTACTACTTGCATCTTTTCAATGGAAAAAGAGAGATTAGGAGGAACAGCTTTCTCTAAATTTTTATACAGTTTTTACTTCTTCCAAAGGATCCTCCTGCTACTGCCTCCAGCTAGGCAGCTCCCTAAGATATGCACTGACTTTATGGAGGTCAGAATAATTTAGAAGGGAAAAAGCAATTTAAACAAGAGAGCTGTCTCACAGTATGTGATTTAACTTAAACCAAAATCAGAAATACTCACCACATACAAACTGGCCCTTCATATCAGAAATGAACAGCATCAAAGGCAGGCAGGAACATTTTATTTGAATTGTCCCATCACATCATTAATTCATTTGAAATTCACTTTGCCTCACTGTGATAACAGTGATCATAATAAATTCATCTGGTATTAATGTGGAGGGCTTACAGCTTCCTGATTCACCCCCACAACATGGATTAAGTACTTGTGGAGATCATATCTCCTTAACCAAACTGCAACTGTGGTTGACAATCTGCGTTTATAAAAATATTCTTTCACCTAAGGGCCCTGTAGGAGAGAGTTCATGTTGTTTTTATATGCTGCTTATATACTTTGCAAGATAAAAGTATATAACATTCCCCTACTGAAGGCATCTTCTTGTCTAATCTTCAACCACGTTTCTCCTGTAAGCAATATATATATAGAAACCGCTTTTTCATACTTCCAGGGACTATATCATTATTGTTACAGTGTAAGGGGAGAAAATTATTGCATTTAATGGGTGTAAATGAATACCCCACTCAAAATAATTTCTGCTTTAATTTAAACAACTAGCTTAGATATAAATGCATCAGGTCAAGAGATATGGGGAGAGGTGATGACTATAACTGGAATTTTGAATGTCCAAAGTTCAAACCGTGATTTATTTTTTTACATTATTAAGTAATAAAACATTACATTATTGTAGTACTTTTAATCTGAAAAAAGTGTATAAAGTTGTGTGAAAAGTGTCACCTCCATTTGACAAATGAATAATGTGTGGCGGTTAAGTGACTTGCTTAAGGTCAAACAGTGGCAAAGTAGTGAAAAAAAATCAAGTGTCTTGTGTTTCCAAGTCCCTTACTTCCACTATTCTATGCAATCATTGTGAATTCACATAGAAGATGGCAAAAAAACTGGAAAAAAATAGGCAGGGGGGGTGAAGATTACAGGTTGTAACAGTGGTTAATTTGCAACTGAGATCCTAGAGCTGTTTTCTTTATTTGTCAGCTAGGTCTCTGCAGGCTCCTCAGAAATTACTCAGAGACTCATTTTTCATATTTTTTGCCATAAGCTAATAAGCCCATCTTTTAAAAAGTTTGTACTCTGGCATAAAGGGGGCACAAAGAGGCAATAATTGCTGAATTTCAAAAAGCAAGCTCTCTTGTTTTTCAGTCAGGTGTCCAAGAGAATGAGGCTGCTTCCCAGCTGAATTTTTACAGGTTTGTTTTTGTTTTATTTTTACTTTAAATTTACTGTCAAATACACTTAAGATGGAAAAGTATCAAGAACATTTCTGAGCACTCCTGCATGATGAAATGCAAAGACTAAGGAAGGAAATATGTGAGGAGCTCCAAAACAGAGCATTTCTTCCCAAATGATCTGGAGGACAGATGAGGAACCTGCCACTTCAACATAATAAATAGGGGGAAGTAAAGTAATAGAGCTGTCCACATCCACAGCCATATGGCTCCTGCTCCCACAGGCTCGGTAACATCAATCAAACCTGAGTTACAAGGCTGTGTTACACCTCAGCTGCCCATCACACTGCTGTTCAGGTGTTACCACTTACAGGGTTGTTGTAGATGCTCAAGGCAAGAGAACAGCATGGTAGGAATGCATTTGGAAAGTCATTTGCCTTTCAGTTGTAGCAAGTCCTAAATCAAATACAGGTGCAGTAGATTACGTGCTACTGCTAATTCACTTGCTTATGAATTCCCATGCGGCCTCTTCAGAAGTAAAGCCTATGTTATTAAAAAAACAACAAATTAAATGGCAAACAAAGTGTGGAGCTTGTGGTCTACATCCTGCCCTATTTCAGGGTCGTCTCATGTTGGTCTAGTGAAACAAAGCTCCAATAGAAGGGGGTTAATAGGCCAACAAGTGATTCCCCCAGTATGGGGAGGTACAGAGCCACTATAGGGGACTTACGTGGCTGCTTGTCCCAGATGCTGGCATGTGGCCGGGGTCCCTGCATGCTGGTGGTCCTGAGCTGCAGGGCAGTTCTTTAGGGGCCTCATAAGCAGCCAAGGTAGTTTAGAATAGATTTCAGATTATTTTAGCTTGCCCATGAGACTGGTGCTTGGGGATGCAGGATCATAAGAGGAAGGAGAACATAGTATGCTTGAAACCAGGTTTCCACGAGCTCTTCAAGCTTCTCTGTGTGCTTTTTGATTGCAGGTTGGGATATGTGTATGTGTGTAAGAGAGCTCATTTACACAGATCAGCTACCCAACTGGGATCACATGAACTGCAGCTCTGTTCAGAAAAGAATTCAGAAGTGTCTTGCAAATCCAAACACTTATGAAGGTTTATATTCCTCAAACTTTTCTGAGCTCACTTAGATACATACTTGAATTATTACTCCATGTATTTCACAGAAGTATTGTTCACATATCTGTTAAAATAAGAAACACTTCAAAAGTTGAAAACCTACAGGTCATAAAATTCCATAGATTTAAAGCCACCCCTGCTTGGTACAAGACACCTTATTTCAAAGACTATGGGCACATCTACATGTTCATTAATGTGCAGTAGATACTATGCATTTAATTTAGTACTTGTAAAATCAAGTACTAAATAAATATTCAGTAACCAGAGTTACAGTGCAGTAGCGCCAATGAATGTCTTTTTAGTGATGCTACTGTGCAGTAGCCTAATAATACTGCACATTAGCATATTAGCACTGTCCATGCTGTGACGCACGGCTGCACAATGTTATTAAGCTACTGTGTGGTTAGCAACTTGTGTAGACACGCCCTGTTATGATTATTTTGTATCTAGCAATGTCTATGCTAAGAGGGGTTTACTAGCATGTGTGTACTGGTATTCTGCATTGCAGAGTGGTCCTGCCATGGGTACAGCTATACGTGCAAAACTGTGATGCATACCAATATAGCAAACCCACAAATGAAACAAAGCTTATCAGTAAAAGCTCATTTTTTCTGGTATAACTGTCTATAGCAGGGGCTTTTTCTGGCACAATTATGTCAGTCATAGATTGCACCACTTCACAAACCTGGCACAAGGTAGGTCACGTCTACATTATAGACTGCTGTAGGAATAACCAAATGTTACTTAGAGGGTCTAGTCAAGTGTTCTGAAAGTACCATTTATTACCCTAAAGCCCTACAGCATTATTTGGTCATACACTATTGTGGGATGAAGTTTATTGTACATTCTTCTTAGCCACACTGCACAGCATTGTTCCAGGGTGAGGCCTGTTCTTCACTTTTCTCAAGTGTATGTATGAAATCCTCTTTGAGACTGGTTTGCACTTGCTCCTCTCCCTTCTGCAAATTAGCATGGATGATGCTGGAAGCAGTTCCTCTAACAAAGCGTTAAGCTGTGTCCTCATTTAATATTGTTGCTGCTGCTGCTCTTTCTGTTTCCCTGCTGCTTGGCTGGTTGGAATCTTTTTGACATCTTCTGCTGCTGCACCTACTACCCCACCACACAATCCTAAACTAAACTAGTGGCATGCACAAGCACTTTTGTAGCCAAGAGAAGGAAACAATTTAATGTCAAGTCAGAATGCCTTGTGCAAAAGATTACTGTATTTACAATGTTTCTTATGTGTCTGTAGCCCCAACAGGAGAGTGCCCCAAGAAGTTATAGAGAACCTGGATTTTAATTTTTATGGAATCGCTGGAGCTCTGTCCAGTGAAAAAGGAACTGAACTGGTACTCAGAAGGGCAGGGTTCTCGCCTCTGGCTCTGCTGCTGACCTGACAATTGCATCTCTTGCCATGCCATGTATAGTAGGATATGCAATCTTGGGATCAGAGATCAGATCCCAAGAAAAGCTTACTGCTTGCCAGTTCAGGAGGAAGCTGGGATCATGATCCTGGGCTCCTCCTGCACCAGTAAGTTGAAAGCCAGGTTCCTGCAGAGCCCTATGCATCTGGATGTCAGAAAATCTTGTGTGCAGCCGGGCATGGTATGGTAGTTGTCAACAGATAAATACCAAATTCTGAGACAGGAAATTCAGAAATCTGTGATGGTAAAATTAAATGGCTGGAATCTTATTACAGAACTGCCTTTCAACTTACAAAAAAAATTGGAATTGGCAGGAAATAAAAGATAACTATAGGACACTTAAAATTGTCTTAGTGAGAAGGAAATGATGGCACCTCTAAAATGCTGTTGCTCAGGCAGTGTTTCATTGAAATTATGCTTAAATGGATATTTATTTCTATTCCCTTTTAAACTGAAAAAGAGTTTAAACATAAAAATCCTCTGTGCATTTTACAGCCTGATGGAATCTAAATAAAAAGAAAATTTTAGAGGTTAACAGCAGAATCAGCTTCAGTGACATCATCCTTAGCCTGTCCAGCAGCATCTGTCAGATCATACCTGAGGAAATCACCTGCCATTCCAAAGCAGGACACATTGGAAAGAGAGACCATCCAGTGAAACAGAAGATAGATGGAGGAGCAGGAAAGAACTCTAGAACTACGCAATTATTTGTTCCATGAATTTATTTTTTTTTTAATGGTGATGAATTTTCAGTTTTCCTCTAACCACAGCAGCACCCAGTGGCTAAAAAAATGAACAATTCCCTGAAAGCAGTCAGTGCTCTTTGGTTTGTCATGGTACTTTCTGATCATGCATAGAAAAATTCTTTAATGGAAAGTATAAGCTCTGGTTGAGATGAGTACCATAGAAGTGTATGTGTGTGTTTTCCCTTGAAGTATTTTAAGTGTTCCTGATTGCAGACACCAAGACCAATTGTTTATAACTCTCTACTCCAAGCCTCATAAAACAGACTGGGAAAACCTGAAGAAAAGCTGAGCACCTGCTGAGCACTTCCTGCTTCTATTAACTTCAACAGAATTGGCATATGCTCAGCATCCATCAGTCAGTCCATCAGTCCCAGTCAGCATAGAAAGGTTAGGCTAAAGAGGGATATTTCTGTGTTAAATTTTATTTGAGCACTACATTGTCCTTGAGGGTGGGTGAAATTACAATGCCAATTGCGTACTCTGGGAGAAAAACATTCACTCTAACTCTGAGATTCAGTCCTCTTCCAGTTCATTTAGGGAGTGACATTAAATTCTCCTTTTCCATTTAAAATAGCATTTCTGTTTGTTTACATTAAGGAATAGCCTTCTGCAAATGATTCTGCTGGATTCATTCTGGACATATCTCCCAATAATCTCTGGTAGTGTGTCAGGATGTGAATCATGGGGTCAAAATCAGAACCGCAAAATATTATTCCTAACACACCTGTTCCTTCATTTCATGGGCCTGATTCTGTAAATCCTGGCTTCTTAGAATTGCCTTTATTTGCAGAAGACCCAATGACTTCAGCCAGGCAATTTATGAGTAAAGATTCATAAGAATAGCCCCACTGGCTCAGGATCACTGTGTGCAGCATTTTCCATTTGCTTTTACATTTGCATGTCCGAGAATTTCATCAGGGTAAGGATCTAGGGCCAGACTATCAAAAAAACTCATTGGTTCAGATTCTGAGCCTGTTACAAACCCAGAAGTGAGTGTCACAATGGGAACTTGTAGGTGCTGAACCTTTTTGAAAATTTGGCCTTACTAAGGTGCCTCAAACAGGATTTGAGCTCTTCTAAAAATCTGCTTCTGATTGTACATGCTGAGCACTTGGAAACGTGTGCCTGAGCTGTTTTGAAAATCTGGCCTTATGTGAATAATTAGAATCAGACAGGCTTTTGCTTCTTTTGAGCTCTTGCACAATGCATTGGGTTCATATTTAAAATGAATTTGCTAATCAAATGTAGCCTAATAGACTGACTATTAATAAGGGAAAATTGAGTGCACCCATGTGAATTTCTTTCTTCAGACTAATTTTGATTTGTTAAGGGCTCTATGACATGGGCTCTTTGATTCCAAAGGCTTACCCAATTATCTTTCTGCACAGTGTAAAGCAGTAACCTGTTATTTAGAATTCTTTTTGAGGGAAATTTACATGTTGAGTAGTGGAACAGTAACTCTTGATCTGCACTTAATTGACACTGAAAGTATTCAAGTTTATTCAAATAGAGCTAAACACCAAGATGTATAATTTTGATGCCAATTAGCCTACTCAAGTGAGGTTAGCTAATGAAAGACTGTATTTAACCGATGAAAGAATTTGGTCTTGTTAAAAAGACCCACATATTGCAGCCCCTTAAATCATTGTGCAAAATACAGTATAATTCCCTGAGTACTTATTACAAAACTGAGGAGATGCTAAACAGCAGTAAAGTTCTACATGTGGAAAGCCTTGGAAGAAACATGAATAAAACAACAAGCAAATATTTTACCATGAATGGACAGGTGGTTTGCCCTTGCCTTTTAAGGGTCTGGGGCAACCCCATACAATCATTGCACTCAGCCAGGAAGGATGGAGTGTTCTCTATGAACATTTGCAAAAGCAGTGGGAGGCAGGATGTTCTAGATCATAAAGCAGGAAGAATAAAAGTGGGCAGCATTCAGGGTGGAAGCTCTTGGAATAGATACTTGGTAGAGAGCAGGGAAGAAGAGCAGGACAGCTGTATGAGATGCTAAAACCAGAGATACTTTCCCTAGTTTACACGCAGAAGGTCTGGGGGTATAAACCTACAGGAAGCTGGAGGTAGCTATGACTTCTAGAGAACAATCCTGCCACAAGAATACCTTAGAAAGGACAAGAGAGACTGTGCTAAAGACTTGTGCTGAATGTTGTAACCCAGTTAGGAAAGCTCATTGTTCCTTGAAATTTGGCTATAGAACTGGACCCCTAAAGGTGTTAAATGACCCATGAAAGCTCCTGTTGAACTTTCAAGGAGCCAGGAGAGGGAAAATCTGATTGAGTGGCTAGCCTAGAGCCAGACCATGTAGGTACTATGCTGCTGATCAAGACACATTTCTTGGTCCCCCTTCTCTTGGAAGGGGTGAGGGGAGGGCAGATTTGGTGTGATTTCTTGAGATATTCGCCATTCTGATTCCTTTATTTCTCCTCCTTAAAAAGCCAGTCTCTAGTCAGATGCCTCATTCTAACAGAGGACATTTGCTGGTTGCAATTGCTTCCACAGTTTTCTTTGTCTCTTGTACCAGCTGGAGGTTCAGGGGAAGGGGAGCATTTGAAAGTAAGCTCCCTCCCAATCCTTTGAAACTCTCATGTTTGCAGGGGCCAAAGAACAAAGGGACCAAACTCAACTAAAGTCTATTCAGTGTGGTGCTCTTCTCTCACTGGGTTTTGAGACTGGAAAATTAAGTAGACCAGTACTGTGCTAATGGTCAAATTCTAAGTGCCTGGTGCAGAGAAATAATAAGTACTGTTACCAGGTCACTTGTACCTCCCTGGAGTAGAGTCCTACTATGCACTGCCCCTGGCATGTCCAAAGGGGAAAGCCATCCTAGATCAGGCTGCTCAAGGGCTGAAACATTAAATGCCAATACAGGTGAGTGGAGAGGACTTTTCTGAACTGAAGTGAGCCAATACAACAGCAGCTAGCTGGGCTTACAACCTTATTAGTGACAGCTCAGGAGGGTGAGTAGGCTTCAAACAAGAGATGTAGTTATTATTCTGTTAATAGGGAACTTCTAGCCTGTATTTCCATGAAGAGAATGGAATTAGAGGCCTTACTGGTCTGCATGTGTTTCTTTGGTTGAACAGAAATCCTGTAAATACATCAGAAATCCCAGAGAGTTTTACTAAATATAGACCTGCTCTGACTCCCTTCCTGGCTGCTCAGATCATGATCGTTACTGCTTGCCAGGGAGCTGACTGGACATTTACGTGTCTGTTATTGTAGAAAAAGCCAAACAAATGTTGGTATACAAAAGTATTTCATAGATTTGGGAAAATCAGTGGTACATTTTAGTTTGATGTAACTATTGATGTGTGTAGCAGGCTTGTGGTTGCAGGGGTGGCTGTGATTCCCCCTGGCAGCCATGTGTCTCCTGCTCGGTTCTCACTCTACGATCACCCTCTCTCAATTACTCATCTGCCATGCCTTGTTCTTATTGAAAGTTGAGTGATGGAGGATGCCCATGTGACCTAGAGTGAGCCTCAGTCTTGACATATCCCACACCAAGTCTCTCCTGGACCCTACTGGTCTCAACCCAGCCCTCAAATCTGATAGGCTTTTCTCAGCCTGCCTATGCCCCTCCAGGGCACCTGTAGCCTCAAGAGCAAGTTGTGTGACTCCTTTCTTCCCCTACACCATGCCCCAAGCCTTGTGGGTGTCCATGTGTCTTCACTTTCCTGTTGGGGTTTCAGCCTTCTTGGCCTCTGTTCTGTCCCTTTTCTCTGGCTAAGCCTTCTAGCACAGGCCTACCATATTGGGCCAGCTTCAGTCTTGCTGTTTCGGGTGCTGGGCCCCTGGCCCAAGCTTTATCCTACTCCAGGTGCTGAGCCCCCTGGGTCCAAGCTCTGTCCTGCTCTGCTTGCTTATTCTGCCTCAAGCCTGCCCACAGCAGGGCTCAAAATGATTATGTGCCCCTAGGACACTAATGGGACCTCCTAAAAACTGCCCCAACCTAAACCCCTGTTCTGAACTACAACTGAAAGATAAGCCCCCTGGCTATAACACAAACTCTCCCTTTTAGACCCTGCATCATCAACAAAAGAGAAAACAGGACACTCTTTAAGAGTGTACCTACATACCTACATAAACCCCAATTCTGGGTTACATTCCTGTAATCTCCCAGAGTCTCACTGGTAACCCCCAGGACAGCTCAGCAGTTCCTCAGGTTCTTCTCTGCAACGCCCAAGACCTGACTCCTACTCTGGTTCTGGCTCTGGCTTATATGCCTCAAGCCCTGCCCCTTCTGATCATGTGCACTCTCAGCTGACTAGCCAGTGGTGGGAGAAAATATTATTTGTGGGGCTGGAGATATGGGGGCAGTGCAGGGAAGGGGTCGGTACAGGGTGGTGTGGGGCCACCCCTCCCTCCCACATGATCATTGTGGGGCCGGCACATGGCAGGGGCACTGGGTAAGGTGCTGGGTGCAGTGCTGCAGCAGTAGAGCATGGCGGTGGCACTGGAGCAGTGGAACTGCATTGGTGGGGTCTAAGCCCCATTAGCTCCAGCCTTCCACTCCCTATGCCTGCCATCAGGCTGCTTATTAACCCCAGGTGGCCAGCTGCCTTTGTCCAGTTTCATAGATTCATAGATTCATAGATGTTAGGGTCGGAAGGGACCTCAATAGATCATCGAGTCCGACCCCCTGCATAAGCAGGAAAGAGTGCTGGGTCTAGATGACCCCAGCTAGATACTCATCTAACCTCCTCTTGAAGACCCCAGGGTAGGGGAGAGCACCACCTCCCTTGGGAGCCCGTTCCAGACCTTGGCCACTCGAACTGTGAAGAAGTTCTTCCTAATGTCCAATCTAAATCTGCTCTCTGCTAGCTTGTGGCCATTGTTTCTTGTAACCCCCGGGGGCGCCTTGGTGAATAAATACTCACCAATTCCCTTCTGTGCCCCCGTGATGAACTTATAGGCAGCCACAAGGTTGCCTCTCAACCTTCTCTTGCGGGGGCTGAAAAGGTCCAGTTTCTCTAGTCTCTCCTCATAGGGCTTGGTCTGCAGGCCCTTGACCATACGAGTTGCCCTTCTCTGGACCCTCTCCAGGTTATCCGCATCCTTTTTGAAGTGTGGCGCCCAGAATTGCACGCAGTACTCCAACTGCGGTCTGACCAGCGCCCTATAGAGGGGAAGTATCACCTCCTTGGACCTATTCGTCATGCATCTGCTGATGCACGATAAAGTGCCATTGGCTTTTCTGATGGCTTCGTCACACTGCCGGCTCATGTTCATCTTGGAGTCCACTAGGACTCCAAGATCCCTTTCCACCTCTGTGCCACCCAGCAGGGCATTTCCTAGGCTGTAGGTATGCTGGACATTTTTCCTCCCTAGGTGCAGCACTTTGCATTTCTCCTTGTTGAACTGCATCCTGTTGTTTTCTGCCCACTTGTCCAACCTATCCAGGTCTGCCTGCAGCTGTTCCCTGCCCTCCGGCGTGTCCACTTCTCCCCATAGCTTTGTGTCATCTGCAAACTTGGACAGAGTACATTTCACTCCCTCGTCCAAGTCGCTGATGAAGACATTAAAGAGTATCGGTCCAAGGACCGAGCCCTGCGGGACCCCACTGCCCACACCCTTCCAGGTTGAGACCGACCCATCTACCACAACTCTTTGGGTGCGACCCTCTAGCCAATTCGCCACCCACCGGACTGTGCAGTCATCCACGTCACAGCCTCTTAACTTGTTCACCAGTATGGGGTGGGATACCGTATCGAAGGCCTTCCTGAAGTCTAAGTATACGACATCCACCCCTCCTCCTGTGTCCAGGCGTTTCGTAACCTGGTCATAGAAAGAGACTAGGTTGGTCAGGCACGATCTGCCCGCCACAAACCCGTGCTGGTTTCCCCTCAGCATAATCTGCCCTGCCGGGCTCTCACAAATGTGAGCCTTGATAATTTTTTCAAAGACTTTACCAAGAATGGAGGTGAGACTGACTGGCCTATAGTTGCCCGGGTCCTCCTTCCTCCCCTTTTTGAAAATGGGGACCACGTTAGCCCTTTTCCAGTCCTCCGGGACTTGGCCCGTGCGCCACGAGCATTCGAATATTCCCGCCAGTGGCTCTGCAATGATGTCGGCCAGTGCCTTCAGCACCCTCGGATGGAGCCCATCCGGGCCTGCCGATTTAAAGGCATCCAGTTCTTCCAAATGATTCTGCACCACCTCAGGATCTACGTGTGGAAGTCTGGCGCCTTGCTGCTGCCTCTCTACAACCCCAGTGAGAGACTTGTCGTGCCCCTCGCTTAGGAACACTGAGGCAAAGAACTTGTTGAGGAGTTCAGCCTTGTCCCCCCTGTCTGTCACCAATTGTTTCTGCCCATTTAGCAGGGGTCCTATTCCTCCCTGGGCCTTCCTTTTACTCCCAATATATCTAAAAAACAATTTCTTGTTGTCTTTTACTTGGGTTGTCATCCTCAGCTCCATGGTAGCTTTGGCCTGTCTAACTGCTTCCCTACAAGCACGAGCAGAGGAGGTATATTCATCTTTAGTGATCTCACCCTGTTTCCACTTTTTATGTGCTCCCCTTTTGGCCCTTAGGCTGCCCTGGATTTCTCTGGTCAGCCATGGAAGCCTTCTGGCCCCTTTCCCTTTTTTGCCTCGCTCGGGGATCGTCTTGCTTTGTGCCCGAAGGATCATTTCCTTTAGGCACAGCCACCCTTCTTGGGCTCCCATCCCTTCAAAACTACTCTGCAGTGCTTCCTTGACTAATCGCCTGAGTGCATTGAGATCAGCTTTCCTAAAGTCTAGCACTTTCACCCTACTAGTTACCTTACCCACTCGCCATCTTATGTTGAATTCTATTATAAGGTGATCACTGTCTCCCAAATGGCTACCGATCTGGAGGTCCCCTACCATGTCATCCCCTGTTGCCAATACCAGATCCAGTATGGCATTCCCCCTAGTGGGACCGTGTACCTCCTGTGTCAGGTGGAGGTCCTGTATACAGGTTAGAAACCTGCGTGAGCGATGGGACCTTGCTGTCTGCGTCTCCCAGCAGATGTCTGGGTAGTTTAGGTCCCCCATGACTACCGCCTCTTTAGCTTTTATGGTCTCCGAGAGTTGCCTCAGGAGCCCCGCATCTATTTCTTCCCTTTGGTGTGGGGGTCTGTAGCAGACCCCTACCACCAAATCCCTTTCTCCTTGCCCCCCATGTAGCCTAACCCACAATCCTTCTACTTCCTCAACCTCGGATTCTGTCTTGATGAGGGTTGATGTATATTGCTCACTGACATAGAGCGCAACCCCTCCCCCTTTCTTCCCCACCCTGTCCTTTCTGTACAATCTATAGCCCTCAATATGTACCGCCCAGTCGTGGGATGAATCCCACCAGGTCTCTGTTAGCCCCACTAAGTCATAGGTGTTTAGTGCAAGCAGGAGCGCTAGTTCATCCTGCTTGTTCCCCACGCTCCTAGCATTAGTATATAGGCACTTGAGCCCTGCGACTGGTGCCTTTGCTGCCCCCCCGCTCTGAGTCCCAAGGGGCCCATTGTTTCTTACCTTCTTGTTTCTTACCTGTTCTGTAGTGCTGGTCTCCCCATGGCTTTCAGGTTCCCAATGCTCTCTTTCTTCAGGCTGGGCTGTCCTTGTGAGTGCCACATGGTTTGGTGGTCCACAGCTTCCCCTGCCCTCGTACTCCCCTTCCCCCGACGAGCCTAGTTTAAAGCCTGCCGGAGGAGATCCACCAACCTAGAAGAAAACACACGCTTACCTTTGGGGGACAGGTGAAGCCCATCCCAGCTGAGCATGTCCCTCGTCGTGATGGGAGTTAACAAAATCCCTTCCCTTAAAGGGGCCCTTCCACCTTTCCATAACAGGGTAAGGGTTCCCTGTTCTGATACAATGTGTAATTCTGATCTCATGCTTTTCATGCCATACAAAGAGAAATGCAGTGCATGCATCTAAGATCAGCACTGCAGAACTTCAGAAATTCACAAGTAGCTTCCAATGTGAATGAAATACAGAATTTCTTATATAAACAATAATTTGGCATCTCCGCTGACATATCTGACATTTGGTATGACCATGGTAAAATCTAGGGCTGTGGGAGGCTTCAGACAGAGCTTCGGATTTGGAGAAGGGGTGTCCAAAGCAGCATGTCTGGGTTGAAGTGTTGGCTTTTTTAGACTTCCCAAAGCACTTCGGAGCCACCTCAGAGCCACCTCAGAGATCTGGCCATAGGGTATAATGGGGAAACAATAAAATATCTATAACGTTGTTGTTTTTTGTCTGATTTGGATGGCATTTTCAGGGGTGGTAGACTCTGCAGAGTGCATGAAGCCTGCCAAGTTTCAAGTATATCAGTGCAGGGGTTTGGGGGGGAAATGCACCCTAAATTCTTGAAAGCAAAACTCCTGTCATGTCTATGTGTTACAACATGGGGGGGGGGGAGGAGGGGGGTCAAAACTGCAGGGATGGTAGCTCTTGCTGAGGACACAAAGCCTGCCAAGTTTCAAGAAGATCGGTGCAGGGGTTTGGGGGGAACTGCCCCTCAAGCTGCGGACAAGCAAAACTTGTACCATGGGTGACACTGCGTGTGTTAAGGCGCAGCAGGGTGACGGCTGCAGGGATGGTGGTCCCTGGTGTGGTCACAAAGCCTGCCAGCTGTCGAGGAGATTGGTGCAGGGGGGTTCTGGGGCCCTGTACCCCTAGCTGCTGACAGACAAAACTCACGACATGGGTGCTTGTGGGACTGACTGTCTCTGTCTTGCAGTGTGGGAGACACTACTGCAGGCCTGGCTGCTAAGCTACTGTGTTACCAGTTACCAATCAATCATGATTCAGGGACCAGCTCTATACACAGGACCTGGCTAATGTAGCCAGTTAATTGCCATCAATCAGCACCTACAAAACCAGGCTAAGGAGAGGAAAGAATCAATACAGACAATCAACTGCCCCAAGACAGACAGACAGTCCCACAAGCACCAATGGCACGAGTTTTGTCTGTCAGCAGCTAGGGGTGCAGGGCCCCAGAACCCCCCTGCACCGATCTCCTCGACAGCTGGCAGGTGTCTTGGACTCAGCAGAGGCCACCATCCCTGCAGAAGTCACCCCGCTCCGCCTTAACACACACAGGGTCACCCATGTCACGAGTTTTGCTTGTCCACAGCTTGAGGTACAGTTCCCCCAAACCTCTGCACTGATCTTCTTGAAACTTGGCAGGCTTTGTGGCCTCATCAGGGGCCACCACCCCTGCAGCTTTTACCCTCCATGGTGTAACACACAGCCGCGACATTCTTAGGGCCACTCGTATGGTTAAGGGCCTGCAGACCAATCCCTACGAGGAGAGACTAGAGAAACTGGACCTTTTCAGCCTCCGCAAGAGAAGGTTGAGAGGTGACCTTGTGGCTGCCTATAAGTTCATCACGGGGGCACAGAAGGGAATTGGTGAGTATTTATTCACCAAGGCGCCCCCGGGGGTTACAAGAAACAATGGCCACAAGCTAGCAGAGAGCAGATTTAGATTGGACATTAGGAAGAACTTCTTCACAGTTCGAGTGGCCAAGGTCTGGAACGGGCTCCCAAGGGAGGTGGTGCTCTCCCCTACCCTGGGGGTCTTCAAGAGGAGGTTAGATGAGTATCTAGCTGGGGTCATCTAGACCCAGCACTCTTTCCTGCTTATGCAGGGGGTCGGACTCGATGATCTATTGAGGTCCCTTCCGACCCTAACATCTATGAATCTATGAATCTATGACATGAGTTTAGCTTTCAAGAATTTGGGGTACAATTCCCCCCAAGCCCCTGCACTGATATTCTTGAAATGTAGCAGGTTTCATGCTCTCAGCAGAGGCTACCATCTCTGCAAGTTTCATCCAAATCAGACAAAAACCAGCAAAGTTATAGATATTTCATTGATTCCCCCATTATACCCTATTGCTGAATCTCCAAGGTGGATCCGAAGCTTTGGAGCTGCTTCGGCCAGATTGAGCTGGAAACCCGATCTGGAGCTCCGGATCAGATCACTGCCATCCGAAGCAGCCAGATCCGAAGCCAGATCAGATCACTGGTGACTCACACAGGCCTAGTAAAATCATATAACTGTTATAGAGCATGATGTGTAATGGGATAGAAAATCAAAAGTGTTTGTATTTGGGACAGGAAGTGTGTATCCAGACTATCATGGAAAGGATATGCATGCTACTATTGGAGGTCTCTCTGAAGTTTACTGTATGCAAGCACAGTATCTAGCAGTGTGAAGCCCCAATCTGTAAATAGAAATACAGATATAAATTCTGTGGCCCAATGTTTAAGGAGAAGGAGCTAATCAAGAAAGAGGAACACGGTTAGACAAGGCTTCATTACATAAACTTTCTGCCCAGACAGAATTGCTTCAATGCCAGATCACCGTAATTCTTGGTTTGTACGCAAGTAGTGGAACTCCAAGCTGGGGAGCATGGGTGAGAGTAAGAGGGTCCTCCTCATAAGAAATGCATCAAGGATGCTATGGATTCCTATTCTCTGAATAGGACTTATCCTCAGCCAGAGACAAGAAGTTGCTTCTGCATCACAGAAGCCCTGGAAGACAATAGCAAAGCTGAGTGACCCTGGTAATGCTCCTGCCTACTTGGCTTCTAAGTCAAAAAGAAATAATTATCACTGATTTTTGTGGAAGAGCTTTAGGGCAGGACCCGGCAGCACTTCCTCAGGGACTGGAGAGAACCTATGCTAATTGCACATCAGGATCTGGGACTATGCTATTTAGTGGGTGCATCTACATGTGCATATTAATGCCATACAATAAACTCTGATGCAAATCCCACTGGAGTTTATTGTTCCTGGGAGCCACATTTACATGTGCACTGGGAACCGCAGAACATTGAGCCAAGTTGGAGCAGCCCCAACTGACAAGAGGCCTGGGGGGTCAGCCTGCCAGCCCAGTGCTGCTCCACCCTGGCTCAACATGCTGCAGAAGGGCTGGCTGGGGCACGAGGGTGCTCCAGTGAGGAGCTATCTGGCAGACAGCTCCCACACTGTAGCACCTTCAGTGCCACAGCCAGCTCTATCAGTGTCAACATGTGTGGTGCTGCAGGGTAAAAAAACTCTGCAGCAGGATAGTACTTATATTTACTACAATACTAGTACTAGTCTTTACAAGTACTATCCTGCGGCATAGTTTATGAGTTTCCTGTGGTCCAATAGGGCCTCATGTGTAGATGCCAAGACATTTACTAAGGAGCTAATTAGTCAAGTCTGCAGTAAATGTCTCATGTAGACCTATCCTGTGGTGCATCTACATGTGCAATTAATGCAAAGCAATAAACTCGGGAGTAGTTTGAGCCAGGGTAAACTACTCCTAGGCACCATGTCTACATGTGTGCCCAGGACTGAAGCAATTTTAGCTGGAGGGGAGCCAGCCCAGCTTGGCAGGAGGTACAGGGAGTCAGCTCTAGGCTCTGGGTGGGAGCATCGTGTGATACAGTGATCGTGTGACACGTATCCAGGTGATACGTGGAGGGGCTGGCTGGGGCATGAGGGTGCTGAAAGTGTGGAGCTGTGTGGCTAAGCATCAGGCAGGAGTCGGGCCCTCAGCTGGCTATGCTGACTGGGTGAGCACAATTTATGCTTTTAATCACAGTAAATTACCCTAGTATAAGCTAGTACTGTCCTGCCAGTGCTATTTTACACAGGTGTAAATTAATTTACTGTGGCCTAATACCATTGCATCTATAAACGGTGGTGCTTGACTTTGCAACTAACTAGTCTACTCTGCAGTACAGCACATGCATAGACCCGGCCAGTGACACCAAACCTCACCTGAAATTTAACAGAAAGGGTTAACAAATTATATAGAACCGGGTTTCCTGTCTATTGGATGTCCACAGCAATGACTTAGGTGACTGCGGGAAAAAATACCGAGGAGTGGAATGTTTTCCTTATTATTCATCTAAATGATATTTAGTAATTCTAGAAATTTTGGGTGAATGTTTGGGCTGGTTCTCTTTCATAGTTTTAAGAGCAAGCTATTTGAATCCAGCCGTTTAGGATTCAGATGACAGCTGGTACAAAGGTTATACAAATGTGAAATATACAGTACACATACTAAGTTTTCATACCACTGAATACTGCAACCCCCAAATTCTCATGGAACTCTTTTACATTTGATGGCAGGTCTGACACAAATATCTGAGTTTGTTGGTACTTGGGTGTTGGTACACTGCAAGTTGTGCAGTGTAAGATCCTCTGTTGAGTAGAACAGCTACTTGGTGCTGCTGTGCTATACAATTCTTGCTAAGTTTTTTTTTCTTTTGTGTTACCTAATATTGAAAACTCTTGTGTATTTCCATATCTGTAGGAGCATTAAATGTCTTTGACAAATATCACTATATTCCACACAAACTTCTGAAGATTAGTAAAAGTTTCATTTTAGAGAAAAATCTCTCCCTTCTGGTTCAAGAATGCCTCAAGCATCACTAAAAACACAAGCTCTATGGTTTTGGCTCCCATCTTATGGGCCAGACTGTGCTTCACTTTTCTTTGTTCAACCAGGGGATCCCTTCTAGTTTGACTTTTTTAATGTTAGAGAAACTGCTGAATCACACTTAATGTGTGGCTAGTCATTCTTCTCAAAATAAATTGGTCATCTGTCATGGTGAAGGGCAGCTTAAACACCTGGATAGAACAGAATAAACCCAGATTATCCCTAGGATAATCATTAGCTTTATGGGAGACTTTAGAAACTATTTCCGTTATAATCAGCCAATTGACAGCAACAAAGTAGTCTTTTTTTGAAGATTACAAAATGTAATTTCCCTCTTGTTTTATTTAAAGACTGCCACTTCACTTAAGTTAGGACTCATGTTTTTATCTGGAATTGAGGGCAAAAAGTCATTTTTAAAACATAAAGCTAGGGAAGACAACAGAATAAGATAAAATTGTGTGGTGGGCTTGTCTGACAAGATACTATATGTTTAAAATTCAGAACAAACACAGGAATACTACAAGAAGTTTATCAGTGAACTAGATTCACTAGTAACTTTTACTGACAAGTTCTCTAGAATTTTCATCTTGTTATCCCTTTCTTTTAACATGTTCTATGCACCCTTGCAAGATTAATAAGGACAAAGTCTGTGGGGACTTAGAAACAGTTCATTCATTTTTCTCCTTGTTGTAAACAAGGGCAAATATGGTTTCCAGTCATTGAAAAATAGCATACTTTCTTCACTCAGTAACTGAGAAATGAAAACAGGCAATCCTCAAAGATTATGATGCAGCGGGTGTGTCTACACATGCATTAGACCCAGGAGCAGTTTACTGCAAGTAAACTATTCGTACATAAATGCTCCTAGGCAGGCGTCTACACATGCAAGGAATTGGGAGCAGATTTGCTTTTAATGGCAGCAAACTGCTCCTGCTTCCTGGGGCCCTGCAATGGGCCTCTGCCACAACCAGGGGAAGCTCTAAGCTCCCCCTGGGTGCTAGCCCAGGGTCTGGCAGAGGAGCAGTGCGCCAGGAGACAGCTGTTTCTTGGCTGGGGCTGGGGCATTGCTCCCTGCCCCCTAGAGACTGCCTGCTGCTGGGGCAGGGATAATGTCCTCCTTCCCTAGCAGTAGGGAGCTCCTAGCTGTGGCTCCCTAATCAGGGCAGCAGATTTGGAAAGAGCTGCAGGGGAGGGGCAGGTCCCAGCCCCATGCCCTGATCCACTGGTGGGGCAGCTAGCAGCAAGCCCCTGGCTGGGTAGGGATTGGGGCACAGGGCTGGGACCTGCCTCTGACTGGCACAGTTCCCAGCCCCCACTCCATGATTGTGGAGTAGGAGCTGGAGAGCATGTTTCCTGCTCAGCTCCTTGATCATGGAACTGGGTGGGGAAGAGGCTCCCCAGCCCCTGCCAGCTGGGAGCTCCAAGCACCAGCTCCATGGTAGTGGATCAGGGACTGAGAGAGCCTGATAAGGAGATCCTGATTGTGATCTCAGAGTGAGGGGCCCAATTGATCTTAGAGTGAGGGGCTTTGAGCTTTCTGCTGCCAGGACAGGGAGATATAGTCCTGGCCTGGGTTCCAGGGGCAGAGCCTGCCCTGGCAGCAGGCAGCTCCCAGGGCAGGGAGCAATCTCTTGCCCCCTGATGACCAGCTGACCAGGAGCAGATTTGAGCTCCTGACATGACATGAGCATTATAAATAATCATGAGTAAATTTGCTATGTCCATTTGCAGGTAGCAAATTTGCTTGTGATTAGCAAAGTTTACTACACAGTGAGTGTGTGCACATGTAAACATACACACTTACAGTGCAGTAAACTATGCTACTGTGCAATAAAGTGTCTTGTATAGATGCACCCAGTGCGTCTTTGATCAGGAGTACACAGAACAGTCCTGTACCATCACAGATGCCTGACTAGTTTTATCAGTATGCTAATGTAAAGCATTTATTTGATGAATATGCAGTTTTAAAAAAATTGTTTATTTTTATATTGCTCTTTTCCTTTGGGGTGACCATGTATCTACTAAAGCTTGCTTGTTAGAAAACATCTCACCTTTTTTATAGGCTTTCACTGTAACAAATAATTACAGACAAGAGTTTGTAGGCTGCATTATTTCTGGACTTAATTTATAATACATAAATCCCTAACTACGTGACAAGATTGGCAAGTCTGTTAGTTGGGCAGCAAAGTGCTGTAAAGAGCAGTTTCAGTTATTTGCAGACAGAAAAATGCAGGTGTGAAACAGGTCACATTTGAAGTTGTCCTGAAATTCAGGGCCAAAATCTTGTTATTGGTGTCATAGATTCATAGATGCTAGGGTCAGAAGGGACCTCAACAGATCATTGAGTCTGACCCCCTGACTAGGCAGGAAAGAGTGCTGGGGTCAGATGTTGTATGTGTGTATGTGCACACATTCACCATACATGATCTATGATCATGCAGTTTCTTTAAGCCGTATGATCGTAGAATGGGTGCGACATGTGCACATGTTCACTGCTACCAGGAGCCATGCTTGGAACCTGATTTAAGTAAGCTGAGTTGGGAGTCAGGGTGAGTGGGATCATGGGGGCTGGTGGCCCATAAGGGGGGGTGGCAGGTCTGCAGGGGGAGGCTTGGTGGGTCTTTAGGGAGATTGTCCACTGGGAGGTGAGAGGATTGTGGGGCTGAAAGTAGCCTGGTCAGGGTGGAGGGGGTAGGAAAAGTGCAGTCCCAGGGCTGTGCTTCCAAACATGTACAGATTTTTGGTAGATTGGGCTAACCCATTTCCAGTCTGACTCAGGTGAACTCAATTCACAGCAGCTCCCTTCGCTCTGCAGGGAACTTGTGGACCTCCTGCATCTAAAAAGAAAGACCTATAAAGGATGGAAGGCTGTATCCACCTCAAAGGAGTATTCTGCACTTGTCCAGACCCATAGGGAGCAAACCAGGAAAGCCAAGGCTGTGACTGAACTCCAACTGGCTACATGCATCAAAGACAATAAAAAGTCCTTTTTTAGATATGTGGGGAGCCAGAGGAAAGGCAAGTGTAACATTGGGCCCCTGCTAAACCAAATGGGACAACTGACAACTGACGCCCAGGAAAAAGCCAACCTGCTTATTGGGTATTTTGAGTCGGTTTTTCACCAGTCCCAAGGGACGGCCCTGCTCAATACTGTACAGGACAGCCAGGGTGAGAGAGAATTGTTACCCTTCATCAATGTATACCACGTGAAGGAACACCTTGAGAGGCTGGACACCTTCAAGTCAGCTGGCCCAGACAGTTTATACCCCAAGATACTTAAGGAGCTGGCAGGCATCATAGCTCAGCCACTGGCATGGATCTTCAGGAGCTCCTGGCGCTCTGGTGAAGTGCCTGAAGATTGGAAGAAGGCCAGTGGTGCCTATCTTCAAGAAAGAGAGGAAAGTAGATCCGGGGAACTACAGGCCTATCAGCCTGACCTCTATCTTGGGGAAGATCTTGAAAAAAATTATCAAAGAGACCATTCTTGACAAACTGGCTGATGGCAACATCCTGAGGGATAGCCAGCATGGGTTTGTTGCAGGTAGGTCTTGCCTGACCAATCTCATCTCCTTCTATGACCAGGTGGTATATCACCTGGACAAGGGAGAAGAGATTGACGTCCTATATCTTGATTTTAAAAAAGCCTTCTATTTGGTGTCCCGTGATCATCTCATGGCTACTTGGCTCAGGGGTGACTTAGTGGCTGCCTATAAGAATATATGGGGTGTACATCAGGATTTGGGGGAGTGCCTGTTCACCCGAGCGCCCCAAGGGATGACAAGGTCAAATGGTCACAAACTCCTCCAAGACATTTCAGGCTGGACATAAGGAAGAACTTCTTTACGGTCCGAGCCCCCAAGGTCTGGAACAGACTACCTCCAGGGGTGGTGCAAGCCCCTACTCTGGACTCCTTTAAGTGACATTTGGACATTTATCTTGCTGGGATCCTTTGACCCCAGCTGACTTCCTGCCCCTGGGGCAGGGGTTTGGACTTGATGATCTTCTGAGGTCCCTGCTAGCCCTGATGTCTATGAAATCTTCTAAATTAAATCAGGCTGGCCATTTTTTGCCCAGTGTAGCCTTCCTGATCATCCATACAGATCATCACTTAGATCAACCTAACCCAAGTTAAATCAATGTAATTTAATTAGATTATACCCTGTGTAATCAGTGAAGAGGGACTAAGGCAGAATCTCTGGCAGGGCTGTAGGACTTGAAAATGTCTGCTGCAATGAAAAAAATACAATAAAGGCATTTCTAAGATTTCTGTTGCTTAGGGATCCAGGTTGCTGAACAGATTTAATCACTGTTTCATGGTTGGAGACTTTGATTCACATTAAACATAGTAACTGTCACGCTAGATTAAATCAATGGTCAGTCTAATCCAGAATCCTGCCTTTTGACAGTGACTGATGCCAAATTCTTAAGAGAATGGTGCAAGAAACCTTGTAGTAGACAGTTACAGAATGAGTTACCCATAGGGCTGTTTCTTAATATTGTTTGTAGAAGTCTCTCTTTCCTATGAAAATTACCTTGGTAGTGACTTTTAGTTTTGCTTTACAGCTACTCACAGACTGCACCACAAGAAGGTAGTCACTGTTGTCCTCTTGGTGAGATTACTTGTAGAATTAAGCCCTTTTAAGCTGTAGCACAGAATTCTCCCAGCTGAAGTAAATAAATACCTTTGATAAAGCTGCAGTCAGGATTTTCACACATCACACTGAAGTATAGTAAGGCTGAATCTATTTTTCTTTTTAAAGGTCTACTAATGAAGGCACTGGAGCAACCCCTATCAAAGAATTCAAAGCTGTCACTCATGAGCTGGTGAATCTCAACAAGCATGGACACTAAATTCAATATTGTTGAAAATGTTAAACCCTCACTGAGACTTGCTGTGAATTTGCTCAGTCTACAATGCAATTATTGTTACCGTTACACAGCTCTGTTTCAGTTGCACTAAAACTGATGTTCTATAGGTGCTTCTGCATAAACTGTCCCTTTTTCTGATCAAAGATTTGGAGGGCTGAGCCATTAGGTACCTGTTCTGAGGAACACACTACCCAGGTACCCAGCTTTGTCCTTAGAGCAACATCCAATTCTTGTTTGGATGTTGCTCCATTCTTCTTTCACTTTCATATTTTCCTCTTCTGTTGTGCTTTTCCATTTATCTCCCCAGACTCTTGGTATTACTACTATGTTCCTATATTTCAATGTCTTCTAACAGTACAATTTCCCTTTTATCAGTGTCACACAAGGTATCAAATAAATGACCTTGAAGTGGCATTCTTTTCTACCTACTATGGCCTTAAGTAACAGTCCTCCCTTTTTTGTTTCCATTACTGGGTTGAAATTGCAAGATTATCTTTTCTTTCCTTTTTCTTTCTTTTCTTTTCTTCTCTTTAAGCGGCAATTGTCCTTCTGAGACAAAGGATCCTGGAGAGTTCACCTCAGAGAGCTTCTAACTTTTGCCAGAGATGAAGGGCATGGGTTGTGACAGAGAGGCAAGTGTTATGGACTCCAAATCATGGTTCCTGGGTAAGACTAGTGTCTCTAGTGGGTTATGGAATAGAGAAGATCCCACACAACTTACTGATTCGTTTGATGCACTGGCTGGGGGAGTATTTAGTTGATTGCACGATTTCACAATGATTGCACACTTAATTCATACAACACAATTTTATTTTAAAATTATTTGCTACGCATATAACACTACTTAGCTTTAAGAAATACCACAAACATTAAGAACACAATAACTACATATATCAGAAACAATGCTCCAAATGCACTTCCTTCCCAAACAATGCTATAAGAATTAGTATTACAAAAACAACTACAATTACAACTAAAAGTTAAATTTGAATCAATACTATTATTTTTCATAATATATTTACAATCCTAGAATTACGAGAAACCAAATCCCCAGGTATACCTTCATTCTTTAGTTATGGTTTTAGGGTTGGTCTCAGCAGTGATAGGAACAAGTCCCCTTCCTTCAGTCCCCTTTGGGCGCTCCTAGGCTTCAGCGTGAACTAAGAGATTCGTGTTCACGGAGAGGGTGGTTCAGGTGATCAGTCTGATCCGGCCTACACTTGCGATTCTTCCTTTGATGTTCTGCAAGTGAGGTTACCTCCAAATTGGGACAGTAGGTTACAGTTTTTATTGAGTGAGTTGCTCTCTTGGGCCCCTCCTACCCAAACCTGTCACTACTCCCAAATTTGGGCTCGGATCTTTCTTAACAGATTCCTTTGCTTGGTAATCAGTTTCTTTGGGGAATTTCCACACCACTGCAGTGACCTTTCTTTCCAATCTTTTCAAAGGCCCCTAGGGTTTGATCTCTCGGGATGTTTGCTTAAGGGTCATTTTTAGGTTAACCTTGTTAAAGGCCTCTAAAGATAAAATTCAAGAGTTAAGACTTTGAGCAAAGCCCGGACCTTCCACACATAGGCCAAAACAATGGCCTAGATAAGAAGATGAATCTTGTCATCTTCCTAAACTGGCTAATGGGCAACTATTACAAACATTCAAACTATTACATTCAATATGACAACTAGCAATCTAGAAACATTTGTGTGCAGGCTGTCTCCTCTTCACTGCTTGCTTTAATACAATATTCTCTTTTTCTGTTTACCTAGGATTCCTATATGTCTATATTGCTCTTAAAGTATATCTGCATATTTCTGTATTCAAAAGACATACAGGCATAAGTATAAGGCATTACAACAAGCTTTTCTGATATCCCTAAACTGACAAAGCTCCATCCTTGTCCTAATTGAATCCATTTGTCTCAAAGACAAATCCAGCCAACAGCATTAGCCTTGTAGAATAACAAAGGCAAGAACAGGTGTTAAAACATCTTAAGACCTGGATAATTCAGGGCTGATGTACCATCATCTTAAATGGAAAGCATTGTTTAGTTATGTCTAATGTGAAAGGTTTTAGAGGAGGTGAAAAGCGTTATCCATGCTCATACTCCTAAACAAAAGAGAAGTTGTATATTAAGTGATTGTGATATTCTGGATGAATTTCAAGGGCTGTCTAGATAGAAACAGATTGTGATAAACTAGAAACTAGAGGTGCACTGATACATTGGTCCATATCATATGGGCACCAATAAAAGGGAAATTGACATTATCAGCAATCGGCTTTTTTTGGCTGATGTGGCTGATAACATAACCGATGAATGCCATATGCATGCATGCAGCCTCAGCATGCACATGTCCAGCCTGGCAGCTTTCAGGGCAGCGTCCAGCTGGTAAGTCTGTAGCAGAGGAAGGGGCGGGGGGAAGGAAGGGGAGTGTGTGGGGAGAGATCAAGGCCCCTGCAGTGAGGGAGTAGGGCTGGGGCAGGCGCTGCCAAGTCGGGGTAAGGTGGGGTGTAGGACTGAGCCATGAGAAGCTCACTTGGGGGGCGGATCCTGCCACCATGTGCCCCTACCCTGAGGGGAGCCATGAGGGTTATGTGCCCTTGATCTGTGTGCAGGGTGAGGACGGGCTGCTGCTGCGGGCTAGGGCCAGGAGCAGCACCGGGTTTCTCCCAGTAGAGGGGTTGGGTCGGGGCTGCGCTTGGGGTGGACGGCAGTGGTGCTGGGAGGGAAGGGCTATGGGCAATTTTTGGGGTTTCTCTAGCTGCCCTGTAACCCCTCCCCACCCCAGCACTTCTGCTGCCTGCCCTGAGCACAGCCCTGGCCCAACCCTCTACCAGGAAGAGCCCCTGCTCCCTGTGCGCCCCAGATGAACCTCTTGCGGCTCAGGCCCATGCCCCACCCCAACCCAGCTGTGCTGTGCCTGCACCTGCCCCAGTCCTACTCCCTCCCTCATTGTAAGGACCTTGATCCTTGCCCTCCCCCATGCCCTTTCCTTGCCCTCCGCCTCTTCCCCCACCAACAGACTTACCAGCCAGATGCTGCTCTCCAAGCTGCCAGGCTGCATATCAGCAATGGGATCAGTAACAGCTAATATGGCTCATTAATAATTGGCCATCTGTATCAGCCCAAAAATTCTTTATTGGTGCACCCCTACTAGAAACCAAAGAAGAAAAAATACAACATTTTTGTCCTCTTACAGGAGCCAAGAAATCAGAATGTTTTGTATTAATGACTTTCCATCTATGTGAGCATTTTAAATGGAGTTTTGCATGGGGGTGTTGTGTTTGTGGCTTGTGAACGTAGGCAGTGGAAGGCTGGGACTCATGGGGCTTAGCCCCCCCAAACACAGGTCCACTGCTCCAGTGCCACTGCTGTGCCCTGCCACCGCAACACTGCACCCAATGCCCCTGCTGTGTGCCAGCCCCACAATGACCCTGCAGGAGGGAGGGGTGTCCCCACACCACTGTATACCACCCCCACACCCTGCCCTGTGCCGCCTCCCACACATCCAGCCCCCCCACATAATATTTTCTCCTGTCACCACTACCTGTGAACCAATGTCATTTTTGAGAGGTTCCACATTAAACCCCAGGGATTCATGGGATTTTGAGAGACTGCAGACACTCAACAATATCACTGAGATAGCAGAAATGTCATTTGTTGGTCGTCTTTTCCCCTGAGGGCTGAGGGAGAGGAGACTGAACACAAAAGATGGAAGGTTAGAGTGGATTCATGAAAGCTGTTCTGGTGTGTCAGCAACTTCCCAGTCCTAACATAGCACACTGTTCAAGTTAATATTTTTCATAAAATGAGAAGACTAGTCAGTCAATTAAAGTAAGTTTCTAAGATTTTTACCACTTACACCATGAATCTGACTCTCCCTTACAATGCTGTGATGAACTTGTTATAGTCACTCATAGTGCTACTGTTTAACTATAAACGGATAAAAATGCTCTGATCATTAGCAGATATTTAGGAACACTAATGCACTATATGCATGTATGGGGAGAGAACAACTGAGAGTGACTCCTTATTTCTGACCTAGTCTACTGTGAACAGTGGGTGGTTAAATCCTCTGCAAATTCTCTGTAAGGTTCTTTCAATCTTTCAAGTATTACCTCCATAATACCTCCCAGGGCAGCAGCTTTGCACAGGGCAGTGGTAGCAGTTGTAGTGGCATGACTGACTACTCTCTGTGGTAGCGGCAGCCATTTTTGTGCACCCTACCAAAAGGTGGTACCCCAGCCTGCTGCCCTAGTTGCCCCTTTTCCCTCTTCCCATTTATGCCAGTGCTGGTTCTTCTAATCCAAGCAAAAATGTCTATGTGACATTTAGGACAGAGTCAACAGTGGGTGAATAAAAGAGAAAACCTGGAACTGATTATTGTCCACTTGCAATGTTGGTTGAATCTCCACAAATTGCACAGACACACTGAACGGACTTGGGCAATACAGAAGCATGTGGCAAACTGACGGCGATAATGCTGTGCAATGATTAGCAAGGATCCATCAGACAGTTTTCAGGAAGTACTCAACATGAACACTGAAAAAGGTATTGGATCCTCAAACAAATCCTTGAAGTTACCCAGCTTGCACCATTTTCCTGTTCAATGAATGTATGGTGTAACTGCATATGGTGTGACACATTTTAGATATCTGTTGTGGGATGTAACCTTTCAGAAGGGATTGAGTGGAGGCAGTTGAATCTGTGCGTCACAGTTCTTTCCTTCTACTGGCTCAATTTGCAGTATGAATGGTGCAGACCTAGTGGTACAGATGGGTGCCCTTATGATGAATAAACAAGTCTTGAGATAAAATAAGTATTACCCTTGTCTATCACCAAAAGACACCCCACCACTGCAAGTTGGGATAGTTCTATATTGTCTCTGAATCCAGACTGCAAGACATCAAAAGATTAGAATCAGACCCATGGGAGCTTCTGAGCAATACATTTAATAATTTCAGTGTTCCAGCTTAACTTTTGTGGCCCTGTGACTCTAATGCTTACTTCAAAGGCAACTCCCCCTCCCCACTTTAGAACCATTTATAAAATAAAATTGTATCCTCTCAAGGCAACATCAGCACTTCAAGTATGCTGTCTTTAACCATACACAAAGATGGCATTTCTGACTGGGTGAGAGGGTGCTATTTATATGACTTTTTGCTACCCTAAATTTCTGTATTTTTATTCACTTTAAGAGTAATGTGACTAAGGCCAAAGCAATTCCCATGCTTAAAAAAAAGTCATTTCTGTTCTGATTCAGGTTGAGAACTTATAAACTAATTGGGAAGAACCCAGACTCTTACTTTCTTTTGAACTGTTCAAGCAGAATGAAGTATGATTTAACAAGTATCCCAGAGAGCCTAATAAATCTCCAAAATAAATGTATGCCCAGTATTTTGTTCTTTAAATGTACCGTTTTTTTAAACAGTGTTACAGTTGTATTCTTTGTCTACTCCTTCCTAGCAACACCCAGAATGGGTCTTCTTGACCTGTGAGAACAAAAGGCCTCCTGTTCTTTTCACATTGCCTTGGTGATATTTCAGAGACTATAAAGTCTGCCATTGTGATGGCTTCTTTGACACACCTGTGTCAGTAAACGCATTCAGTCAACAGTCAGGCGAGGAGTCCTGGTGCCTGCTCCGTGCTCCATGGTGGCGGCAACAGCGGTGGCGGGGCAAGGCAGGCAGGGCTGGCCCACGGGCCCCAGCCAGCAGCGAGGGGAGTGGAGCTGCTTACCCCCTTGGGGCCAGGTTCATCACATGAGCTGGGTCCTGCCACCACTGCTCCAAGGGCTGTGCGGCACAGGGCTGCCCCAGCCATGCCTGACTCGATGAGCTGGGGGCAGCGCCTGCAACTTCTCCTCTGTCTCCGCCCTTTGCCCCTGGAGTGTGGCTGAGGCAGCTGCAGCATGGCCCATGCCCTGCCTGCGTGCACGGTGGATGGAGGCACTGGGTAAGTTCCCGCACAGAGCTGGGGGCACCTCGGGGCTGGGCTGGGGCTGTGGGGCACGCAGTTGCCAGAGCCGGGCTGGGCAGGAGGCAGGAGGAGCCTGGCCCAGAGGTGCTCTACGTCCAACCACAACTGGGGATCCTAATGCCCCAGTCCTTATTAAAAGTGGGAGCTGCTGGTCTGGTGCACCGTGAGGACTACACTAGATGCGCTTTGCTCAAAAGCAGGCTGCCAGCAAATTGAATCGCTGGAATCTTATGAGGGTGAGAGGCTGCATGCGGGTCCCTTGACACTTTGGTGAGTGAGTGTTGCCTGTATGTGTGTTGGATGTGGGTGCAGGGGTCCGTATGTGAGGGCAGCATTGGAGTGAAAGGGTCAACAAGGAGTATGTGTGTGTGGGGGTTCATAGTGATGTGAGGGGGCTGGGAGTGGGTGTAGGGATGAATAGGGGGTACGTGTAGGGAAGGGTATAGGGAGTATGTGTGTGTGGGGGGGGGAAGAGGGAGTGTTGGGAACACCTGTAGGAGTGAGTAGGGAGGTGTGAAGGGAGCACATATCTTTGGATGGGCTTCCCTAGTGGTCAAGTTTCATGTTGCCATCAATCTCTGTGTAGAAAAGGGCAATTTGTTTTAAGACTGGATGATGCTGACAAGCCCTTTTGATGTTGCTATTTAAATTATGGTCAACATTTAAAACCAGGGTTTTATTATGTAACCTTTAGTCATAACTAGTTATTAATTCAATAAAAGTAAATCTTCTTGAAGATTATTCTCAGAAATGCCCATATTTTGTTGCTTTGATTAGTTTCCACTCTGGCTGATATCTTTTCCACATTTGATCTGTCGACTTGCATTATGCTTCTTTCATTCATTGAGGAGTGAGTAGAAGCAAAAGTGTTTATTTTAGTCAAGTGTTTGGTATTATTTCATTCTTGCCTTTATATTATTTTTATTTTGGATTTTAAACCACATTTCCAGACCCATTTCATTGTCACTTCCTGCAACTTCATTGGTGTCAAAGGTCATGTGACATCACTTCCTGATGTGATACCACTTCCTGTGAGGTCTCTGAATATGGCTTGCCGGCCCACTGGGTGATAAAAAGTTCATGATCTGGCCCCACATGCAAACAGGTTGGACACCCCTGATTTTAGCAGTCCCTCTCACTCAGAGGTTCAAGAAAACACAAGAATATCAAAGCTCCACTACATTTCTACTCAAAGGCTGCTTTAGACCTGATGTTTCTGAGAGAGATTCATGATGCCGAGGAATGTTCCACCATAGTTTTCAATGTGTCACCCCTAGAGTATCCTCTGCTGATGAGTCTTACTTTGGATAACTAATGGCTAGGAGATATTTCAGCTTCTTCCTCTGAGGCTTGATATTATACCATGGGGTCATATCCAAGTGCATCCCTGGTAATTGGAGCTAGCAAGCTCTTCCCTTTAGGCAGAAGATGTACTGCTTGAGTATCTATTATGTGCATTTTACATTCACAATGAGGGCATTGCTTGAAGCTGCTATAGTGGCACCCTTAGTACCAGTGAGAAATGAAAGAACTATTTAGATCCAAATGGATAAAAGAATCATGTGGCTAGTAAAAAGCGAATGTGTTCACTTAATGAAGAACTCTAATGCTTTATTAAGTAGAAATAAGTGGTGCCAGTCACCTCAGAACTTGGGAACTTCACAGCAATTAAAACAAAACTTGACTAAATTAAAATCCTCATAGCTTATACATCAATTAAGTAAATGACTTTCCTAGGAGATAACTTTTGCACTTTTTTCTGTAGCTTGTCAGAGTTGATGGACCACTTCAGGGAGTATGTTCCCAAAAGCACATGCTTTCAATGGAGAATGAGCTGCCAGCCATTTCGCAGTATTTTATGTCATGACTCAAGGAGTGAATTTCCCTAACCATTGCAGGTGTGTGTGACTTTTACCACTTAGGGCTTTAAAAATTAAATCTGTACCCAGAGTCAAACAGCCAGTGATGAGCACATAGCACTATTGTTAAGACTATAAAAAGCTACTTGCCCATGACAACCTGAATTTCACTTTGCATTGTCTGAATTTTCCAGGAATGGTTCTAGAGCAACACCCAGTAGACCATACACAGTAACAAGCCTTAATGTTACAAATCTACAGCAGAGAGTAAAGGTCAATGACAAAGTCCATAACTTTTTAGATTTAAATAAGATGTCAGGATGTCCATAACATCACCTGGATATTGAAAAGAAGTGTTGGATTTGGTATGATCCTGAGATTGTGAACCAGTCCTAAGCTGCACATCTGTTTGGAAGAAGACTCATGGCCCCAGCTGATTCTTTGGCGATGTCTCTGTATCAGTGGCAATGTGTAGAGGGTGTGTGGGGGTGCACGTGAACCTCCTGAGAGTGCTAGTGCATGCCCTGACAACAGTGTTCCCAGGCGGGGGCGGCAGCAAAAGCACTGGTGCCCCCCTGAGAGCACCGGCCGGCGAGTGCACCAGGAGATGCGGTCCCCCCATGGCCAATCCCGCTGACCTATAGTGGTATGCCCAGAAGTGCCAGCTGTGGGTTGGTGGGATCGGCCATGGGGTGACCCTCCCCCCCAATCTGCAGGATTGGCTGTGTGGGGAAGCCCCAGCCACTGGCTGTCTGCTGTGGGGGCAAGTGCCTCCTCTGACTCAGAAGGCACCAGTCACCCATGCTCTGTATACATATTGACATCAGCTGTCTTGTCAAAATTGTGCCTTAATGAAGTGTAGTGCCTGTTAAATCCCTTAAAACTGTGAGGATGTAAGCAGAGCATAACAGCAGGATTTAACAAACAGAACAGCTCAGAATGTGTACCCACATGAGTTTACAAACAGCCAATTGCATGGCTACAAGTGCAAAACAGACATGAGACCTCAATTAAATCCTTCTGAATTTGCAAGCTGAGTCCTTGGAGAGGAGGAATAAGAGCATATAACCAGCCCTTGAGGACATCTCTGAAGAGCAAAATGCCCACCACAGAGCAATCTCTCCCATTTCTACAAGATCTACTGGCCAGTCAACCAGACCACATAGTCCATGGTATCAAAGTAAATGAAACTAAAACTGGCAAAAGTATTTGGGTCATTGCATGAAACATTGACTCATTGGTATCGATACTGTCTAGTACTTAAATCTGCTGTGTAGGCACTGTAGGGCACGTGTGAAAGAGGGTTTAGCCTCTACAAAGAAAAGACTCCTAAAATAAGCAAAATTAAAACAACCTGGATTTACCTGAATTAAATTTGTACCTGTGTGAAAAATTTCTGCTGAATAGGATTTGGCTGATGCTACAGAAAAGAATGCCATTTATGTTTCTGTCATAGCCTGTCTCTCTCGCTACTTCAGTCACAAACTATTGCTTGACTGATGACATGAATGTCAGGGGAAGGGACATTTAGGTGTCACAGTATCATTGCAGAAGCATAGAGTATTCTTGTAGTATCCCGCTATCTGGACAGTGATTAAGGCATGCACTGTGTCATCTCTGAGTCCTGGGATAAAATATTAAAGCCCCAATTCACCAAAGAACTAAGTGTATTATTATTTGTCTCTCTGTGGGTGCATCTACATGTTCATTAATGCACCATAGTTATAGTGTTACTAAATCAATGCACAGTGACTGGCACTGGTGCACAGTAGCACTGGCGCACGCCTTTTTAGTGACACTACTGCACAGTAGCCTAATAATATTGCGCAGCAGTGTATTAGCACTGTTTCTGCTGTGATGCTACTGCACAGTATTATAAAGTTATTGTGCATTTAGCATCTTGTGTAGGCGCACCCAGTATACCTAAATAAATTCTGGGGGCCCCAGTAATAAGCTAGACCTCATTGAGCTAGGGGCTGTACAAACACAGAATAAAAAAGACTATCCCTTTTTAGGTTAAGCATAAACTAAATTAGGGTATACAACAAGTTTTCCAACCCTGCCAGTAGCAAGGACCAGCCCTAACTGCAGCATGCAAGTGTTAGACAAAATCAGAAATGATAGAAGTATTCATTTTTAGAATTGGCAACATTTCAGGAAATGAAAAAGTGATGTCTGCATATTAAAGTTAGAGCTATAGTATGAATGCTTGGTTTTAACATTTGTTAGCTGAAATTAGCCAAAACCATTTTTCATCTGAAAAGAAAAAGGTTTCTTTTGGTAGGGGGGGGTTCATTTTAAAATTAAACTTGGGCAAATGTGGTGCTGAAACATCCTTTTAAGTAAAGTTCGAAGCATTTAATTTTGAAAATATCCAAACAAGACTGTTGCAAGTTGCACATAGGCTACACACCTCCAGGGCTACCATATGGCTACAGGCAATAAGGAAATGGTTGCCAGCCTGCTCTGGAGGGTTGGGTCAGCTGAGAACAATAATTGGCTGGCCTATGGGAGTTCAAAAGCTCCCAGGCTTGAGCTGATCAGGGGAGAGAGCAGGTGGATTGGCTCCTGGGATAAGTGCTGAGCACCATGCCAGGAGTGCTTTTCTTTCTTGGGGGGTTTGCATGAGACTGTGAAGAAACCCTGAGAGACTGTGAATACAGAGACTGTAAGTTGCTGGAGTGAAACTGAGAGAGGGAGAAGAGTGTGGGGCTGGCAGCAGCAGACCTGAACCTGGACACTCTTGGTCTGGGAAAAGATCACAGGGGTGAGAAAACCCCATTGTTTGTGTTGTTCCCTGCAGGGAGCATGTGTGCCCCAGGGAAAAAAGGGATTGTTTGAGCTAAGCAAGTTCCCAACTGACTACAAAAACATTTTGACGTTTTAAATGTTTTTATCTTAAATTAAAATCAAATTAAAAATTGTGTCTCCTGACTCAAAAATGAAATTTTGAGGGAGTAAATGATATGTTCAAAAATCTTTTCCCACCTTCAATCAGAGAATGATAACACTTTGCTCAAATTAGGCTACTTCTTACTGCATGAGTATTACAGTCAACTTCAGTGAGCCCATTTGTAGGTGAAGTACCATATTGCAAGGTATAATTTGAGTTTTGAAGACCAATTTTTAACTCTTAAAATTCAACCTCGACTTATACACCATATCACCGTCCCCTGCAAGGGGCATTGGGCTCAATGCTTAGCTCGTGCGGCCCAAGCAGTGGTGCTTGCCAGGGATGGGGGCACACCAGCTGAGCACTGAGCCCAGTACCACTCCCAGGGGATGGGAATGGGGCCAGTTTCAGTTTTTGGCTGGCATGGCCCCATCCCCTGTGAATGGCACTGCCTGGGCCACACCAGCCAAGCTCAGTGCCATACGCAGGGGATGGAGTTGTGCCAGCTAAGCGTAGAACCTGGCCCTGTCTGCTGTGAGTGGCGCTGCCTTATACACCGCATCTACCTATACACTGTGAAATACAGTAGATGTCACAGTCTGTGTTTCTCCATATTATTTTGTAATGAATCTTACCCATAAGTGTCCTAGTCTGTGACTGAGTTCTGGGCATGAGATTCTGTACTTTATGATATGCCACATATTGTGAAAGATTGCAGGCAATTACAATACTGTTTGAAAAGAAGTCCAAGGAAGAGAAACAGTTCCTACCTGAGAGACTCAGAGTGTGTGTCCAGGCAAATGTGCATGTGCACCCATTTGCCATGCTGCTAATTAGCAGCACAGAGGCTTTTTTGGCACCAGGAGATCCAGCTGTCAAACCTGCCCCTCCTTCCCCCCCGCTAATAAAAGTGGTGTGGTACATATGGCAGCAGCATATGCCACCAGAAACAGAGCCTGATCAGCCAAAGCCTAGTCTGGCTGCCAGACAGGCTCCCAGTGGCTGGCTCAGTACCTCTGCTGCTCCAGGAAGCTCCTAGGGCCCCAGGTAAGGCTGCTGGGGTCAGCATAGGTCTATTTGCCATGTGCCAGAGCACACGTGCAGGGGTGTGCCCAGGGACAAATAGCAGCGGCACAAATATGTGCTGTTGTTACGTGTTCCATGGGAAATGTATGCCCCTGCACATTGTCAGGACGTGCCCATGGAAAGTAAAAAATCTTTGCACTTGTAGTAAAATGATGTGTATATATGTACTGTGAGTGCATACACATGTACATGAGTGTATATACATGTACTGTGAGTGCAAAGATATATATTTTATCTAGATAGATGGATATAGACAGATATATATATATAAAACATAAATGAAACTATCAAAGCAAACTAGAGAGAGGCAAAAACTTTACAAGTGTCCTGAAGGGATTAGTCCTTCTCCCACTAATGAAGAAAAGGAACTAGCAGGTAGGGGCTAGAAAGATTGCATTCTAACCCCAGACAGCAGTCTCATCTGGAGATTCTAGGAGGTTATGAATATTTCTCTCTCAGAAGTATAATCTCCAGAGTCCAAGTGCTGGAGGCTCACAAATACACAACGGAGATTTGAGTTGCCCTTACCAACAGAGAGTTTTTACCACTTGATCACACATCAGATCCTCATTTTGTTGGTTAATTTATGCTATCTTAGTTCTGCAAATGTCTTTATATCTCATTTCCTTGCCTAAATGCACAATACATTTCAACTGAATTGTCTATCCTTGGTTCTCTTGTGCGGTACATATGGCAGTAAATGTGCTGGTACATAAAATAGCCACCAGCCCTTCTAAGCAATTTATTTTAAATCTCCCCTGCCACCTGACAGTTGCATAATTAATTTTATTTGTAGACAGATTAAATTTTATCAGATATATTCTGTTCTGAGCCATTTGTTGTTTTAATAATATGCCCATCATGGTCATATATCTGAATCCTTACAGAAGTCAGAAATTGTGCAATCTTTCATTCTGATTTTTAATATAATTGTTTCCAGCATGCAGTCAGTGTTGTGAACAAACAAAATCTTGAGGTATTATTTGAATAATGCATTATAGCTTTCATGTATGTATCACGTTCCATCATTAAGGATCCCAAATGACTTTACATTTTACAAAAAGATCATTTCATCCACCACTGAACTGCTATTGTCTCTGGAGTAAAACACAGGAACTGTTTAACAGCACACAACAAATCTACACAACAATAACAGAGAGCTGTACCCTTGCTGATATCAGCACTGATTTTACAAAGCAGATAAATTAAGATTTTAGCCATATCAAGCAAGCATACTGTAATAACATTTTGCATCAACAATTAACACACACAGGAATTTAGGCCTGGTTATGAAAGCAAACCAAAGGCCAGTATTTCATCAGAACTGTTTTGGTTTTGAAATATTTTCAAAAGGTCACCGCTAATTGACACTGCTTATTTTCTAAGTCCTTCTGGAAATATTCATAACAATATTAAGTAAACACAAAAGCTGCTGCTATTAAGATGTTCTAATCAAATAATAAACACGTATATAAAAGGAGGAGAGTTGGAAGATACCTTTTGCAATGAGAGAGAATATCATTATAAGCATGCAGGCCCAAATGGCAGTGCATCTGCATGCAGAGTTGTTTGGTATGCAGATCTTAATTTAGCATTTGAAAAATAGAAGTGTTTTTAATAGGAGGAGGTCTACTTGAAAAGTGGGGCATTGTCTTTTTTCCTGACAAATTCAATGAAGCTTCATTTAAAGGTGCTTTTGGTAATGTTTCAGTGATAAACAACAAGGAAAAAAATGTTAAAGTGTAATGCCCAATGGATAAAGCATTTTAATTTTTTCCCTGTTGTACTATATCACATGGAGTATACAAGATGATTATCTCTACACAAAACATGGCAACAAACCATATTTCATGTTTGGATCAATAAATCTATTGCATATTAAAGAGAGAGAGAGAAAGAAAGATTAATCAGAGTTCAAACCAAAACCTTGCAGGCATTTAATTTCCAATTTTAAAATAAAACCTTTAAAATATTTTTATTGTGTATTTTCTGGGGGTGGTATTGTAAAACATTTATACTGTACTTTTATGGGGAGGAACAAAATTTAACTCTTTTAGATGACAGAATTTGGTAATATAAAAGAACACACATTTCTGGAATTTCCGCTGAACTATTTCTTACTTCAGCCCTGGTGTGAAGAAAGGTGTTTATTTAGCATGTATACAATATTTTTATTTTTTTTTCACTGATGTGACTCATAGGCTGATCCTGTGATTTCATCTAGAATCCTAATGTTCTTTTCTAATCGGGTTTTATTGTCAGGGCTTAGATGAAGAAATCTGTAGCTTCATTTATAATATGAATCATCTGTGCATCTTCATTGATTACACAGTCAAAAAACCCAATGTGTCTTCTATGACGCCCCTTTGCTTGCTGCAGCCAAGAGCGATGCAAATGTAGAATCTGGTTTCTGCATAAGATCTTCTGGCTTGCCAAACTCAATTATCTGAAAAGTAGCATAAAATAGATTGAATAAACATCACGTCACTTCATGTAAAACTACTTTATGTGAGGATACAAAGTAGCATGATACTTTGAACCTGAACACCTCAGAGTCGTGATGAATTAGAATTACCTAGAATTCTACTAGACAGAAAAATATAGCCAAAATTACATGACCAGAGACACATTTGCTACACAAGACAATTTTTATCTGGCGTAGCTAGAGAAGTGAAGATATATTGTTAGAGAGTCTGAGCGCTACTTCCTTTCCCCCAATGGTCTCCACAGGGCAATTGCCAGCTGGCTTAACCACTGGGGTGTTTACTCCACAACTGACTGCAGGTGCAGTGGCTCTAAAGTGAGATTTACACCAGCTAGCTTGGGTACTGACAGCAGTCTAGCTGTGATAGCATGGAACTCTAGGCAGCCTAATTTATCCTTCCCATGCTGACCTATCAAATAGCTTTAACAAGATGGAATTAGAGCAGCAACCCCCAGCCCAGATGCTTTATGTACTGGGGGAGATACATTTAGATCCCTTCAGACAGAAGAAACAATTTAAACCCATATCCCACATCACAGTTGAGCTCTAACTATTGAACTACTTGGCTGGGATGATATATTTGGGGCTGGTCCTTCTTTGAGCAGGGATCTAGATTAGATGACCTCCTGAGGTCCCTTCCAGCCTTCATTGCCTACAAGTCTGATTCTGTGAATAAAATGGAGCTCCTAGTACCACATTTCCTTCCCCTGCTTTTTACTGAAATAAAAGATTTAGTCACCTATGCCCAGGACAGTGGGTTAGGATTGTAGATCCTTTGTGGAAGGAGACATCTGCCTGCAGCTCAGCTAGGTGCCTAAGACCCTAGGAAGAGTGGGATTTAAGATGGATCCCTCTTTTCAGTGTTTCCTATTTGTTCTTGTTCCTGTGAGGGCAGGTTTGATTTTTCTCCAATTTCAACACAATATACTTTCCAATTTTGATATACTAACTACAGAATGAGCCAGAACAACTTCTCCTATCTACAAGGGGAAAGTTTGACTCTTCTTCAACTTAATGTTAAAGGCTATGCCTCACTCAAGCAATCAGTGCTTGAATGCATCACCAGGGAAATGAAACCACATGCAGTCCTTCTACAAGAAACACATCTAGAGGAACTGTGGAAGATGAAGCTGTCAGGCTACAAGCTTGCAGACTCTGTAGTCAGCAGGATCAATGGCCTTGCTACCTTCCTCAGAAATGACCTGCCATACACTATCAAGGGACATAACACCTCCCAGAGTGCACTAGCATAGAGGGCTGTCCAGGTCAATGACATAATCATTATCAACATATACAAGCCACTCTCTGCTGTGTTGTCAATCACATCCCTGCCTACTTATGACCAGATGGCCTTGAATGCAAGAGACTTCAACTATCAACATCAAGATTGGGGATACTGTTAACAATAGCAACAGAGACAGTCTTTGTCTCTGGACAAACCTGAATGACACAACCCTCATATATGACCCAAAGGAGCCATGTACCTTCCACTCTGGCTGATGGAACGGTCAGACAAACCCAGAACTTTCTTGCCTGGTGGAAGGGCGACTTGAGTAAAATACCAATAAGAAAAGTACTTGGCAAGTTTCCATCATCCCAGCACAGACCCTTACTCATCGGTACTGAGAATATGATTTTTCAGCCCACACCAGTCAGACCAGCTCCAAGATGGAACTTCTGGAAGGTGGATTGGCATGAATACCAAAGGCTGACCAACAAGAGAGCACAACAACTAGAGCAGGTGTGGGCAAACTACAGCCTGTGTGCCAGATCTGGCCCACCAGCTGGCTGGATCCAGCCCACAGCTGCCCCTGTGGTGTTCTGCATGGGGCTGAGCCACATCCACTTCTGCCAGGGCAGACCACCCTGCATTCCCACTGGCTGGGGCCCTGGCCAGCATGCAGCTTCCGGCAGCTTCCAGCAGGGCAGTGCAGCTACAGCCAGCCAGGTACTCCTCTGCTCCACTCCCCTCCAGTGGGAGCCACCAGGCAGAAGCTTCCCCCTGCCCTCCTGCCCAGAGCTGTGCAGCAGGGGTGGGGGCAGGAGCGGGAGGAAGAGGAAGAGTGGCCACTTGAGGCAAGGGGAGCACAGCAGGACCCAGCCAGCTACAGATGCACTGGGAACAGCTCCAGCAGAAGCTGTGTGCTGGTCAGGGCCTGGGCCAGTGGGGCTGTTCTGGTCCCCTCACCTCCAGCTCAGGCTGCTGCTCCTTCTCCTACCTTGCCACTCTGGGCAGGCAGGTGGGTGGGAAGCCTCAGCTGGGCTGCTCCTGCACAGTGTGTGGAGCTCCAGCTCCTGGCTGCCTTCTACCTGCTCCCTCCACCAAGCACAAAGAGCAGCCCTGGGCAGAGCAAGTGGAAGGCAGCCAGCAGCTGGAATCAGAGCTTCACATGCTGGGCAAGAGCTGCCTGGCTGAAGCTGCCTTCTCTGCCCGGAGTGGCATGACAGGAGCAGAAGTGGCAGCTGCAGCTGGAGGTGAAGGGAGCAGAACAGCCCTGCTGGCCTGGGTTCTAGCCAGAGCTCAGATTGCAGTGGGGCTGTTCCCAGTGTGGCTGCAGCCAGCTGGGTGCTGCTGTGCTCCCCTCACCTCTCAGTGACAAAGTGAGCCAGGCTGGCTACATCCACACTAGGAACAGCCCCGCCAGAAGCTGCATGCTGGCTGGGGGCTGAGGCCAGGGTTGTGAGCAGAAGCACAGCACAGCCATGTGGAGCACTTTGGGAGTAGCTGCAAACCAAGTGAGGTCTGCTGCATGCACCCCCATCTCCTCCTCCCCCCTCTTGGCTGGCTCCCAGGCAGCCCTCCCCCACACCCCTCCAAAAACTCCCATACACCCCCCACCCACTTCTCCCCTCCCCACAGGGCAGGGCATGCAGGGAGTGGATCATGCCTGTCCTGCTCCTGAACACTGTTCCCCACCCACCAACAATTGCGCATGGCATCAACAAAACCCATAGGGATTTTTGGTGAGCTCTTGTCGAGGGGTGGGTGCTGACCTGGCCTGTGACAGCTCATCAAAACTCCAACGTTGATCAAGGCTACAATACATTTACAAACTGCTCAATTGAAAGAGCCAAACTCTGCGTACCTAGAGGCTGTAAAAGCCATTATGTGCCATTCTAGTTTGAGCAGTGGGAATAGCCCTTTAATAGCATCAAGCAATGCAATGACCCTGCAACTGTAAGAACTACTGAACAGTGACTACTACTTCGAACAGTATCAAAAAGGAGATATGGCTTATTACCATAGAAGGATTGGATGTGACCCACTTGAGCAGACAAGCATGGAGCACTTATAGACTCCAAAAAATGACATTGCCCTGTGTCAGCAAGCTCCATCATGAAAATATTGTGCAACAACAGAAAGTACAGTAACTCAAGCGAGCAATACACAAAAATGATTAGACATCTGACTTATGAACAACTTAAATCACCCTATGCCAACCTTAATTTAACTGGCCCCACCTCTGACAATAAATTTGACACGGGCATTGAAGTGATCAAGATTGGCAAGATGTCTGGACCAGACAAAATATTCCCAGAATTCGTTACCAAGCTTGGAACCACAATGAAAACATGACTTCAAAAATTCATATATAAATGTCTAGAAAGTAACAGACTTCCAAAAAAGCTGGAGAAAAGCTGATGTCATTGCTATCCTGAAATCCAATAATCCACCAGAGGATCCAAAGAGCTACTGACCCATCTCACTACCCTGCATTACATACAAACTTGTGGAGTGCATAATCCTGAACAGAACAGAGACCATCACTGATCTCCAGCTCCCAAAAGAACAGGCTGGTTTTCAGAAAAAAGTGGTGTACCACTAACCAAGTTACATTCATTACATCTGACATAGAAAACAGATCTGAAATGAGGCAGAAAACAGGCATGGTCTTTATTGACCTCACAGCTGCCTATGATATAGTATGGCATCAAAGCCTCAAATATAAACTGCACTCTATGATAACTGACCACAAGCTATGTGCTCTCATCATGAACATAATCTCCAGCAGCTCATTCAAACTCACTACCAGCCAACAAGAAAAGAGCAGAGTATGAACACTGAGGGTCAGTGCTAGCACCAATACTTTTCAACAGTCATGGGAATTAACTAGTTAATTAACTAGTTAAAAAGTTAAAGAAATGGCTAACTTTTAACTTTAACTAGTTAAATTTTTCAACTGTCAACTTTTAACTTTAACTAGTTAAAAAAAAAGGTTAACTTTAACTTTCTTAAGTATAAGTTAAAAGTTTTAAAAAATTGAAATCCGGCTTTCCCAGAGTTTTTCCTGACACAGCCACTCTCTAGGACTTACGTGGAACAATATTTCTGTATTGAAGCTCTAGGACTTCTTGTTTGAGAGACAGAGAGTAGTGTGCCTTCCTATGAGATGTGGTCTCTTAAAAACCACAAGTCCCAGAGTTCCTTAGTTGATGCTGGCATTTTCTGTGCATTTGCAGAAGTCAACAGGGCAGCCAGTTGGCTGCAAGACAGGAAACAAGCACAAGCAAGCAGAGACACTGATCCCAGTAAGAGTGGGAGCAAGTAGTGATGGTGAAGCAGATGATGACTTTTTTAATTTTAATGAAGATCCAAACCAGGGCCTAAGAAGTTTTTAATGCAAGGTGCTGCACCTTGGGAGAAGGAATCCACAGCATTCATACAGGCTGGGGAGTTCCCTTCTTGAAAGCACAGAGGCAGAAAGGGATCTCGGAGTCATTATTGACTCCAAGATGAACATGAGCCGCCAATGCCAGACCACAGCCAGCAAGGCCAGCCATACCTTGTCATGCATCCAAAGGTGCATCTCGCGCCGATCCAGAGAGGTGATACTTCCCCTCTATGTGACTTTGGTCAGGCCGCAGTTGGAGTACTGCATCCAGTACTGGGCACCGCACTTCAAAAGGGATGTGGCCAGCCTGGAGAGGGTTCAGAGGAGGGCCACCTGCTTGGTGAGAGGGCAGCAGGACAGGCCCTACGAGGAGAGACTGAAGGGCCTGAACCTGTTCAGCCTTGGCAAGAGGAGGCTAAGGGGGGACCTGGTGCCTGCCTAGAAGCTCATCAGGGGAGATCAACAGCAAATAGGCAGAGCCCTTTTCTCCCCAGCACCACCTGGGGTGATGAGGAACAATGGTCATAAGCTGATGGAGAATAGGTTTAGGTTAGAGATCAGGAGGCAATATTTTATATTTAGGGTGTCCAAAATCTGGAACCAACTTCCCAGGGAAGTGGTCCTCACCCCTACCTTGGGCAAATTCAAGAGGAGGTTGGATGATCACCTGTCTGGGGTCTTGTGAACCCAGCATTCATTCCTGCCTGTGGCAGGGGGTCAGGCTAGATGATCTGTTCAGGTCCCTCCTGACCCTAGCTACTATGAAACTATGAAACTATAAGTTGAGCCATGGATGGTATGTGTCCCTGGTGGCTGGCAGGGTGTGGCTGCGCCGGCCACAGCAGGAGCATGGCAGTGGCAGCCTGGCGGCAGTGAGTGGGGAACTCCCGCAGACGCTGCTGGAACTGTTGGCAGCAGGGGAAGGAGGGGATGGCGAGTGCCAACCAGGGGTCGGGGGACCACCCACAGGCCAACTTCAAAGTACTTAGAACCAGCGGCCAGGGGCTATCGTGGACCATCCGCAGACAGCACCAGAGCGGTGAGTGGCGACAGCTTGCAGGTGCCGCCAACAGTATTGGTAGTGCCTTTTTGCAGGGGGTGCACCGCCATGCGCAGGGGGTGCATGTGCACCCCCTACGCATTGCCCTTGATTTGAGCATTACTCCTCATCTGTGAGAAACTTATCTGAGATGTCACCTACTACGGAAGAGTTATACATCCGTTATAACATGAGCATTCCCTCATCTGCCCATGTAGAGCAATTGTTCAGTAGTGAGGGCTTAGTTTTGCAAGACAGAAGAGGAAAATTGTCAGATGTACTTTTTGAAATGCAGCTTTTGCTGAAGTTCAATAAGCATGTTTAAACAGTTTCTGCTATGCAACTCAACATTCTTTTTCTCATTTAAACTGATTTTCTCATTTCAGTCTGATTTTGATTTTCAGACAGTTTCATGATTTCTAATTCAGATGTATTTCATACCCCTTTGTTACCTTTTGAGCAATAAACATTGTAACAACAGAGGTTTTCTGTGGAAACAGCTTTCATTTGTCACCTAGCTATGAATATCTCCTTTCTGTTATTCTGATATACCTATATGATGCATTGGCTTTTACAAAGTACTTCACATGGAGAGGGTGAGAAGGATCTAACATTACATAGGTATTGGTAAATTGTTATTCTGAAAACTGTATGACTAGTATAACATTATTTTCAGGTAAAGCAGGGTGAGTTCTGAGTAAATTAGTGTGTTTCTGTGGGCTTGTGGAAAAGAAACCCACTCATTGCATTTGAAAATGAAAAATGATGCTAAGAGGCAATTCACCATGTTTCACACATTTCTTACAATGAACTTAACTTTTAAATAGTTACAGTAACCTGTCTGGTAGCCAGCACCTTACAAGCTGGCATGCTTTGTTAACTGGCATGCTGGCTTGTAAAGAAAAGTGAAACCAGAAGAGCCCACTGTGGCACTTCCAGTTTCTCTGAGCCCCCATGGCCCGGGGCAAAGCAGAATGCACTGCTGAGCCCCCATTGCCTGGGGGCATAACAGGCTGCGCAGGGCTGTGTGGAGCCCGCTTCCCTGTCCTGCAGGGCCCACAGGGCCCGCAGGAGGGCCAGCGATGTGGCGGGAGGGGCGGAGATGCCACGCGAGAGGTGGAGGGATGCCTCAGATGGAAGCAGCAGCCAGGGCCACTCAATTAACCAGCATATTTTGTTATCCAGCATACCCCATTCCCGGGGTATGCCAGATAACAGAGCTTTTACTGTACTTTCTTTTTAACTTACCTTTTAACTAGTTGAAAGTGGACATATTTAACTTTTAAATTAACTCAAGTTAATTTTAAAGGCTGCTAACTTTTAACTTTAACTAGTTACTTTTTTCATAAACTTTTCCCATGACTGTTTTTCTATGTAAATCCCTCAGACTTCCTGCATACAGCATCTAAACAATACATGTCTGCTGACAATGTCAGCAGCCCAGTAGCCCAAGGAATAGACATGACAATACTGGAAAAGATACTGAGTACTGACATGGAACTCATTGCTGACTGTCTCCACGAGAGGTAACTTAAAGTTAAGCATCAATAATTCAGTATCTTCACTTTTCTACCTGGACAATCATCGAGCCAGGAACATGCTGAATATCAGAGTAGGCAACCACATCCTTCCCATGAGCTTGCCCCAACCTAACTAGAAGTCACATTAGACTGTTCCCTTACCTATAAACATCACATTCAGACAGTCAGCAGTAAAGTCTCTGCACAGGTAGCTGCCTTAAGATATTTAGCCAGCAAGACATGAGGTGCCAACTTCAAAGTACTTAGAACCACTGCACTTGCCACGATTATACATGCCAGCAGAATATTGTGCTCTTCTATGGTCCAAAAGTTGTTACACTAAAAAGTTTGACAGTGTACTTAACAGTGCACTGAGACACATAACAAGCTGCACAACTTACACACAGGTGTGCTGTCTGTACTCTTGGGCATTCTTGGGCATTAGACTAAGTGATATAAGAAGACATACCCTAACATCATTGCTGGCAATAGAGGCAAGAGATGATGAAAATCACCTGCTCCTGTCAACTGTTAACTGAGGACCCAAACAAATGGAAGCTTAAGAGGCTTAAAAGTCATACATCATTTGTACATGTAGCCCACAAACTCCTGGAAGAGATTAGGGATGCTGAATCAAACCAACAGGTAGCAATGGAGTGGACTGACAACAGGGAAAGGTCAGACCTATTCCTACAGTATTTTATACCAACACCAAATGAGTCCCCCATTGGGCACGACCTTGACAGAGAAGTGTGGATCAAGCTAAATAGAGTGAGATCTGGATACAGATGTTGCAAAACAACACTTCACAAGATGAACATCTTGGACAACCCCCTGTGTGAATGTGGTGTCCAACAAACAGCACAGAACTTAATCAAAAGCTGCAATCTTTATAAATGCCCAGACAGTATAGATGGAATCGACATATTAAACGATAATACCAGACAGTGGCCCATAGATTTTGAAGTTGATATCTGACACCATACAAAAGAAAGAGATATAATAGTGTAAACATGTTGAGTTGAGTTGCATTAGTCCCAAATATGCACTTACAGGACTAATATTGACCCTGAATTTGGCCCCGAAGTTAAACACATGCCAAATGTATTGGTTGTACAGGGACCAAGATGCTGAGTATAAAGGGTGTAAACTCCAAGGAAAAGAAGGACATTTTGGGTTGGTGTAGGTTTGACAAGGAATACTGGGAAGAAGTTAAGGAGGGAAAAGTTAAGGCAAAGCTTCCACATAGAGAGATCTATTTGGTAGTTGAAAAATTTCCCATCAGAAATAATGGGAGCCCAAATGTTTCAGACATTTGAAAATAAAGTGGGCATAACTTCAGAAAATGTACAATAAAGAAAAAGTGGCCAGTTGGAAGAGTGATGGATTAGGTGGTCTATTAGCCTTTTTTCATGTCTGATTCTTGTACCTCTCCATTGCTCATAACCAGGATGCGGTCACACTCCAGAACAGTGTTGATGCGATGTGCAATGGTTAAGACTGTACAGTCCTTGAATGCATCTCTGATTGTGCACTGAATTAGTCTATCTGTTTCAGGATCAATTGAAGCTGTGGCTTCATCAAGCAGAATGATCTATTAGGGAAAAAAAGCTTTTAATCATGTGGTAGTAATCATTATAAAATATTCTGAAGTCTTATAAAGCTTTCAAACAAAAATAATCAGGAACATATATTAAAACATGGAGTTTATTAAGAAACACATTAATTTTAATATGTTTATTTCAAACCACAAAAATTAAAATCAGATTATTAAATTCACATCACTGAGATTTATTTGAAAATATGTAAGGTGGGGAGATTTTGGGTTTGACCCCGATCTATAACTACTTAGGTATGTGCTAAATGTGTGTGACTATTCATATTACACTTATTTATAGAAGGAACATTAAATATGTGTAAGTTTGTACAGGATCAGAGCTTTAAATTCTCTCTGGCCCTCAAATTCTCAGACATAAATTTAACAATCTTATTTTTACTTCTTAGTGTTATTAACTTACAAGTGTTGTAAAGATTCTTCTTATACAAACTTCAGGGGGTGTCCTCCCAGCTGTGAGCTTGAATTCTACCATGTTTATTTTCAAAATTGCAAATGTGGATTTAGAGTTGTGATTCTTAATCTTGTTAGGCTCAAGGCACCCCTCAGAAACTGCCGGCTCTTAGCTTTCACTCACCTCTTGACTGTTGCAAAGAACTCAGAAAGACTGCAACAGTTCAGAATGTTTTTGACACTATAGATTTTCGTTTGAAATGTTTGGATTTATTTTGTGAATTGTGTAGGTTTTTGTACTTATAACAGTGCCAATATTGCACAGTACCCCACATACCTTTGAAAGAACTTCATAGCATCCCAAGGTGCCACTGCACCCTGCTTGAGAATCCTTATTGTAGAGAAGACAGAAGTCCCTTTAAAAATGTGACCCACTACAAAGGGGCAATTTTGAGACCATTATGATTTAGCAGCATGATTTGAGAACGTTTGCCAAAGGTGAAAAAGTACATTTAACTTTTTTTTAATATAGTAGTGGAGGGAGGCAATGGATTACTGCAACTTTGTCTTCCTGACTCTTTTGAATGGTTGTGAAAGAATAAAAAACATATTTAAGCTAAAAATGTATGTTTTGTAACATTAAAAGTGGAACCAGATATTTGCGTGGATTGGTGCCAGCTACAAAATGTCCATGTGTCAGTATTAAAATACAAAAATCTGAGGCCTTGATACTTATGTATCTACATGTCTCCCTACGTTGCCCCAGTGATGCGCTACATCACTGTACGACATGCTACAGTCTACACATGACCGGCTGCTACTTTGCCGTAGGAGCCTGCTCCCCCATTTTAGCGTGCTGCTACAGCAAAGTAGCAGCTAAAACTAACCGTGTGCTGCATGCATGGCACAGTATGGGTGGTTGCTGCACTGTGGTTTAGTACTTCCAAAATAAAGTACTAAAGCATGGTGCAGTAACAATGTCGCCATAGGGTGACAAGTAGATATGCCCATACAGTGATAAGACTTTTGGGCCTAATAAACTCTAAGGGAAATTAAGCTCATCTATAGATATTAAAGCCAGACCAAGGTTTTTGTGCTTTGAGAAGCATCTGAAAGGACTTGTTTGCTGCTGCAATTATAGACTTGCAGAGTGTCAATACTGGAGGCGTACTGTGATAGCCTGGCTATGGGTTTATTTTAGTAACTGCACAGCACTGGGAAATCTAGGATCACATTACAGCTTAGTTCCTCTCAGGAACAAGTTTTCATGGACTTCATTTCAAGGAAGTTTAGACATGCATAGGTTAATATAAAAAGTTGATTGTGGGAATCTGCTCCTTGAAAGGGAAAATCCCTGCAGGCAAGGGTCTGCATTTCAAGTTTAAAATTTTCATTTTCATTTGAAAAAGTATATCTGAACAGCAGATGCTGCTCAAATATGTTTTTTTTTTCAAAAAAAGACATTGGGATCAAACCTCAGCTGGAATATAGCTTCACTGAAGTCTAGAGTGTTAACTGAGGTCCCTGACATGCATTGCATTTATAGCATGATGAAGGTGTTAATCATGTCATAAATTGTAATGTCACATGTTCAACCAATTTATGTTATGATAAAATGGCACAGCTGTTCAGTAGAACATGGAGATGGAACATCTTTGCAGTTGGTTTGTTGGGCACCTTAAATTGAACATGTGGCATATATCTCAGGTCTGGGACTGTCCCAAGCCGATGTGGACAATAAGATGGTTGTCAGCATCGGAATCAGGACAGTCCTGGGTCCCAGGGCTGCCCCCATCTTGATCCCCAGGGATTGCATTATGTTACGTTACACTCCAGATCAGGCTGGGGGCAGCCCCAGATCTCGAACCACATCTGGAATTGTCCCATTGCTGACAATAAGCTGATTGGGTTGGCATCAGGCCCAGGACAGCCCTGAGTCTTGAACCAGGCCAGGACTGGCCTGGCCTGGTTCAGGACTCAGGGCTGTCCTGGGCAATACCAGCAATCAGCCACTGGGCGATGCGGAAACAGCCACTGCTCCCTGATCCCTGGGACCAGGCAGGGGGCAGCTCTGGGACCTGGTTTAGTCCTGGCAGTCATGCAACTGGGATCTGAGGAATTGTATGCCCTATTGTAAAAACTGCACATCACATTACTGCGATGGGGCATACAATTCCTCAGAACCTAATCATGCCTGAGTTATACTTGGGGTGATCTGGCCCTATTTTTTGATGCACTTTCAAGTGCCACAGCTCTCAGTCTTTAACCTGTGTTACTTTCCTTTTCAGTTCCCATTCCCCACCCTTTTCTTTAGATGACACATCCTGCCACAGCTCTCATGTATTCAAGACTACTGCTAGAAATATTTGAATCTTTCCAGCTACTTACTTTTGAATTTCGAAGTAGTGCTCTTGCCATACAAAGCAGCTGTCGTTCTCCTATGGAGAAATTTTCTCCATTTTCAGCAACTTCTGCCTGTAATTTTCCTGGGTGTTTCAATATCTAGAGTGCATAAAAAAGCCACTCTGACATTAGCCACTAAGAAAGTATGTACTGCTTGTTCACTGTCACACATTTTAGCAGGATATCATTGTGAATGACCATCACAGAGGAGTACATTTCAAACATTCTGCCACTATAAAATGGAAAGAGGGAGCCAGGAAGTAGGTGTTCACTATTCAGAACTCTCATTAGAGTATGTATTTTCATATTATTAGTGCATAATGAATGATACAATAGCAAAAAAAAAAAAATAAACAGTGACTTTTCATTTATTATATCTTTATACAAAAAAAATTATGGCACAAAACTACGAAACCTACTCTGTCCTTCATAAATGTTTTTTCAAGAGCTTGCCAGATCTGATCATCTGTGTAAGTACTGAAAGGATCAATGTTGAACCTAAGAGGAAAAATTAAGATAGTCTTTATTTTGCAAATTATTATCATTTCAATTTGAATAGAAAAATGTTGGTTGAATAGGAAAGGAGCTTACCTTGAAGCATTTTATTTTAATATTTCATGTTGTATATTTTGAGTTCTTAGGTAGCTTTAGGGGGGAAACCTCAGTTCTATTTCAAAATAGTGATGCTCTTTGTTACTTTATTATTATAAAGAACTGGTTGATATTATTATAAAAATATAATAGCTGCTTTAATTGATATTGCAAATCTGATCTAAGTTCTCTATGCTTTACACAAGTGATTAGACCCATTCTAATTACTGTCTTTCTTCCTCATTTTCTGTAGGAGAGACTGAAGTGAGGTTTTTACAGCTATTATAAAACAAGTTGGTGAGCAAGTTGGGCAAACATTCCAAGGATAAGGAGCAGCATGAAGGATGATATTGTGGTTCTTGTGAGAGAAGATGAAGGTTTAATATAAAGATGGAAAGATATATAGGCATGCACTGTGTTTTATAGGGCTATGTAGGCAAGTACAGGAAGGTGAGCTCAATGGACAGCACAATATGAAGCCAGTGGATTGACTCAAAGAAGATGGTATGGTTGCAATGAAATGGCAGAGATTATCTTTGGCTGCAAAATTTTATGTGAATTATTAGGGGGAAAGCATCAACTGTCATGAAAAACATATGAGGAGAGGAGATGAAAAAGATAAATGAACTCAATTTTAGTCACATTAAGCTTGAGGTCATATGCTGGCTGGAATGGGGTTTAGTCAGGACTTCTAGGTACTGCTCAAATAATATAAATCATTACTATAATATTATATTAGCAGTCTTACCAAAAATGGTACTGATAAATGAGATTTTACTTTGAATTAAATGTTTAATTTAGAATTATGTCACCAAATACCTTACTGTACCTACAAACAGAACAGGATCTTGGGGAATAACAGAAAGCTTTGTTCTTAGATCTTCCAGACTAATTGTACAGATATCAACATTGTCAATTAGGATGGTACCAGCAGTTGGTTCTGCTAGGCGAAACAGTGCCACTCCTAGAGATGATTTTCCTGTAGGGGATTACAAAATGGTATAGATATACCTTGTGTTTTTTTAAATAATTATTTAAAGTGAATTTTGCTTGAACTGCAAGGCTCCAGGTTTATACATCTGTAATCTGAACTCCTTCCTTTTATTCAGATTCAGAGATCTGGTTTAGCATAGCATAGCCACAGTACAAGTTTCTAAAATTTAGTTGTCTCTTCCTCTGCCAACGTGCCTCATCTCTCACTGGAAGTGATTGTTTTCTAGGGTGACAAATTATTTCATTAATCATGCTCATTCACTCTTGGGCTTTCTATTGAGAGTGTTAACGAGTATGTCAATAATGTTAATTATAGTAATGGCTTTGTAATGAGGATGTCCACTGGAAATTTTGCTGAAAGCCATGAGAAGCTTTTCATTTTTAATATGCACTGTTAATCAAATAACAGAACAGTGTAAAAATTACCATTATACAGGTAATACTTTTGTTATAAGAATAATTCAGCCTGAATAACCTCACTTACAGTAGGCTGCATGAGCCATGTGCTGGGTCATGCCTTCAGTAAGAAATTTGGAAGTATTTATAGACATTCCCAAGATTTCTATTTGCTGTCTTATCAGATATAGGCAAAAAAAAGCTGAGTGAATCTATTGTGGTGGACTCTGTTGTAATTGTCCACATGCAGGTTAATTACCATAATGGTTTTCAGTTTTCTAAAATGGCAATGACTTCCCAGATCTCTATGGTTTCAAGGAGGAAGTTCTGGATTAGCCTGCCTTACAGATAAAAAAGTAGACTTTATAGTATAGTTTAGTATTTATAAATATAGTATTGTCTAGTCTTATCGATCCAATATTGAAATTCCTATGGCCATTAATAGCTGAACAGAGCCCTTCTGATGTCCCCAAAACTTTGGGGAATATACTTCCACCCAGAGTTTCTTCCTGGGCTGCTGTGACTACTATGAATATTTGACCCTAATATAAGGATGTATCTTAATGGTACAGCTGAGATCTTAGAATGTAAAATCACAATTACAATTAAATTTCCTCTAAAAATAAAAAACTCTTAACATTTATTATATGTACTACCATAAAAGAAAAAAAAACTAAGGAAAAATGTGTATCTCACCAGAGCCAGTTCTGCCAACAATACCAATTGTTTCTTGACCATGAATTCTCATATTTAAACCATGGAGAACTATAGGACTGTTTTCTCTGTATTTCATTTGGTAATCTTTAAATACAATTTCCCCTTGATTTGGCCAGCCTTTGGGAGACTTCAAAATATTTGAAAGCTGTGGAGCCTCAGGAACACATGTCTCAGAGAAATAAAAATAGAACAATATTCAGTTGATCCATAGTAGTGAGCAGTTAAATATTTCCATAATATTTATAAGCGGTATGGCCTTAATGTTACATGTAGATATATTTCTTACCAAGACATATTCCATTATTTGTTCAACAGAGGTAAATGTGGTTTCTGTCTCAATTCCTGATCTTACACATACTTGGAGAAGTCCACTCAACTATAATAATCATAAAAAATTATTTCAATAGAATTACCTGCATATACAGGAAGTTAAGCATGTATGTACATTTCTGCAGGATAAAGGACAACAAAAAATCATAGAAACTTGTTTATATTTATTACATCACCTTACTGAACTCTTCTGAATGTCATTAAGAGATTTATATGAAATTTTCTGTCTGATGTGAGTCATGGCTTTGATGGTGATAATTTATATGGAGATTTTCAAAGGGACAAAGGGGAGTTAGCCAGCTTTTGATGTGGGTGCCTAATTTGTTCTTTATTCCTGTAAAAATTAATTTCTTAGAGCCTGATCTTCTCATTGGTGTCTCATCCATTTTATTTGTTCAGCCAATAATCCCCATCAGGCTCTTGCTGTGATTCCTTCATTCTACAGCCTCTCCCAAGTGAGGCTATAAACACCTTTGAGCCCACAGCTATGTCCACCCTTCCTTTCTTTTTTAAAAGTGTAGAATCTTCAGAAAAAAATTACATTTGATGATTTTTACCCTGTAATAGGCCTGGATGTCTAAATCCTTATGTGGGAGTTTGAAAAAGTACTTGTAAATCACACGACAAGTCACAGAATATCCTGTTTAACCCAATGCATATTGGGAAGCTGCTTTCTATTCATTTTTATCTACAATAAATATCTGGTGAGGAAAGAAAAGTGAATAATCAAAGTAAAAGGGAGCTTAAGAGAATGAAGCAGTGCAAAAGCCCATCAACAACACGGCTCAATGATAGACCCTCAGGCAATTTCAAAGCTATTACAACTGCCTGTGGAGACTGCCAAGCTGCAGTAGATGGAAAAATATCTTTCACAGTTTGACATGAAGTTCTGTGTTTTTTCTGGCCTCTCTTCTTGCTGTTAGGAGATATTCTGTAGTCAATGAAATGTGTTAAATAATATATTTACCATGAAATTTTAACTACATAACAGTTAAGAGCAAATATTGTATTTTAAGCAAATGCTACATTTTTTATATTAATTTTTAACGTATTTAAAGTATATGTTTTGGCAACATTATTAACCCAGTAGCAGTGCTCTTTGGGTATGTTTATTTATTACATACAAACTTTAAACAGATGTGTGAGTTCTAAATGCCATGAAAAGAAGTAGTGAGCTAGGGACAGAAGTAAAAGTAAAGATGCAGACATTGCTTCTAATAGGTTTGTTAGAACTGGAAATTAGGGGTGTGTGAAGCGGGCCGTATTCGATTTGGATTCAAATTCGGCCCAATTCAGGGGACAGGGATTCGATTCATTGATTCGGATCACTGTCCCGATTCAGTTCGGCCAAACCTGAATCTGAAGATTCGATGCTGATTTGGAGAATCAGTGATTCAGCCATAGACACAGCTTTAAATGTTTTTTCTACATACCTCGAGGTACCAGGCAGCTCGTGAACACTGAGATGGTGGGGCAGATGGTGTGTCCAACAGGAGTGTGGGGGGTTCCCACACGTGCTCAGTGGCAGACTTGGAAGTAGACGGGAGGTACTTCTAGTCCATTTCCAGGTCTGGTGCTCAGTGCACAAGGTACCACCCCTCTCCCCCCCGTACCTCACCCGGCTCAGTGGCTGGCCAGGGGGGACTCTAGGTGCCTCCCCAGACCCAGGAGGCACCAACCACCAAACTGGGGGGTTGGGGGGTACCCCACGCACTCCCTGGCAGACACAGAAGTGGACCGGGAGTACTTTTGGTCCACTTCCGGGTCTGCTGCCGAGCATGCTAGAGACCGCCCTGTGCTGCCATGGGACGCTCCATTCACCCCACCATCTCAGTGTTCACAAGCCGCCTGGTACATTGAGGTATGTAGAAAAAACATTTAAAGCTGTATCTATGTCCTAATCATCGAATCTCTCCAAATCTCTCTGAATCAATTCAGAGAGATTAAAGGGTCTCCTGATTTAATTTGGATTCAGAGATTCAGCCGTTGAATTGGGCCAAATTTCTGCTGAATCAAATCAGTGACTGAAGCTTTGCACAGCCCTACTGGAAATGCCTCTATTACTGTATTGTGAACATAAATGTTATAAAAGGAATAACAATATTACCCCAACTATGTCGAAAAAGGGATGGCTAGTGTGACTTTTAAGAAGAAAATAGTATTAATTTTCATTTATGATTGCAAAGCAAATCACATTTATTTTTGTGCTTTTCCAAAAAAAGAGGCTTCATTTTCTGTTGTAAATTTGTATAAAGCTAAGGGATATTTAGAGTACTGTAAACATGAGTGCTTTGAAATTACTATTTAGTTATACATATTGTGGTAGCATAAAAAGGCAACAGTATGTATTGAGACATGGTGCATATGTGTGCAGCGAGTTTCATTAAAGTAGGTTTAACAAACTATAGGAGGTAAGATGGGGTGAAATGAGGACAGGGTAACATGGTTATGTAGATTAGCAATGTACAGAGCTTGCATCTCAGATCTTTCCAAAATGTGGTTTCTCTGTATTCTCCTAGTGTAGGATTCTTCCACTCTCTCACATTGGGTAGTAGCACCTTGCTTCAAAGTCCGGTGAAGTATTTGCAAAATAAAGTACCATCCATCATAAGTATTGGTAATATAATCTGATTCTAAATTAAGTCATTGTAATATTTAGATAACATTTGGGGGTATAAAGAGTGGCTAGAAAAGGAAAATTATATGCACTAGTATAGTTAACAACATAGATTAAATCTGGATATCAAGCATTCCATTTTACCTGGATTATATAGGACAAAGCCAAGCCTTTTGCTGCAGTACTAATCGAAGAAGGGCTCAAAGCAACAAATAACGCCACAATCAAAGTTATAACGGCTGCAAGGATATCTGTTCTAAGTGCAAACCATCGTAGTGCACAGTTAAATAGGAGAAAATGGTTGGAGTTTTCATCATTTAGCATTTTAAATCTGAAATGAAAATAAAGATGAACATTGTGAGTATAAAATAGTTTTAATATGTGAACATGAGATCTGTCTCCCCTCTGTAGAGGAGATGCTGTATTCATCTTTTTCATAGCCTTCATGTAATGCTCTAAGTTGATTTAAAATGTTACGGAAACAGAGTTGAGTAAAAGAGCAGATATTCTAGGTCAGAATTTTATCAGGAGGAATCAAATTATATCCCAAATGTAATTTCCATAAATCCCCACACATACATACATTAGTGGTTGTGGTATCTTTTTTTTCTCTGGATAAGACCCATAAATGCTGTTAGTGACACAGCTCAGGAGTGTAAAGGGCCTTAAAGTAAGTGCAGATGTTATTTATGTTATTTACAGTCCATTCAGAGTGCATGAGAAGCAGATCCATCATATGGAAAAATGCTTTCATGTTTAACATCATATCATCTGGCCTTAGTAAGGCCAGAGTCCGTGTAGTATTAAACATAACCACGTAACAGGCCTTGGCTATACTCAGGGCTGAACTGTATTTAGCATTATATTAATTAACCTGTGCTCTGGTAAAGTTTTACAACGTAAACAGATTCTTTAAGACATCCTTACTTCACTACCAAACACATAGGGGAAGTGCATCAGCTGGTCTTTCGACCTGCATTTTTCGTGCCCACTCTGGGAATACTCTCTCTCATTATCCCATTTCCCCCCAAAATGCAAGGGACTGTGACTCTTCTTGCAGCCTCCTTTCAACAGTGTTACTCAGGCAAGGACCAGGGACTGTCAAGCTCCAGAGAAGACTGCGAGAAAAGAAGAAAATGGAGGTAACTAATTGATATCACTAGTTGGAGTTGAGAGGTCCTTGGATTTATCCTTCTAGACAACAAGACCTATATCAAGAATGGGAATATTTTCTCTTCTTCTTTATAGAGGATGGTTATTATATTTCTGAATGGATGGGTTTAAAGAGGCAGGTCCTACAACTGGTGGCTGTGAGAGAGAGGCCATACAGTATTTCCTAAAGACCCCAAGGAAGGAAGTGTTAGACTTCTGGAGAAGGCAGGATGTCTTGGGAGACTAGATTACTGATGATTCAGGAACTATCTTAAAAAAAAAAGAGAGAATATGTAAGGAATATTCAGGAATATGTAAGGATTTTGGGATTAAAGGGTGTTTATACATGGTCTGGGAGTAGAGTGGGGGAGGTGCTTTAATCAGAGTGGCTCCAAGAGCTGCTCTAATTAAAGTGCTTGGCATGTCACATGTATCAGTGTCCCCGCAGTGAAAAATGGTGGCAGGGGTGCTTTAACTAAAACTCATCGAACATCAACAGGCTTCAGTAAAAGTGGCCCCACTGCCATTTTTCAGCATGGAGATGCTGATACATATGGCGCTGGAGTCTGCTGGAGCACGGTAATTACCACACTCCAACAGACTCAATTAATCAAGTCTGCTCTGACACACTTTAATTGCAATGCATCGGAGCATCCTCGCTGCATGTGTATAGGTGCCCAAAGGGGCTATAAGAGCTAAATCTTAAAGTAAAGAAGCAGGTCTATTCTCAGCTCCATAGAACAGATTTAGCATGGTTCAGTTCACATGGCATCATAAAGCAAAGCCTGGAGGTGTTCCTCCTTTATATAAAATTCTGTATCATTTTGAGTCAAGGCATGTGAGCTCACTGAATATTTCTCTTAAATTAGGTACTAGAGATCCCTTCAAATTAAAAAAATAAGTGAAAACACATTGCTTGAAAGCTGAAACAGTGAGTCTGGACACACAATGCTATCTGTGTGACTCTTCTGAGATTCTATGGCACAAATCAGGAGTATTCTTCCATCGTTCTCAGATAGTTGCTGGTCGTGTAGTGTGATAACAGAATGGTTTCATCAATAACACTGCAGGTATCAACCCCTAGTATTGAAAATTCAGTGAAGAATAACAAGGCAATATTATCTGTCCATAGCAGAGTCCTAAGCAAAACGAAGAAGGTGTAATTGTAGTGTATGCAGCTTACTGTTTGATATAGTCTTCTTTTTTATTATAGGCATGAATTACACTGAGTCCTTGCACAGAAGAAGAAATATGAGAGTACAGTGGTGATCTGCTAATATTTTCTATTCTCTTTAGCTCTCGAATAGCTCTCTTGAATATTCTGCAACAAAATAGAAGCAATATTATACATAGCAATGCAGACTATGGATGTATCTCATTGCTTCATTGCTAAACCCAGTACTTTTAACTAAAACCTCAAATGTCCTGTAGTGAGGGAATATGGAGCAGCCCCACCCAGTAGGCTGTTCTGTCACAAACTATGCCTTGAAGCAGGGCTGTCCAACTGGTGGCCTGTGGGCTTCTGCCCACCTGCCACTCCCTGCATTCTTCCTGCTTCTGCAGTGGTGGAGCAGGACAGCATGGTGAGACGTAGCCCAGGCAGTAGGGGGAGGCTTAGGCTGCCTGCTCAGCACCACTGGCAGGGGGCTCTCAGATGATGGCATGCCATTGCCTACATGGCATTGGAGGAGTGGGCTCATGCTGCTTGCAAGGCAGCAGCGAAGACGGGTGGTAGGGGGCACTCCTGCCCAATAGCAGGAGGGAGAAAGTGTGGCGGGGAGGTCTCTCACCTGGCAGCAGCAGCAGCAGAGGGCTCACATAATGGGGGATGGGTAGGCTTGCCCTGCTCTGGTAGGGGTTGCTTGTACTGCCTGCATGGCCACAGTGATGGGGGGACCTCCCCTGCCCAGTGCCAGCAGCAGGGACTTGTATGGTAGGGGTGGGTGGACTCATGCTGTTCCAGTGGGAGGGGGTTGCACATGATGGGGGTCTCTGTAGCCTGCACAGCATTCAGCCCCCACAGCACAAGGCCCCAGTGTTGTATAGCTCAGGATCTTTGACCACTGTGGCATATGGCCCACAGCTGCTTTGATGTTGGACAGCCCTGCCTTTTAGTCTTACCTGGAGTGCCCAAGAATGCAGAATACTGCACCATGCTCCACCAGCTTTGCTGGTCACTGCAAAGGAAGCTTTGGCCACAGTCTCATCTCCTCTCTTCTCTGTCACTCCATACCTCCTTTAGAGCAGCAGTGCCCAACCTGGACTGGATGGGTGGTGTCAGGCCAGTGTGCTAGCCTGGTTATGCCTACAGACTGACCCCATGTGCCAGATCTGGCTGTGGACCAATCCTGTATGCTGGTGTGATCTGATGCACAAGGCTGTGTGATTTGGTCTGCTGGGCTCCCCATAGGTACAGAAAATTGGCAATCTGGGTGGTGGGAAGTGGTGAGAGTGGTAGCCTGCAGGCTGTTGGTTGAGCAACACTGCTTTAGAGCATCTTTTGTTCCCAGAAGGCTAAGGCAGCCCTCTTAGCTTAAGAGTAACTTAGTTTGCCAAGTAAAGGAACAGCAATTATGTCTAGGCCTAACAGAGGATGCAAAGGTAGGAAAGCTCTTTGGTGCAAATTTAAAAAATGAGTAGCAGTTTTAGGTTCCCAATTTGAGCTCTCTTTAGGAGTGGCTGTTCAGGGAAGGTGCTCAGCACTTTTTGAAAATCAAGTCTGTTCCAGGGGACTCAAACTGGGCACACAAAACTACGGTCAGTTTAGAAAATATTTCTGTTTGTCCCCCAAAAAGGGAGCAGGCAGAATCCAGACTTTCAGTTTTATTTCCTGCTTTTTCATTATTGATGCATTATGAGTACAGAAGTATGACAGCAGATTTTGCAAATTGAGAATTATCATCACCTATCCTGCCAGATGAAGAGGAGATGAGAGGCCTATAAAAAAAATACCAGCAAAATGTGTTGCATAATCATGTGCTGTAATGTGAAGAGAAGAGCTCAGCCTGTAGCAGCCCACCAGCCATCCAGCCCTGTTATAATTCTCTGGTGTGGTTTAAGTTGCTGGCAGAGATACAGTTTCTGCACTGACAGAAGCTTCTAAGTACATTCAGTGCACGTGCACTACATCAGTGCATTCAAAGATAACTTGGTTAAACTCATCCCTGCCTATTTTTGTGTTGATGGAAAGTTGTAAATAATTACTGTCTAAGGAGCCTCATTCTGAATAGACCAATGGTTCTGGGGTATATTGGTAGAAGGCAATATAAAGAGTGAATGTATTAGCCCTTTAATAGAAGCTAAGATGATTGACAGCTTCCCAGTTTTTTCTGGGTGTGATTTTCTGCCTTAGATTTTCTTCTTGGTTCCTGTAGTTTCCCAACCTCCTGTTATAGTTTATGAAAGAATTTGGAGCCTTCTGCAACTGCATTACCATACGAACATATGTACTACAGTTTCTGCAGGCCAAAAATTGCTTAAAATATTTCTTAAAGAACCAGAACATCAACTTACTGAAAAAGTAGTACAAAAAGAGCAGCTATGACGATGACTGCAACTAGAAGAAAAGGGAACACAAGGCCTATTATGACTACAATAAAGAACACCATAAAAAACTGCTGCAAAAAATTCTCAGCGTGAAATGGAAGTCTCATATCCAGTTCATCCATATCCTTAGAAAAACGGTTCATTAGCCTACCAGTGGGAGTTGTATCAAAGAAACTCATTGGACTATGTAAGATCTGTGGATAAAGAGAAACAGCAAAATCAGATGCAGTCTTTGTCTTTTACTGTATTTAGAATCTATGTAGGAAAGTAAACATTAGCTTAATCTTGGCTAAGGTTTAAATAATAGAAGCAGCAAACATAAGTTTACTATAGCACTTAAAGCGACAGTGGTATTTGTGAAGCAGCTTTTGACAGTAGAATTAAATGTGTCTTAAGGGCTTATTTTCACAATTTAAAAAAAATGCAAATGAGAATCATAGAGATCTAAAATACACTTTAAAAAGGGAATAATTACAATAAGGGATGTATACCCTTAATCAAAGTGCATAAACAGATTCCTAGCTCACAACATGTGGATGGTTCCATTGAATTAACTAGAGTTACATATATGCTTAGATATAGGCACCTGCTGAAATAGCTTGTCAAATTGAGGCCTAATAAAATATAGGAACAAATGATAGAATTTGGAATCAATGGGCTTTACAAAAGATCCTAAGTAGGTTAGGTGACTAACCGTGTTTGACTTAAGTGCTTAATTCCTTTGAACCTATTTGACCCTTATAATCTGGTCCCAAGTACCTACATTGCACTTGGGAATGAGACTTAGCCTCCTACATCACTTGGGCACTTTTGAATATTTTACCCATAGCCCTTTTTGTCCACATATTTTCCCTCTAGTAATGGCTGCAAATAGGGAATCTCTCTGGTACATCTTATCCTATTGTGCCATGTTGTATCATGGCAAGGGTGGGAGGCTCTATCCCTCACCAGCACTGATTTGCATCCCAGATTACCAAAAAAAAAATTGCATTTAAATGGGGTCTTTCATTTGATAAGCTTCTAAACACTTTGGAAACATGAATTGATTAAAGCTTATAGCAACCTTTTGAGGTAGGTACAGTAAAAGCTGCCTTAGCTGGCACCTTACAAGCCAGCATGCCCTATTAACCGGCATGCTGGCTTGTAAGGTAAGAGCAAAACCAGAAGTGCCCACCGTGTCACTTCTGGTTTCACCGAGCCCCCATGGCCCAGGGCAAAGCAGCCTATGCTGCTGAGCCCCCATGACCCGGAGCATAGCAGGCTGCACAGGGCCTGCCTCCCTGTCCCTCAGGGCCCACGGGAGAGTCAGTGATGCGGCAGGAGGGGCAGCAATGCCCCGGATGCAGCGGGAGAAGCAGCAGCCCGAACAGGCAAAGACGCCTGTTTGGGCCTCTCAATTAACCAGCATATTTTGTTATCCAGCACCCCCCATTCCTCATGGGTGCCAGATAACAAAGCTTTTGCTGTATATAGTATTATAATGTGATAAACAAAACACCTGAGATACAAAATGTTCATGCATATTGCTCAAGGTCAGATGATAAGTGAACAACTGAGCTGTGAATGCAACGAGTGACTGCTGACCCTCCACAGCAGCCCTAACTACAAAATCACACTGCTCACCTTCCTAACTTATTAAATTAAATATCATTTCATAATGGTAAAGAACAAAGCATATACCATACCTTATAGAATACATTATCATGCAGTGTTGAAGAAGCCTTTAATGTTGTCTTTGTAAAAAGAAGCCCTCTGATGATACTTAGGACAATCATGGCCACCAGGCTGATTCCATAGATGAATTGGTAAAAGTGTAGTCTGGGGTTATCCAAGATGTTTTCCATGTCACAGGTGTATTTTGTGTCATTACCCAAGATGGTGCAAATTTTCTTTGAAACAAACAGATACAGGACAGTAATTGAAGTGTGAAAGCTGTTTCTGATAACATGATAGGGATAAAGGAAGATTGGATAGCTGAAGTATACGGATACCTCATCCACAGCACTTTCCCCATTAGAAACTGCCATGTGCCTGAGTAAGAGATGGAGGATGCATCTACACATTCATTAATGTGCTTTTGCTACTGTGCATTAAATTTAGTACCCCCGGTTGGCTGTACATGGGTATGGAGGCTGCTCCAATGTGCTGTAATTACAGTGTGTCAGAGCAGACTTGATTAATTGAGTCTGCTGGAGCATAGTAATTACCATGCTCCAGCAGACTCCTCTCTCTCATGTATCTGAGTCCCCATGCTTCAAAGTGGTGGGGACATTCGATGAGCTTTATTTCAACTGACCCCACTGCCATTTTGGATGCTGATACATGAGACAATGCAGTGCTTTAATTAGGGTGGCTCTCGGATCCACTCTAATTAAAGCACTGCCCCCTGACTCCTGGAGCACGTATAAAAGTGCCCTCTAATGTGAGGTACTAAATAAATGTGCATTAGATTGCCCTAATGCACAGTAGCAAAAGTGTACACTTTTTTTAGTTACTTTTAATGCACAGTAGCCTATTTTTACTGTGCATTAGCATATTAGCACAGTTTTCAATGTAACACTTTAATGCGCCATAAAATAGGCTACTGAGCATTAAAGCACACATGTAGACATGCCCAGAGTGTCATAGAATTGTTATGATATTACTGTACTGCCTCTTTATACAAGGAATCCTCAGAAAGTAGGATCCACTGGCCCTGAATGAGACCCAATGTTGTTACTTTTTATGAAGTAAAACATTTTTCAATTTGAAATCCTACAGATTTTGCAATAGCCATTTAAATGATGTAACATGAATTCCTTGACTTGTTTCCTCTTTATTTGAGGTTTTACAAATTTCATTCTTGCCAGTAACATCTTCCTTTTGTCCTACAACCCAGCCCTTATTTCTTTTAGCACCTTATCCCTCATTCGTATTTGTATGGAAATTAAATGTTATGCTTTAGGAATTTTCTCTGCTGCTCTGTTTAGCATGTATGGGCATGTGCACTTGCAGCAGCTCAAATAAGAGTGGTACAAATTTGTGCTGGGGATTTTTGCCTCAGCACGTGCCTGAACATACACTTTGGGGCAAAGTGCCACTTGGGGGCAAACTGACCCTGTCCAGCTCCTCCCACCTTCTTTTCCCTCCTCCAGCTCCTCCTACCTCCTCTGCAGACAGGGGGAGCTTGAACCTGGGGCCAGCACCTGTGCTGGCCCCAGCAGTACAAAAAGCTGCCCTGGCAAGCAGCTCAGGGCAATTTCTGTCAGGAGCTTCTGAGACAGTGGCAGTCCCTGCCCCACCATGTCCTCCAGCCCACCAGAGTTTGTCATTGGGCTGGCGCCTCGCCCAGTCTTGCGGCACTCCCCACTCCACCACCTGAGCTGGCTGGAGGACACCAGACTGGTCCACTTTTCCACTGTCCATCACCTCCACCTCTACACACTCATGTGCTGCACGATCCATCATGCTGCCCTCACATCCGGCCCAGACACCAAGTGGAGGGATCTGCTCAGCAAGGGCATAGCTGGGCACCCTAGTGGCTGAGTCTGTACTCCACCCTCATCCCACGAGCCACTGGGGACCTCAGCTGTCACCCCGGACATGTTTCTGGCGAGCTTCGTAGACACCCCAGTCTACTGCCGCTTCTGCAGGCAGAGGGAAAACGTGGTGCACATGACCCTCCTCCTAAGGTTCTGGTTGAATTTCACCCCCACCTTTTTGCTTTTGGTCACCCCATCCGTGGCCCCACCAAGTCCTGGGACCTCCTGGTCAACCTCCTCTTGGCCCTGGCCAAGTGGGCCCTGTACTTGACCAGGAAGGAGGCTCTGGCTAAGAAGGTGCCCAAAGACTGCGGGGCCACTTTCCTCTCATTTGTCTATGCACATTTCTGGGCGCAGCACCAGTGGGAGGTGTACACCAGCTCTTTGGATGCCTTTGAGGACCGGTGGGTGCATCTCAGGGGGCTCTGTTCGGTGTCCCCCTCTGTAGACCTTCTTTTCACATTTTGAACCTTTGACCCCTGTGTCACTCCTACCCTTTTCTTCCTTCATTGTCCCACCAAAAAAACCCAACTAGTTTTGTCTTTCAACCTTTGGCCCCACACAGTCGGGGCTATTAGTTAACTAGGTAGGCCTTAAGGCCCATGATCTCTGGAAGATACAAATAAACAGGAGCTTCTGGAATCTAGCCAAATAGTATCTGGGAACACTGGCACTGGGGGCTGCTGCCTATGACCTGCTGCCACCTGCGACAGCATGCAGCCCCAAAGCTGTATGCCTGCCAGACCCACACGGGGACTGCATGGCTGCCTGAGCTGTGCCATGGGCACTGCAGCAGAGGCATCTGCACCTCTGAGCCAGCTGCCAGTGAGCCATGGCTGCACAGTTGGCCTTTGTGTGGCACTGCTGACATGTGTGCCCCCGCCCTGCCATCTGGGGAGCTATTGCCTGAAAGGTGTTCTCTTTGTGGTGACCTGCTTTGAACTGTCAAAGCATGTCCTCCTGGCCCCAAATGGCCAGGAGGTCAGCCACCTCATTTACCCTCCAGTTGGATCCCAGGTACCAGCCCTGAGCAGGCTTCTCTGCCTGGGTCCTGCCACTTGCCTCACTAGCAGGAATCCTGGTGTTCTTTCCCTATTTAACAGCTGCAAATTCTCTGGACAAAAAAATCCCAAATTCACTCTTTAAAATACCCCCAAATCCATGTTCTTTCACAATTAAAAGACCACTATATAGAGAGACAGAGACAGAGAGAGTGATCAGTTGGGCAATATTTACAATTTTAAAGCAATTTGGAAGCCTACCAGTGTCTCTATCATCCTAATAAAATAAATTCTAAATATCTATATGCTTTTATGTTTGCTTTTGGTTTTCTTATCATAGAAAAATTAGAGCTCCCCTGACCCCTTCACTTACCAGGATGTGGGGACAGCTGCCCCTGAAGCCACAGCTCCTACCAGCAGGTCTCATCCTGTCTGGCAGCTGGGCATGCTGGATGTGTGATGGGATGTGAGGTTTGCAGGAGTGGGGTGGGAAGGGGTATGGGTGGATGTGGGAGAATGTGGGTGTGATGTGGGGTGTGTGGGTGGGTGTGGGGTTTGCAGGAGGGGGATGGGGATGTGGGGAGATGTGGGGGTGTGTGGGTGGGGGTGGGGTTTGCAAGGGGGAAGTGGGAGGTGTTGGGGGCTCTGAGGGCATGTGGGGTGTGTGGGTTGGTGTGGGGGTGGCATGGGGAGATGTTGGATTTGAGGGGGGGGCTGTCACATGCCTGCCCCTGGTTTGAGATGCCACAATAGGCACATGTGCACTCAACTGGACTCTCGGCTATATTTTCCTATGTGTGTGTCTTTTCCTTTTACTTCATGGAATCAAAACTGCTCAGATACATTTCATATTACAGGTAACCATTTTGGCTGTAGGGCTTTTAAAAAAAAATCTCAGTTCCATGTTGCTGTTTCTAAGCTTCAGATGACCATAGTGTGGAGCTTAGTGTTATCTGTGATATATCTATATGCCACAGACTTGTTACTCTAGAAATAATACTTCTTAAATACCATGCACATCTATCATGCTCTATAAATAAATGTTATCATTTTGGTGCCTAAAAGCTATGGTTTGATTTTAAAACCTGCACTTGTACATTTCAGTAGGCTGCCAACCACTCTAATCCAGAAGTCAGAGTTTTTACTCTCAGTCTCTGAAACAAGGGTTGGATTGGTGAAAATAAGGTAATAGTATGTTTTAAAAAGCTGGTACTTTATAACCCATATTTTATTTTTGTCAGCACATTTGCATCTTTTTGTAAATAAAAGTGGTGTTGAGAAATGGATTTCACATGAGGAAAAATAGGATCAGGATTTTGAAACACTACTACAGCTTTAAAGAATTACCTTTACCTAATAACTGTTTTAAAACAATTGCAAATTTCAGAAGCCTTTTAGCTTCTTTCTTCTGTGCATTATATCCATCCATCCATACATACATACACACCCACATATGTATATATATATATAATAAATTTAAAAAGGAAAAGGGGGGGTCGGACTCGATGATCTATTGAGGTCCCTTCCAACCCTAACATCTAACATCTATGAATCTATGAAAAAAATAAATAATAAAAAGTAAATATTTCAGGGAAACTGTTATAGACATCTCCTTTAACCCTTTTATTTTTAGCCTATTTTACTAATTGTACTTTAAGTTATCAGGAATCTATTTTACTTTTCTCCTCTGATACTAATTGTTTGCATTTTAGATTTCCATTAGTTTGGTGAGTGAAAATGGATTGATTGTTTTTGTTTAGAGTTTTGCTTTATGGTTCTGCACTAGAACAATTCTATTGCTGTCTTGAGGTCACAAATACAGCATACGGAATCTTACCCAAAAGCTGTTTCCATTTACTTTAAGATTAGGTTTTTGATGTTGTTGCATTATTTTAATGATGCAAAACTAATTTTGGGGCTTAACGAAGTTTTTAATTATAAGCTGTTATTTAGTGTTAGGGGAAATGTGCTATATCACATAAGGGCTACATAGATTGTAAAAGCTGCAGATGGAGTAAGAGGGAATGAGTTCTTCACTCAAAAACCTTTCACAGGTAGGCAGGGAAAGTGGCCATGCACTGGAAAGTTCTGATAGGTGCATAGGGGATAGTATGATGCATCAGAAAATTAGGTGTGTAAATCTCTCTACCCTCTCCTATGCAGTGGAGATACCAAAGGATCATTGTACCTTTGAAACACAGGTCCCCTAGTGCTCCATATGACTGGTGTCAGGACCCAGTTTAATTCTTAATCAGTATTAGTCTTGGGAAATCTTGGACTAACTGTCTGCCATTAAAATATGTACAATAATAGAGCTCTCAGGCTAATACAAATCAGTGTGATTCATGTCCACTTATTTAAATTCATTGTGGAAAAATGTGAAGCAGTAAATCAGATATGTATGCAGTTTCAAACTCCAACTATTATGTCTTAAATACAATTGATGGGTGTGTCTACGTGTGTATTTAATGCAAATTAGCTCGATTTACGGCGCATTAAGGATGCGGGTATTAATGTGCATGCTTTTAATGCACCTTAAAAATGGCAATTCAAGACTATTTAAGCCTAAATTTGATACCTGCATAAAGTAGGTATCAAGTTTATGCACAAATAGCTAAATCACATTAGTGAATGTGTAGACGTGTTTATGTGCATTAATGCAGTATGTATCCATTGACTTGGGACTAACTTTAGTCTCAAGTCAGTCCACACACCCACGTTAATGCTCATTGTCATAGTGTAGAGGTGTGCCTAAATTGCCCTAATGCACATTAGGCTAATATGCATTGAGTTTAGGCTGGTGTAAAAGTACATGTAAACATGCCCGATGTTACCTTTACATAGGGTCCTTAATATGTATTATCACAAAGGCCTTTATACAGGAAGTTAATTGTTAACTAAAGAGAATAGGAAACCTAATGAAGAAAATTTAAAGTATGTTAGTCAATGGGTTGGAGAGACTTGAGAAAGAAAATCTGAGATGCCAGAAAAAGTAAAAAAATAACTTCCAGAGGAGCTCCAAACTAGGGAAGGAATGAGTTGGAAAAACTGGGGTTAAATACGTGTGCATCCAAAAGGGTGATGTAGATTGAGAACACTGGCAACTGGGAAAGTAATGATGCATTGGAATGGGCCAGGAGTTACTGAAAATGGCAAGGCTGATATGGTCCATTTACTGAGAGAGAGAGGAAAAAATGAATATATTTTATGATAGTGAATATGTACTATGTGAAAAGTGATGATACCCTGGACACTGTCAGGAATAACTTCAACAAAGTCCAGGGGAAGAGTCCATAGGCCTCTGAAATGCAGAGAGAGGGTTTATAAAGACTATAAAAGAGAAAAAAAGCAATTATTGGATTTGGAAGAAATTAAGAGAAAAAAGAATGTTATCTGAAGCAAGACTTGAAAAGAGCAGTAATGCAACTACCTTCATGCTATAAAATTTATAAAATAATTAAACATAACTGTTCATGGTAAACACATCAAATACATATACAGCTATCTTCAGAAAAACTAGAAAATTACAATTAAATTGTTATAGTTGTGCACTTACACCTGAGCCCTGTTCCAGCCAGAAACTCAACCACCAGTTAACAAAAGCTGAGGTGCCAATCATCAGCATAAAGAGAAGTATAACAAAGGAAGACAGTATGAAACCTAAAAATGGAACATAAAACCAGAATAATAACTGATGATGTCAGAGTGATTAAACACATTGTACTCATTTACTCTGCTGTACACTTTTGCAGCAAAGACTTTATTATTTAACCCTTATTTATTCTTCTTTCCCTACATGCAAAGGACTCGCCTTTACAAGAATGGGAATGATATGTGAACAAGGAGTTTAATCATAAACTCTGGGAGAGTACAGGCTTTGATTTTTGTGAGAGAGTTTCTCTCACAAGGGGTGTCTTCCCGGTTGATACTTAAGGACCTTTTGCCTGAAGGGGCCATATTTCCCGCCGCCCCCAGGGAGAAATTGAATGAATGCTTGTACACTTGTAGTCACTACTGAGGGCGGTGATTCTTCCTGTAGAAACACATAATGCATGTATGTGGCCTCAGTTTTTTCTCAATGAAATTAAGGAGCATTTTGTCCAAGTAAAAACTGAGTAAGGGCTACAGACTTTAGCCCAAAGAGAAGGGTGTTCATATTAATTAGATTTTTGCATTTACCAGAATGTTGGCTCACAGCCAGATTCTGCCGTCCTTGCTCACAGTAATATTTATTCATGTGAATAGTCCCATTGTGCAGAAATGTTAATCAGTGTGAATGTGGATTTCAAATTCTGGTAGTAAATTAATGGAAGGGAGAACATTCTTGATGTAGATAACTGCACACACAAACCGCCAGAATCTTTCTGAATGAGCTCAGCATTGAAATAACAGATAATGCTTCTTGCATACAAGCAGGGCCAGATCCAGAGGGTTGCTGCAGTGCGACTGTACCCCCTTCACTACCAAGAGCTTTTGTCTCAGCTTTCAGAGGTATACGCAGTGAGCTCTTCACCATCACTGCCCACACTCTTTTCTCTATCCTGGATCCACGACTGGGTACAAACGGTTATAAGAATTAGTAATATACATATAAAATCTGATAAATGGGTCTCATGTCCATTTTATGTATGTTGTGTCTGATTTATGCGCACAAATACTTATTTTCATGTATATGGTTAGTAGGGTTGTGCGAAATTTCACCCAGTGTTTTATTATGAAGCTGTTTTGATACTTTTCGAGCTTGAAACAGCAAAATCAAAATGAAACAAAAAGCATTGAAACAGCTTAAAAACGAGGGCGCTCAAAACATTTCGAAAGTTTGAAAATGTGTCAAGTTGCAAAGCAGCCTGGTGGTGGGAGGCAGGGGAGAGCCAGGGCTGCACTCCAAGCGGCTCCACAGCCCCATGTAGCTCAGTCCGGTGGGGAGCACAGTGCTGGCTCTGCCTGCCTCCCACTGCTGGGCTGTGCTTTGTGGGGCTGGCAGAGCCTATGTGGAGAACTACATACTGAGGAGTGCAGCCCGGCAGCAAGAGGTGGACAGAACCGGGGCTGTGCTCCACCTCCCACCGCCAGGCTGAGCTCCATGGCGCCTGGTGCAGATCCGGGGGCTCGCACAGCCCAGCCCTGCGGCCCTTCTGTGATCTGCGTCCAGATGACAGGAGGCTGCAGCTGCTGCCTGGGGCCAGCAGCAGCATCTGTCTTCCCCGGTGCAGTCTGTGCCCAGAGCCAGTCCCAGGCAGCAGCGGCAGCCGTCTGTCGTCCAGCACAGATCTGGGGGCCCACACCCCTGGGAGGAGCCCAGCACACCCCTGGGAGAGCCCCCGGATGAAAAGAGGCTGCTGCTGCCAGCAAATTTTGCTTTTGAGACTTTGAGGTGCAGTTTCTGAGAAACCCCTGCATCTATCTCCTTGAAACTTGGCAGGCTTCATGCCCTTAGATGGGGCTACTATCTCTGCAATTTGCATCTGAATCAGGCAACAAATGACAACATTTTAGGCATTTTCATGATTCCCCATTATAGCCTCTGGGTGAAACGTTGAAACGAATCGAAACGGAGAAACAGTTTTGATGAAACGAAATGGGACAGTGCTTTGAAATTAAACAAAATGATGAAATGAAACACTGTCCCTTCAAAATGGTGAAATGGACATTGAAACGAAACAACAGTGTTTCACACAGCCCTAATTAGGGTGTGTGGCCAAACAATTGGGTACACTTTTATAGTTACAGTTGCTTTGTTTGTGATTATCTTCAAACATTATGTATTTCAGCAGGGTAAAATCTTAAGACTAACATATTCACATATAGATACATAATTCATGCAATTTTCTTGTGTAATTCTAGGTTTAGAGATTGGCTAGAAGCAAAATCTCACAGCCCGATACCCTAGAAATTTGTGGGATGTAGAATTTGAACCTGAACTATATATACGTTTTACTGCTCACTTCTCAGTGGCATGGGCTAGACTAAACCCTAAATGTGAAGAATTCCAGATTTTGATGAGCCTGACATTCTGATCCAGTTCCAAATTTTGTTCTTTAGGCTCAACTCAAGCTAGTATTTTCCTCTAGGTATTGAATTTTTCTTAAATTATTTCTCACATACTAAAATATTTCTTTGTAAAGAAGAAAACAAAAAAGAAATCTGCAATTCTATTTTTTTAAACATATCAGGAGTTTACAGTGATTTATTTCTTCAGAAATACAATTGTTTTTGTGCATACTTGTCTCATTTCAGTAAGGCTAAAGTAGAAAACTTTAACATGAAAAATGAGTCAGTATGGTACCATGCCATATCAGAGTTTAGCTTTAGGAAAGAACATTGATAAGAAATCTTTGTTTTAAAAACAGAACTGTTAAAGGAATAAGTGAAAACTTCTACATAAAGACATTTTTTCAGAATATACCTCCAGATGCTTTAATATAAGCATGATAAGTTTTCCATGTCACTGAACCTTCCAGTTTTTCCTCTTTTTGAACAAGTTGTTTTATAGTAGCTGTAACACAAACAAAAGCACATATATGGCTATAAAAAGGTGATATATTTAATCCAGTATCAGCCAATCCTATGTATGTGAAATCAAAATAACAAGTCAGAAAAATCAATACACATAAGTACTTCTTTCTTTGTTGCTTCAGAAGAACCTCAGTGAATATATTCCTTCCTTTAGAGAATCCCTGCTTGTCTCAGTGCTGCCATATGGTACATGCTGCCTCTAGTTTGTAATTGCTATTGAGTGACTAGAAAATTGTGATACGAATTAAAATGTAAATTATATGGATTTGCTAAAAATGATCAATAGTGTGCAGTTTTGAATGCAAAACCTTATTGATATTCCTGTTCTCTGTTCTCTTCCTCAACAGAACAAAATACAAAGGTCAACCAAAGCAAAGAATAAGAAACCACTTAAGACAGTTATAAAACTGTTTTTGGCATTTTAATTCCTATCCTGCTGCAGTATAGAATTTGACCCAATGCAGAGAAAGTTTATAACTAAAAAGTTATTTGCTGTCTATATTAGTGCTTTACAAAGTACCCATAACTTTATTTGGCTTACAAAGTATTCTCCTTAAAAGCAGATATACAACAGTTGTTGAAATAATGGTTTCGCCCAGGTTGGGATATAATTAAAAACCTGTAGGTCAATGTTACCCATGTGACCTTTGGTTCAACTGAAGGTAATGGCTTATGTTTTAGCTGGAGAAATTTTAGCTGCTGCTTTTTTGAAGAGACTATCCTAACACCTTTCAGAGGTACCCCCTTGTAGTAGATATGTTATTTGTCCTATCTATTCCACCCCTTCCCTACGTTTTTCTGATCAGAACCCCACACTTATAGCATATTACATTTCTTACATTTCAAAGTTGTCCCTGTTCTTCCAGCTAGGTTGAAAATACCTCTTTGACTGCTTTACCCTACCACTATGGGAAATGGGGGTATGACTATAGGGAGTCTCATTAGAAAACCCACCCATTAAAGGACCAATTCAGATTCAGAATGATTCTGATATACTGGAGAAATGGCTTGAAATAAATTGTGCAAAGTCTTGAACTTAATACAGAAAAATCAAATGCAGAAATACAAATTGGAAAATGACTGGCTAGGCTGCAGTACTGCAGAAGGGTTATAGTGGATCACAAACAAAGTATGAGTCAATACTGTCAACTTGTTGCAAAAAAAACCCAAACGCTAATAGCATACTGGATTGTATTAACAGGAGTGTTGCCTCACCTGGAGTACTGTGTCTGGGTTTGGGCACTGCACTTCAGGAAAGATATCGACAAGTTAGAAAGAATCCAGTGGAGAGCAATAACAATTATTAGAGGGGTAGGAACAAGATTCATGAGTTGGAAGAACTGGGATTATTTAATTTGAAGAAGAGAAGACTGGGGGATGGGGTGAATTTGATAACGGCCTTCAAATGTTTGAAGGGTGGTTATAAAGAGTGTGGTGATAGACTGTTCTCTGTGTCTACAAGGACAGAACAAAAAGTAACTGTCTTGCATCAAGGACAATTTAACTTGGCTATTGCAAAGAACTTCCTAACTATGAGATTGGTTAAGCGTTGGAACAAATGCCCTCTGTGCTGTAGAATCTCCAACCATGGAGGGTCTTAAGGGCAGGTTAGACTTACACTTGGCTGGAATCATCCTGTCTTGAGCAGGAGGTTGGACTAGATAATCTCATGAAATCCCTTCCAGCCCTATTTTCTATGCTTCTAAATAGGTTTGCATTCAATTACCATTTTTCAGTTTTGTCCCACTCTCTCCAGAAGAAAGATGGGAAACAGTATCAAGGCAAATGGGAAACCTTACATGTTACTGGCTATGTTATACTTTTTCCAAATGAGGTATCATTATTTCCAATATGTTTCAAAATACTGTATTTATCTAAAGCTGTTCCAAGAAATAGGGATAAAGGTGACTGATTTGCCCATTAAGCAAACAAAGAAAATTATCGTATATTGTTTCCCAGAATGGGGGAAAAAGCTTCTCATCTTATATTTGCATATAAGGAAACCTCATTAAATACATTGTCTACCATTAAACATGCTGCCAAAAGCAGCATGTGCTCAGTAATGGAAACCAACTATGAAATTGAGTAAATGCTGCCAACACTGAGCATGACTATAAAATGCATGGTCCATCTTGAGCAAACACACTGATAGGAACCTTATTACTATTATTATAAAAGTATCAAAAACTTAAAAGCCTATTTCCATCAGCTTACATTGTGCTACAAAAAACTGCACCAATTACAGGCCAACAGGACAATAAACATGCTTCAATCAGCTTACACTACTTTACAAAAAATACATCAACAAACAAACAAAACAATAAGGCTTAGGTCAAGACTTAAAACATGTTTCCATCAGCTTCTAAAACTTTGACAAATAAGACCAAAAAAAAAAAAAAGAAAATTTATACATTATCTAACGATTCCCCTCTTCCCCAAATTCCCATTTAATATAGGGGACTAAACATTTTAATTTCTTAATATCACATTATTCCCTGTCACCTTCCAAACTCATCTATTAATGCCTATCACCCCTTATTTCATATATATCTTAGCCCCTATCATGCCTTTTCATAGCCAATTCCTGGCCTGCAGCTATAGCTCTGCCACCTCTCAGGCCTCATCATCTTTTTAGCTTCCTAGATCTACTAGGTATCTCCATTCTTTTCTTTTTCATAAATCCATCACCTACTCCTTACCTAGTTCTCTTGTGTCCCACCAGCAATACTACCCCAGTTTGCTCAAGCCCAAACGCAATGCATCTTCTACAGAGAGTTTCAGTTGTTGCAAGACTAGTAAGTTTCTTGCCTTCCACAATGTGTGCAAAACCTCACTACAGCATTCCACGCTCCTCTGTCCTCCCTGGCCCACACTCCACAGAGAACCACTTCTAGTGTGAGTTGGCTCTTAGCACCCAACTCTTGGAGTTTCTCTGCCTTCCCTCAGACCATTTTAGTGAACTGACAGTCCCACATCACATTTGCTATGCTTTCATCCCTGGACATGTTTGTCTGGGGCATTTACCTGTTCTACACATACCCCAACTGTAATGGAGCACCAATAGCAGTATAAGTGAACATGCTAACAGTCAAACAAAGTCCCAATGCTGTTTCTGCAAGCTTTTGTCAAACACCTCCTTCCAAATTGTCCAGGCTTTGTCCCCTATGAACTTCCCAACTGGGAACATAGTCTCCTTCTCCCTGACTCAGGCCTTGACATTTTTATGGTCCACCAACTCTGTTGCAACTATTGTCTACACACTGTATTGATTTACAAATTTTACAATCTTCTAGTACATTGTGAGCTTTGTCCAGACCCAGGGCCATGAGAGTGACCTTTGATGCCCCCTTATTCCCTTCTGTGGAGCATAGATTGAGATACTGTGCATAAACAAGCAGAAACACATCTGGGAAGCCCCACCTTCAAATCAATTTTTCCTTGTATAGTGTTGTTCTCCTAAGCCTTTCCCTTTTGGCTTTCCAAAAGAACACCATTACTTCCAATTGAATCCTGTGTGCAGTGGTCCACAACAGAGGAAACACCATGCCTACATACAGTATGATTGGGAGTATCACCACCTCAATTACATTTACCTGTCCTGCCATTAACACCTTGCGTTCATACCAGCTCCATTTTTTGTTTAGCCTTCCCTTTCACCTTCTTCCAGGCTGTTTCACCTGTCAACTGCACATACACCTCCACACTCAGTATATTGATTTGGTCTGTTATGACCTGTAACCCCAGTTTTCTATTCCTTCCATCTTCCCCACCACCAGGCACTTACTTTTTCTACATTTAGTTTTGCCCCAATGCCTTTTTGTATTCATGTGTATGTCTTATTGCCCATTCTAAGGATAATGGTGAAGTGGGGGGCTAGGAGATAAGGATCTCCCAGCCCCCGCTCCTTGACCGCAATCTCAGAGCAGGGGCCTGGGAGCTCCCCGCTTCTGGGATAGGCAGACATAGACCCTGCCGAGGGTCCAGTGGCAGAGCCCACCCTGTCAGCAGGTAGCTCCGAGAGGGCAGGGAGAAACTTCCTGCCCCCTGCTGGCCAGCCAACTGGGAGCAGATTTGCTTCCAGTCAGGAATCTACATGAGTGCTACTGTGCAGAACTTATCACAAGTAAATCTGATACTTGCATTTGCAGGTAGCAAATGTAATTACAATCAGACCAGTTTAGTACACAGTGGGCACATCTCCATGTGCACATTTACTGTGCAGTAACTGAAATTACTGCACAGTAACCAAAAAATACTGTGTAGTATGGACGATATCTACACATGTATGCCTGTACTGCACAATAAATACGGCAACTTACACCAACTTGGGCATATAAATTTGATATTTGCATCATGCAGGTATCCAATTTATGCACAATTAGTTACTGCACAGTAACATACGTGTAGACACCTTACTGCACAGTAACACTGTGTATGTGGACTGACTTGGGACTAACTTTAGCTTTAACATGTGCTTTAACATGTGCACATGTAGATGCTGGCTTAAACCCACTGACTGCACAGTAAATTACTGTGCATTAAATTTAATGTGCAGTAAATTCACATGTAGATGCCCCCAATGGGCATGTCTATATGTTCATTAATGTGCAGTAGTTAGTGCGCATTTAATTTAGTGCTTGCTTAATGAAGTATTTACTAAATGCGTAGTAACTACAGTAACTGTACAGTAGGACTGGCACATGGGTTTTTAGTGTGCTTACTGTGCAGTAGCCTAATACTACTGTGCAGTAACGTATTAGCATATTTTTTGCCTGGAATGCTACTGCGCAGTGTTATCTGACTACCGTGCATTAAGCGCCTCATACAGATGAGCCCAGTAAGCGTGCACATATGTAGACAAACACACTTACTGCGCAGTAAACTGTTCTACTGAGCAGTAAAGCATCTCGTGTTGACGCACCCAGTATATAGGAGCTAATCTGAGGTAGTTTAGCTCACACTGAAAGAAGATTAAGTTACTGTGGATTAGCTGTCATTTACTGTTATGTAAGAATGTACACACAGGCAATTACTGTGGAATAGTAAACATGCTGCAGGTCCCCGCCCCCATTTACATCACAGTAAGTTGCTTGTGTGTCTGTGGCAGAGCACCTTTGGTGCTTTCCAATTTAAAGGGCCAGAACAGGCAGCAGAGCAGCTGGCAGGTGCAGGCCAGCCCTGATGAGGCAGTCACATGACCGCAGGAAGGCCCTGGGTTAGGAGGGAGGGGCTGAGCAGTCTCTATTTTAACTCAGGCTCTCATAGATGAGCCAGAAGTTGTGCTGCAAGCAGCCAGCGAAGAACATCACCTGCTTGAGCTGCTGCTCATGGAACATCCTTGGAGGAAAGGGCAGGAGTTATGGGGATGGCAGGAGGCTTCTGGACCTGGGGCATGATGTAAAACTATAGCCTGCTGGGGTAGGATGGTGTGGTGGGGCTGCCTGTGGCAGGGTGGTCCCCAGGAAATGCCATGCCAGTTGCCTCCATAGTGAAAGGTGAGTAAGGGGCACCTTATAGCCCTAGTCCCCACAACCTGGAGGGACAGGCAGTAGGGGCAGGCATGTCTTCAGACACCTGAGCCCATGAGGTGTAAGACCCCAAGGCCCCAGTAAGGGGGTGTGGATTTGGCCCCAATGAGGGCATGGAAGAGTGGCCCCAGCAAGGGGGAAAAGTGTTGACCCCAGTAAAGGGGTGTAGTGAGAGAATGAGCCACATAGATTAGGGCCACAAGGGTGGCCTGAAGGGCTATACTGGGGGCACATGGAGTAGGACAGCAAGAGTGACCTAAAGGTCTGTGTATAGGCCAGCCCCACAAATAGTTTGGGGAGTTAGCCCCAGTGAGGGGGTGTAAGTTGTCACCCCAATGAGTGGAGGAGTAGCCCCAGTGAGGGGGCAGAGGAGTTGGACCCCAGTAAGCCTTCAGATGTGGTGAGGCTGAGGGAGACACCAGTAAACCCTCAGACATTTTGAGGCTGAGTGTGGGTCAATGAGGAAGAACTCTGGGATGCCATCTGTGAGACATGAGACGTGGTACAGGGAAGGTCAGAGCTGTGTGTAACACCCTAGGCATCAGGGCATTAAATAGGCAGCCTCTTACATTTTGCATCAAGTTTATTACAACAAGTTGTGGCAGGCGAGACAGGGCAGACTGCCCTAGACAGAGGGGCAGGCCAGTACGGTGACTAGCCACAAGCCAGCCCCCTGTCACAGTGTCCATACCTGGAGTCCGTTTGTGGAAGTCCCACTCATCATAGGACAAATGAGTCGCATCTACAAGTTGCCCTGTGGTGACATAATGACACAGTAAATTGCCATATGGTGCACTATGATGACATAGCAATCATGAGTGTCTATAGGTGTTTGCCAGCTGTGTTGCTGTAGTGGCGCGCTCCCTGGGTATAGTGCACCGCTACAGCAATGTAGCAGTGAAATCTAACCATGAGCCAGATGCATGGTGTAGTAAGCACCCATACTGCACTGTGCTTTAGTATTTCCTTTTGTAAGTATCTCCTACCTCAAATTAGCTCCAAAAGGAAGTACTAAAGTACAGTGCCATAGCAACATCGCCGTACCACATGGCAACGTGTAGATGCATCCATAGAAAACAAAAGGTTGACATGCCCCAAAGATCTTGCAGTCAGTCCAGGCAAGAGGAACTGAGAAGCAGAAACTAGCTCATTATGGATAGAAAGTACAAGATTGAAAGTAGCAGTCCTTTTCAAACCAGAAAGTTATATTTATTTTCAATTAAACTCATTCATCTAAAAAGCAATGTCTAAAAAGTAGCAAGAGGAAGAGGGATTCTGTTTAACCTACCCGTTGTGCTTCTCCCTTGTGTGTCTCTTTCAGGTTCCTTATTGATGATTCCTTCTTTAGGCATGTTGGAACCTGTGAGTATGAAATAACAGACACATAACTAGACTTTCTTTACACATTGTAGACAGTAGCCTCTTATTCTTTATTAAATAACTTATTTTACCAGGATTTATAGCTCCTTCTTTAGAACTTCTAGAGGTATCACTCTTGTCTTGGTTTTTCATCCTAGGTTCTATTACTGATTCAATCAAAACATGTTTTGGCTTCTGCAAAAAATGGCAAATTTGCAAGTGAAATCGGAACCTCCTCTTTCAGTATTCAATAACATGTCAGTAGCAGAGTATGTTTAGTACTAAGGGTTATGTGTTACCTTTGCCTGCTCCTTATGGAGGTTTTCAATTAGTTGGGCATAGCGTCCCTGTTCTTCCATTAATTTTTTGTGAGTTCCAGTTTCACATATTTCTCCATCTTCTAATAAAATGACTTCATCACAGAATTCCAAATACTACAGGGTTTTTAAAAATGCAAGAGTGATTCTATAAAAATTGTTGTGATTACAGTAGAAATAAATGCATGTATCTAGTATTTTCAATAGAATGATGATAATTAACAAGTTTCATTTCACAGTTGAGAAAATTTCAGCAATTTCTTGTTCATTTGCTACCATCATGCAAGGATCAGTGTTCCTTTTTGTGTGTCACAATTGAACACGTAAAGGGATTGTTTTTAAAATGGCTTTCCAATACAGTCAGTTTTGTTACAAGGATTCAGTCAAAATTATTAAAATAGCTTGCTTGGGTTCCTTTTAACCAAATTAATTGGTTTACTTCTCAGCTGAGGAGGAATTGCAAAGAAAAGAAACTGTTCATAGCTGTATTGCTTTTGGACTGTTTCTGTGCTGAGCCCAACATAGTTTAGAGCAGCAAAGCTCTTAGCTGGATATGACCCCAAAGGTCTGACATATTATTTACAGATTGCCAAAGAACAGGGGCACTCTAATTAATTTACTGATTGCATTTCTGTTTATTTTGTCTCTGATAAATCTGAAGCATACTCCCTAGGCTTAATAAAAACAATGCTTCCTTTATTGCTGCAGGTGTAGAAGGGACCAATGGAAGCAAAACCAATATAGCTGCTGCGCAGGACCTGCTGGGGGCAGGAAGTTAAGGAATACCCTTTGTCTGTCATGATAACCAGCAGCCCATGGTAGATGTTTGGGGAGATCCAACATGAAGTTCAGATGGAAGATCTGTTTCTGCACAAATCTTCCAAGTTCTCCTTGCCTTGTACGTTTCATGGAGCAGGTTGGCTCCACTGGCATTTCCTTGCTTTAATGAGAGTATTTTTCATTTTTCCCTTGTGGGCCATCCTATATCCCAGCCAAGACATTTGGTCTGGATAATGGAGACAGGTTTTACCATTACTATAACTAGGAGTCAGTGTGTAGGGCTTGAGCCCTGGGTCCCTATTTAGAGCCACTGCTGGTGTATATGGAGATGGTAAAGGGGTAGTGGCAGGCCCAGTATAAAGGGAGAATGCGCTGCAGTGGTAGGAGCAGCAGTCAAGGTTTTTTGAGTTTCTGGTAAGGCTCTCTCCCGCTGAGCACCCCACCCTCACCACTGTCTGGCCCTTAGCAGAACATCTCCCACCTTGCCTAAGGCACCTAAATTCCCAGTTACATTTCTGGGTTTTATTGCTATCTGTCTGACAGAAAAGAGGCCCTAAACCTGGCATGACATTATTTGGCAGACCACTTATTATCCTTCCAAAACACATTCATGTGTTACATGGTACTTTCAGTTCAGGCCAAGGCCCTTGTGTTGTCTGCCCCGGAATGGACCGAGAAATTTGAAGTAGGTGAATAGCAATATACCTTTAAATTTTGCTTTTTCCCAATGTGGGGGTGAAACCCATTCCATATAATTTCTGATGGTCCTCCCCCGTCCTCCCCAACCATTCCTCAGGGGGTTCCAGGGAGGCAAGGATGCAGGTGGTTTTTTTTAAGCATCTCACAATTACCTCTTACAAGTCTGCACATCTTGAAGTACACTTACTCAGATCGGGGACTCCTGGACATGTGCACTGGTGCATTTTCACCATAACACTGAACTTTTTAGAAAAAAGTTATGCAGTTAAATGCAACTGACATTAGTGCAACATTGAGGTTTCCAGATAAAATAAGAAGTAAGAACCTCATTAAAGCCTTCTATAGCAGTGTCAATTGGGTTATACTTATCTATTTTTGTTATTTCTCTATATTTCTGTTTACACTGTTAAATAAAAACAACCATAACATATGCACGATGAATGCAGGTCCCCAGTTAATATTGTTGCAGGAATTTTACATTTTGCTTTTCTTGACTTTTCTTTTATCTCTGACCTTAAAGTTTCATTAATTTAGATTTTGGCATTTATTACATGCCACGCTACTTTCTTATATTAGTGCAGGGCATTCTTCTCCAGCTTGTACTTCAAGACAGTATAAGCTGTAACTTCTGTGCCACCTGCTGGCAAATTGCTTTTATATTACTAGCAGGAAAAAAATATAAATGGTCATACTGGATCAGTGAAAAAGGAAGGATAGTTTTTGCATTACGTAGCTATGAGGCATTCTAGATATAAAAGTGCTAATTCTGAACATAGACATTTATACTCTAATTAAGGTTAAAGTATAAACTGTGGAAAATTAATATTTTGAAAGGGATATCTATATTCCTGTTTACCGGAGGAGAGGCTTGAAGCACAGTACTTAGCCAGACTGGAGAGAAATGTCTGCTCAAATATGAGCCTTATACTCCATATGTATTACATAAGCACAGAGGTCAGAATTAAGCTGGGGGAAAAGGATGGTGTCAGACCAAGTGAACATTTGAACTCAAAATAGGAACAGAAGCATCATCAAAAAACAAGTGGATTCTACTGATCCCCTATTGTACCATTTGCCTGGCACAGCCCATAAGAAAATATTTTTCTCAGAACACACTTGTTGATTGTGGACAATAAGTGATAAGATCACAGATATGGGACTTGATCCAAACCCCAAAGAAATCAATGGAAAAGTTGGTGAGGCCCACAAAAAGTGCTGTTCATTGAAGTCTAACTTGTAGATTTTGTTGTATCTGGCTCATTCTTAATATCCTTAATGACAAACAACTCCATCAGTAGGCCTGATCTTGCAGTTCCTGCATACTGTTTTTTAAGTACACATTAGTGCCAATGGCAAGGTCCCCAGTACTATATCGGAAGTAGTTTTCACTAGCTAACTTGGCAATTACTAATAACTCATGCAGCTAATAAAAATGGCTAATAACTCATGCAGCATGGTCAAATGATATTTAATAAATGTTTCTTCCATGTATATTAATAAATTGCTCAGTAATCTCTAGTGCATCAGTGAGAAATTAGAGTGCCTAATAAACTAACTACCAATATTTATTTTTAATTATTATGAATTTTTCCTTAAGGTAGCTGAAACATAAACTGATAAAGATACCCACCACTAATGGGGGAAATGAAGAACTGGAAGCAGCTGATTACATTTTTCTGCTTCTTGATTCAAATTTTGCTTAATGAAGTCTATGCTTCACTCCCTGATGTAGGAAACAGGGATGGAATGTAAGGCTGAAAACAACAACCAACTTGATTCATCTTTGATCATTTTATCTCGCAGCAAACCCCAGACTTTACAGGCTGCCAAACCCATTGTCCCACATGAAGTACCTGTGAATTATTTGAATTAGAACCTCGTCTCTGAATAATCGTGGCTAATTCAACTTAATTGCCATTTTAGTCTGTTGTGCAAATGGCTGTGCCACATCTGTTTTGATTCAAGTCATATCCTGGCCTAATAAGAGTTCAATTAAAGTTGTTGTCTGCTTTTAGCCTAAAGGAAAAATCTTTATTTATATATTTTGACCATAATTTACTTTAGGGCCAGGAATTATTTTCAGAAAATACATGATGATAATAATATTTACCTGAAGAGCAGCAACTATGAGCAAAACAAATTTTGTCTTATTCATAGCAAAGAAAAAGAAAATAATAGTTGGAGATTACTTAAGTTACTTTTGAAAGTACCTATAGCTCCCAATTTTACAGAGCAACATGGTGCCACATGAGTACTCTACCCCAGTAGCACTGCTCTGTGTGGGTGCTCCCCAACCATGCTTCTCCCACTAACAGCATCCCCACTGCAGGTGTCACTGGCAGCCTGGCTTCCCTGGCACCGCATACTGCCACCTTTCCCCATTCCCTGGGGCCAGGGCTGTCCCTAGGGGGGCGAATCAGAGTGACCACCCTGGGCCCTGTGCTTTGGGGGGCTCCGCGGTCAGTGCCACATACATCAATTCCTTTTATAACAGAAAGCATGTTTTTCCTTTATGAAGAATGTATTTGTAGAATTGAATGTTGTTTCACATTTATACTTCTACATACATATTCTACAATGTATTTTATATTTACAATTAGTGAAAGTTAATTTTGCTTTATTTACCTGCAGTTGGTGAGTTACAAGTACTATTGTTTTTTTTTTAAGGGCTTCTCTTATGCATTTCTCAAAAATATATTTTCCGACATGTGCATCAACTGCTGACAAGGGATCATCCAACAAGTAAATGTCTCTATTAGAGTAAACAGCACGAGCTAAGCTGATTCTTTGCTTCTGGCCTCCAGAGAAGTTAAGACCTCTTTCACCTACCTTTAAATGACAAAAGATCAGTACATTAGTTTATTTTTAGTATTTTGATTTGATAGAGAGAGGGAGATGCAAATACACACATATATATGTGTGATGATATTTCATATAGGCTAATTGAAAGTGGGCTTGTCTACACGTTGCCATGGTGATTTTGTTATTGTGCCGTCATTTAGTACTTCCTTCTGATAACATAACATACCATATCAGTAACACTCCATACTGCACCATGTGTGCTGTGCAGTTATTTTTAGGCACTATGTTGCCATAGCACGTGGTGTCACAGTTCCTGCCTGCAGACACTATTTCACCATAGCGCCTTGCTATAGCGATGTAGCATCATGTGTAGATGCGCCCAGTAGTTTTCGTGTAGGTGAAAGTCTGTCTGTAGTTAAAGTTGACCATTGTTTTACCTTATAAGACCCTGTATTCATTTATTTATAAACTTTGTTAAGTGAGGGGAGATAATAGGCAAGAAGATGGGAACGCAACTGGGGAGGAGGTTGATATAGCAGCACAATGAAACACAGTTATCAGAACTTTAGAGACACTCAGGAAATTACATTTAGGGGGAAAAAAACAACCCCAAACCCTGCATCACAGAGTCATACAGGTTGCAAATTCAAGTGCTCAGAATGTAAGGAATTTCAGAATTCAGGTTTTCTGGGCAACCTTAAATTTCCCCCTTGAACATACACTTTATGATCAGTCTTTCATTTTTTTCACACGATTCCTTCCTCATTCTTTCATTCTCCTTCTGGGTGTTCATGGTACTCCACTTAATTTGCTCCTAAAGTTGGAAGGTGTGTAGTGAATGAGGAAGAAAAGGATGTTCCATGGTACAGACAATTGAATATTTCCCCAGAGAACTGAAGTCTACCATTGCCTCAGCTACAGAATTCCTAAGTAATGCTGGACAAGCTATTAAAGTCAGAATTTTCAGAGGCGGCATTGCATGTTTCTCATTTCCTAGGTATCCAACTTGGGACATCTAGCCTGATTTGTGAAAGTGCTGAGTGTTCATCACCGTGGCTAAAGTCAATAGGAGTCCTGCTCTGAACATATACAAATTTACAGAGTGCTAAAACTGTAGGCTTCTCAAACTGGGTACCCAAAATTCTTTGACATTGGTCCTCTTAGGCATTTGTAAGCAGTAATTTCATTGACATCAAATGGAGGAATGCTTATTCAAGGCATATAAGATCAGATTCATAATTATTAGCTGACTTGTTTTTTTCGTCTGAATAAAGGAAAATAATCTTCTGACATTGGCTAAACGGTTTAAATCACAGTGCTAATTATTGTTACAACAGGACTACCATATGAAAATCAAACCTCATGGCACTAAAATATTAATGTGCTATTAAAAAAATGGACTCAAGAGAAAGCAGTGGGTGAATTGCACCAAATGCACGGTGACTCCTGAATTTCCTCTGGTAATAACACAGCTTCAAGCCACCTGGCAAACAAGCTTATGCTTTACAGATACAACTGAGCCTTCAGTTAAAAGATTATTTATGGTCCTACTTAGATTGTTGGGAATAAAAAAATAAACTGACAAGCTAGGCTGGCCATGGGGGAAGCATTGCTGAATTCCATTATCACAGAATTCTCTTAAAGTTTAAACCTGATTCTATTTCAGGTTAGGGGAACATCTAGGATGATACAGTGCAAAGCAGGTAATAAAAAGAGGAGGCTTCAACATATTTAGGAACTCATCTATAGTGGTCTAGCCAGCATGTTCAAGTAAAAGGACTTAAGGGGAAAGACAAGGGACACAAGATGAAAAAGAGGACTAGTGGTCTTAAAAAGGAAAGATGAGTCACAGTTTCAGTAGGCTTATGATTACAGTGCAGATAACTCTCCAGTGTTCAGATGTCCCTGAATTTTGGGTTCAGATGTCCCTGAACTTTGGAAAAATGTACATTGAATCCAGACCTGAAACTTCTGGCTTGTGCCTATCTTTACTTTCTGCTAACTTCAATGATCTCATCCACTGCTCGTGCATCCTGCTTGGTCCAGGAATCACTGAACTAAAGATTCCTAGAAGAAACCACTGGTGATGAAAGTTCTGAAAGGGAGGAATAGTAAGTTGGCAAATTCCTCAGGACATAGTTGTCACTAACTCATTCGAGGGGTTCTCCCAAAACTCTGAGTTTCTCCCCACTGTCCTGCTGCTTGTTGCAAGAAACAGATGAAGTTTTTCCCTAGATTAACTCCTTATCCCTGCAAACCTCTGCTCAACTTCCCTTTACTGGGCTTCACAGCTCTGTCAGCTCCAAGTGGCTTCCTCTTGGGTGGTAAAAGAACCCAAGGCAACTTTATGTCCCCCTTCCTGTAGAATGGGTTAGCCTGGAATAACATCTGCCCTGATATCCACTTTACCACAGGCAACCAGCAAGGAGACAAAACAATAAAAAGATTTAATAAATAAATACAAGGAGGAAAGAATTACACAAGAAAAACTGATCATAAAGTCTGGAGATGGAACAAAAAGACTACCTTCTCATCTGACAACAACTTGTGCTGCAAGCTGCAAGCACTCCTGCTTGCAGAAAACACCTACGACTTAGGGCAAACAGAAACCTGGTGAGATTCTTCCCACGACTGGGCGGTACACATTGAGGGTTATAAGCTGTACAGAAAGGATAGAGTGGAAAAGAGAGGGGAGGGGTGGCGCTCTATGACAATGAGCAATATATATTGACCCTTATCAAAACGGAATCGGAGAAAGTAGAAGGATTGTGGGTTAGGTTACATGGAGGTCAAGGAGAAAGGGATTTGGTGGTAGGGGTCTGCTACAGACCCCCACACCAAGGGGAAGAAATAGATTTGGGGCTCCTGAGGCAGCTCTCGGAGACCATAAAAACTAGGGAGGTGGTAGTCACGGGGGACCTAAACTACCCAGACATCTGCTGGGAGATGCAGACAGCAAAGTCCCACCGTTCACGCAGATTCCTATCCTGTGTACAGGACCTCCACCTGACACAGGAGGTACATGGTCCCACTAGGGGGAATGCCTTACTGGACCTGGTATTGGCAACGGGGGATGACATTGTAGGAGACCTACAGATTGGTGGTCACCTGGGGGACAGTGAGCACCAAATAATAGAATTCACCATAAGATGTCGAGTGGGTAAGGTAACTAGTAGGGTGAAAGTGCTAGACTTTAGGAAAGCTGATTTCAATGAACTCAGGCATTTAGTCAAGGACGCACTGCAGAGTAAGAGTTTTAAAGAGTTGGGAGCCCAGGAAGGGTGGCTGTGCCTTAAGGAAATGATCCTTCGAGCACAGAGGGAGACAATCCCGATGCGGGGAAAAAGGGGGAAAGGGGCCAAGAGGCTCCCTTGGCTGACCAGAGAAATCCAGAGCAGCCTACAGGCCAAAAGGGGGGCATATAAAAAGTGGAAACGGGGAGAGATTACTAAAGAGGAGTATACCTCCTCTGCTCGCGCTTGTAGGGAGGCAGTTAGACAGGCCAAAGCTACCATGGAGCTGAGGATGGCATCCCAAGTTAAGGATAACAAAAAATTGTTTTTTAGATATATAGGGAGTAAAAGGAAGGCCCAGGGAGGAATAGGACCTCTACTAAATGGACAGAAGCAATTGGTGACGGACAGGGGGGACAAGGCTGAACTCCTCAATGAGTTCTTTGCCTCAGTGTTCCTAAGCGAGGGGCACGACAAGTCTCTCACTGGGATTGTAGAGAGGCAGCAGCAGAGCGCCAGACTACCAAGTGTAGACCCTGAGATGTGCAGAGGCACTTGGAGGAACTGGATGCGTTTAAGTCGGCAGGCCCGGATGAGCTCCATCCGAGGGTACTGAAGGCACTGGCCGACGTCATTGCACAGCCACTGGCGGGAATATTTGAACACTCATGGCGCATGGGCCAGGTCCCGGAGGACTGGAAAACGGCCAATGTGGTCCCCATTTTCAAGAAGGGGAGGAAGGAGGACCCAGGCAACTATAGGCCAGTCAGTCTCACCTCCATCCTAGGCAAAGTCTTTGAAAAAATTATCAAGGCTCACATTTGCGAGAGCCCGGCAGGACAAATTATGCTGAGGGGAAACCAGCATGGGTTCATAGCAGGTAGATCATGCCTGACTAATCTAGTCTCTTTTTATGACCAGGTTACAAAACACCTGGATGCAGGAGTAGGGGTTGACGTTGTTTACTTAGACTTCAGGAAGGCCTTTGATATGGTATCCCACCCCATACTGGTGAACAAGTTAAGAGGCTGTGACTTGGATGACTACACAGTCTGGTAGGTGGCGAATTGGCTAGAGGGTCATACCCAGAGAGTCATGGTGGATGGGTCGGTATCGACCTGGAAGGGTGTGGGCAGTAGGGTCCCGCAGGGCTCAGTCCTTGGACCGATACTCTTTAATGTCTTCATCAGCAACTTGGACGAGGGAGTGAAGTGTACTCTGTCCAAGTTTGCGGATGACACAAAACTGTGGGGAGAAGTGGACACGCAGGAGGGCAGGGAACAACTACAAGCAGACCTGGACAGGTTGGACATATGGGCAGAAAACAACAGAATGCAATTCAACAAGGAGAAATGCAAAATGCTGCACCTAGGGAGGAAAAATGTCCAGCACACCTACAGCCTAGGGAATGACCTGCTTGGAGGCACGGAAGTGGAAAGGGATCTCGGAGTCTCCAAGATGAACATGAGTCGTCAGTGTGACGAGGTCATTAGGAAAGCTAATGGCACTTTATCGTGCATCAGCAGATGTATGACGAACAGAACCAAGGAGGTGATAATTCCCCTCTATCGGGCGCTGGTCAGACCACAGCTGGAATACCACGTGCAGTTTTGGGCATCACACTTCAAGAGGGATGTGGATAACCTGGAGAGGGTCCAGAGAAGGGCCACTCGTATGATTAAGCGCTTGCAGGCCAAGCCCTATGAGGAGAGACTGGGGCATCTGGACCTCTTCAGCCTCCACAAGAGAAGGTTGAGAGGCGACCTTGTGGCTGCCTATAAGTTCATCATGGGGGCACAGAAGGGAATTGGTGAGGTTTTATTCACCAAGGCGCCCCTGGGGGTTACAAGAAATAATGGCCATAAGCTAGCAGAGAGCAGATTTAGACTGGACATTAGGAAGAACTTCACAGTTAGTGGCCAAAGTCTGGAATGGGCTCCCAAGGGAGGTGGTGCTCTCCCCTACCCTGGGGGTCTTCAAGAGGAGGTTAGATAGGCATCTAGCTGGGGTCATCTAAACCCAGTACTCTTTCCTGCCTATGCAGGGGGTCAGACTTGATGATCTATTGAGGTCCCTTCTGACCCTAACATCTATGAATCTATGAACTTAGTCTTTCAGAGAGCCCTTCCAGTATTTTCAGAGATGAGCCTTTCTGCTGAAAATGTCAGTCCTGACCCTGGGGACCTGAACTCTCAAAGCCTGGAAAACCAAAAGACCTCAACTATCTACTACATAGTTCCCATCTCAGAATCCTTTCTAGCTAACAGCCCATCTCTCAGAGATGCCTTTGCTATTGAGGGGTTGATTCTCCCACATCAGCAGGGGACCAGAGAGGACAGGGGAGTTCTCTGTCCCCAGTCCTGGAGCTGCTCCTCCCAGGAGCCAGGAACCGATCAGTGCTGGGATGGGGTTTCACTCTGCCCTGTGCTTCCCCACCCCTTCCCAGCACTGCATGGCTCCTGGCTCCCTACAGGAACTGGGAGCCAAACAGAACTGGGACTGGGGAGATGCCAGTGAGCCCTTGGCTGAGCAGGGATTCCCCACCCATCAGGGAGTTAGCCAGGATCTATCCCACTCCTAGGGCAGCTGCCAGCCAGACCCCAGCCAGACAGGGATTCCTTGCCCAGCAGGGGGCTTGCCAGGAGCTGTCCCACTCCTAGGGCAGCTAGTGGGGAGCCCCCTGCTGGGCTGGGATTCCCTGTCCAGCAGGCAGCTGGCTGGAACCTATCCCACTCCTGAGGCAGCTGCCCCCAGAAGTGAGACAACTTCCAGTGAGCCCCCTGCTTTGTGTGGGAGCCCCACTGGGCATGAGGCTCACTGGCAGCTGCATGTCCCAATGTGCACAGGCCCAGGAGAGCTCTGCTAGCTGCTGTAGGAGTGGTCTCGCAGCTCCATGCACATCAGGACCCCTCCTGACATGCACAAAGCCAGAAGCCAGCCACTGCTGCAGCTGGCAGAGCTCTCCTGGCCCCACATGCTTTGGGACTGGACCCCGTGATCCCTGGCAGCCCTTGGGCTACCACTCCAGGGGAGCCTAGAGTTCCCCCTGGCTGCTGCAGGGAAGCAGAGCAGGGTAGAAGCAGCTCTGTACTGGGATGCTGCCATTGGGAACAGATTTGCTCCCAACAGGGTGCACATGTAGACACGTTCCCAGGAAAGGCTTACTACACAGTATTGTACTGCACAGTCAGCCTGTATCACATTAATAGCATGTGTAGATGCATCCACAGACAGCATAGTATAATCCATATAGTGATAAAAGCAACATAAATAAATATAGCACAATATTGCATTTTCATGGAGCTCACACATACCATATCAGTAAAACAAACATAAGAAAAACCTGCAGAATACCCCTCTAGCACCTAGAATTATAGTGAGGTTTGTGACAATAGTCTAAAGCTACCAAAGTACTTTGAATTATCTAGAAACTAATTAGGAAGAAGATTGGCTAAGAATGAGTACAGAAAAGAAGCTTAGTTTTTAATGACATATATCTGAAAGTTGCTGTATAAAACCGTGAAAGTACTTTATGATAGTGGTCAGGTACAGTACTTATAATGTGGTGATTGTGTTAACAAATGTAGCAACAACCATACTCATTGTAATAGCTAATATTCAGTTCTTGCTGTTTAGCTCTGTTTCTCTGATAGCTGGCTGGGACACCTGGGTACCCATCTCTTATTTTTCACTTAGTTACCCACCTCTTTAGTTATTTCTTAGAGCGCAGAAAGAAGTGAATTTTTTGCATGATCTGGTTCCTGAAAGCACTCTATAGCTATGGCATAACACATGTGCATGGCTGCAGAACACTTTTAAAATGGCTGACTGTGCAAAAAATTAACCCTTGTTAAATCAGGTAGTAAATGAAGGTGCTCTAAATTAGAGCACTTAGGAATCTTCTATACAGTTCCCTTCAAGGATTAAGTGTCAGGCCCTGGGTCTATCACATGGAGGAGGTGGAGAATTCAAGGAGACTTAGCTAGCTGGCTGGCTGCCTCCATGCAGGTGGGGGTGGGGTGTGATCGAGCCAGCAATGAGGTCTGGGGGGTCCTTGGCCAGGTCCCACCCCCCCTGGGAGAGGGTCCCCAATGTCCACTGGCTCTGAAGGAGAAGAACCAGAGGCCCCCCACCTGTATTGACAGCCAGGAGCTTCTAAAGCAGGCAACAGTGCCCCCTGCTGCCTTTGCCTATGGAGGCACTGAACCCCCATGCACGGGAGCCACATATGTGTTGGGTTTGGATGATGCTGTAACTTTAAGCACTTTGCATAAAGTGCAAAAAGTTACAGCGTGATTGAGGTGCCCTTTATAACTTCTGTAAACACCCTTAGTTTTGAAGAAGTGCATTTCTGTCCACAGAAGGACAGAAAGGAAAATTAC